>NC_092343.1:289362570-289730070 GCF_046630445.1 Rutidosis leptorrhynchoides
TTATACAGGCACATGCATACTAGACATATATATATATACTTCCCTCTTGTTTCTCTTGGTGAACGACCACCATGACACAACACCCTCAAACACCCATAACAACCTTCCCCGCCATCCTTGAAAGCTGTGAACAATCGAACTCCCATCACCTTATTTATTATTTATGTATCTTTTTGATTGAACCACACAAACACACTGTTTTCGACGATTCATCATCCGACGACTCATCCACAGAAGACTCTAGTGATGATGACTCCGACGAGGAGGACCCTGATGATGCACCTGTACAGCCACCTTCCACCCCGCCGAAGAAGCGGTACCGTTTCGATGGCACCGTTATTCCAGGGATCAACGGAGGTCGAGTGTTCACTAACATACATGGTCAGCGTCGTAGGGTTACCGCCCGTAAGCGGGTTGTGCCTTACTCTGCTGATCCTTTCGTGCGTAAGCCTTACCACTTTGCAGCATCTACTTCTGGTGCTGGACCATCTGCACCACCGGCACCACCTGCACCGACTGCACCGCCTGCCCCACCATCTCCCTCAGTCGAGGAACTGGCGAGGGAAGTGGAGATCCTCCGTGCTCGGGTAACTGAGCTCGAGGACCAGATGTCCCACGTAATGGACATCCTTTACCCACCTTCACCATAGGGCATTTGTAGTAGATTTCATTATGTAATCTCGTTTGTAGTTCATGTTTTACTTATGTATTGTATGAACCTAAGCGAATGTATGCAACTCTTTATTAATGAATGGAAACTTTGTATTGTTTAATTCTTACACAGTGTTCTATTTACGTTACTGTATGTTGGATTTGCGGTATTTATACCTGGTTGCATTACTTAATTGGCATGCGTTGTGTTGTTCCCCTGTTTACCATATACTGTATTATTATATATATTAAATGCTGGATTTTGACTTAAGTCAAAATTTCTGTTTAGAAGAGCAATGGCAAACGGACGAGCAGCACCCACAGCAGCACAGATCGAGGAAATGATTGCAGAATGAGTAGCCGCAGCCATGGCAAATGTCATTCCCCCAGCCCTACCGGTTAACCAGAACGTCCAAAACGGTTACACTTACAAAGAGTTTCAAAGCTGCAAGCCCCACAACTTTAGCGGCACTGAGGGGCCAGTTGGTTTGACTAGGTGGTTTGAGAAATTGGAAGCTGTGTTCCGCATCAGCAACTGCTCAGAGGCGAACAAAACCAAGTATGCCTCATGTACGCTGTCAGACGGCGCCCTAACCTGGTGGAACACACTGGCTCAAGCTAAGGGTATTGATGAGGCTTATGCCATCCTGTGGAAAGAATTCAAGGGAGCCATGATCGAAGAGTACTGCCCCAAGACAGAGATACACAAAATGGAGGCTGAGTTCTGGGAGTTAAAGGTTGTGGGCAACGATCTTGATGGTTACAACCGTAGGTATCTGGAATTAGCGCTGATGTGTCCCACGATGGTCACCCCGGAATTTAAGAGAATGGAACGCTACTTATGGGGACTTCCCAAGTCCATTCAAGGAAATGTCACCTCTTCTAATCAACCCAACGTCCCGGAAGCTATGCGAATGGCGCATACCCTTATGAACCAAATTATCAGCAAAGAACCGGAAAAGGCTAAATCCGAATCGAGAGCTAATGGTGAGAAGCGTAAGTGGGACTACAACAACAAGGGGAGAACCTATGATCAAACCCCCGCTAAGAGGCCTAATGACGGAAGGAACCCCAACCCGAACACTAGCTCTAACCCCAACTACAAGGGTACTCTACCGCAGTGCAAGAGGTGCTTCAAGTACCATACAGGGTACTGTAATGCGGTATGTGAAAAATGCAACAGAATCGGGCACGTTGGCAAGAACTGCAAGATTCCCATTCCAGCTGTGAGGACAAACCAAAATGGGCTAAGGAAATGCTATGAGTGTGGACAACAGGGCCACTTTAGGAATGATTGCCCCAATAAAAAGAAGGACGGCGGACCACCGCGTGGAAGAGCTTTCAATGTGAACGCAAGGGATGCTCGTGAGAACCCGACTTGGTTACAGGTATATTCATAATCAACAAACTATTAGCCTATGTCCTATTTGATACTGGTGCCGATAGAAGCTATGTCTGTAGAAACTTTTGCTCTAAGATAGATTGGTCATTAGTGCCTTTAGAAGAGAATATGCTAGTTGAGGTAGCCAATGGGAAACTTGAGAAAGTTAACCAAATTGGACGAGGAGCTATCATTAACATAGCTGGTGTGGATTTCGCAATTGACTTAATACCTATCAAATTGGGGAGTTTTGATGTAATTGTCGGTATGGACTGGTTGACCAAAGTAAAGGCCGACATTATCTTTGGAGATAAAGCTCTTCGTATACCACAAGGAGACGGTGAGCCACTGACTATTTACGGAGAAAGATGTAACTCGAAGCTGAACCTCATTAGCTGTAAGAAAGCGCAGAAGATCATGAAGAAAGGACGACTTGCTGTTTTAGCTCACGTGAAGGCTTTAGAATCAGAGGAGAAGAGTGTGAATGACGTGCGAATCGTGAATGAATTCCCTGACGTCTTTCCAGAAGAGTTGCCTGGATTACCACCACCAAGAGCAGTAGAGTTTCAGATCGATCTAGTGCCGGGAGCTGCACCCGTAGCTCGCGCACCTTATCGACTAGCACCTTCCGAACTTCAAGAGTTGCAGAGTCAACTGCAGGAATTGCTCGACCGAGGGTTTATCCAACCGAGCTCATCGCCTTGGCCCGTTTTATTCGTGAAGAAGAAGGATGGATCCTTCCGCATGTGTATCGACTACCGCGAACTCAACAAATTGACGATCAAGAATCGATATCCTCTTCCCCGAATTGACGATCTTTTTTATCAGCTACAAGGATCAAGCGTGTACTCTAAGATCGATTTGCGATCCGGTTATCACCAGTTGAGAGTGAAAGAGAGTGATGTGATGAAGACTGCATTTAGAACCCGCTATGGTCATTACGAGTTTCTCGTGATGCCTTTCGGATTAACCAACGCACCAGCCGTGTTCATTGACCTCATGAATCGTGTCTGCAAGCCTTATCTATATAAATTCGTTATCGTCTTCATAGATGATATCCTCATCTACTCCAAGAGCGAAGAAGAACATGAGCAACATCTTCGGTTAGTGCTTGAACTCTTGAGACGAGAGCAGCTTTATGCCAAATTCTCCAAGTGTGAATTTTGGCTGAAGGAAGTCCAATTTCTGGGTCATATTGTGAGTGATCAAGGTATCAAAGTTGACCCCGCCAAGATTGAAGCTATCAATAAGTGGGAGACACCCACTACTCCAACTCACATCCGCCAATTTCTAGGTCTTGCCGGTTACTACAGAAGGCTTTTCGTTGATTTCGCGTCCTTTGACCGCACTGACACACAAAGGAAAGAAGTTCGTTTGGGAAACCGAACAAGAAACAGCATTTCAAACCCTGAAGCAGAAGTTAACCACCGCACCTATCTTATCTCTTCCCGAAGGCAGTGACGACTTTGTTGTATACTGTGATGCTTCGAAAAATGGTTTTGGTTGTGTATTGATGCAAAGAACGAAGGTCATTGCTTATGCATCTCGTCAGCTGAAGATTCATGAGCGAAACTACACTACTCACGATCTCGAACTTGGAGCCGTTGTCTTCGCATTGAAGCTGTGGAGACACTATCTCTATGGAACAAAGAGTACCATATTCACCGATCACAAAAGCCTCCAGCACATCTTTGATCAGAAGCAGCTGAAAATGAGACAACGATGATGGATTGAGACACTGAACGACTATAATTGTGAACTTCGTTACCATCCTGGAAAGGCCAATGTTGTAGCCGACGCTCTGAGTCGAAAGGAGAGAACGGTACCTCTTCGTGTTTAAGGCACTGAACATCACCATTCATTTGAACCTCCACAGTTAGATCCGGGTAGCCCAAGAAGTGTCTCTCAAGGAGGAGAACATATCTCATGAATACCTGAACATCCTGGTCTCTAAATTCGAGGTTAAGGAGTCTGGACTCCGATGTTATGCCGGAAGAATTTGGGTACCTCGTTATGGAGATTTACGAAGCCTTTTACTTGATGAAGCCTACAAGTCAAGATATTCGATTCATCCAGGAGCCGGCAAAATGTACCACGATCTTAAGGAACAGTATTGGTGGCCAAATCTTAAGAAGGGTGTCGAAACTTATGTTGGGAGGTGTTTGACTTGTTCGAAGGTTAAAGCTGAATATCAGAGGCCATCTGGATTACTTCAACAACCAGAAATCCCACAATGGAAATGGGAAGCAATTACGATGGATTTCATCACGAAGCTACCAAAGACGGTGGCCGGATACGATACAATCTGGGTTATCGTTGACCGTCTTACCAAATCTGCACATTTTCTAGCGATGAAAGAAATAGATACAATGGAGAGACTTGCTCAACTGTACATCAAAGAGGTTGTATCTCGTCATGGCGTGCCACTATAAATTATCTCCAATCGCGATCCCCGTTTTGCTTCCAGATTCTGGCATTCTTTGCAAGAAGCCTTGGGAACTCGTCTCGACATGAGCACCGCTTATCACCCACAGACCGATGGTCAGAGTGAACGAACGATTCAGACATTGGAGGACATGTTGCGTGCCTGTGTTATTGACTTTGGAAAGTCTTGGGAAAGGCATCTGTCGCTAGCCGAATTCTCTTACAACAACAGTTATCATTCGAGTATTAAAGCTGCGCCTTTTGAAGCGTTGTATGGTCGCAAGTGCCGTTCTCCTATTTGTTGGGCCGAGTTAGGCAAAGTGAAAATCACCGGACCCGAGATAGTCCATGAAACGACGGAGAAGATTTCTCAGATTCAAGCGAGACTTAAGACGGCCCGCGATCGCCAAAAGAGTTATGCTGATCTTAAATGTAAAGACTTCGAATTTAACGTAGGTGACCGTGTGATGTTGAAGGTCGCACCTTGGAAGGGTGTAATTCGCTTTGGAAAGCGCGGAAAGTTAAACCCGCGATACATTGGTCCTTTCGAAATTTTGGAACATGTTGGACCCGTAGCTTATCGGCTGGATCTTCCGACTCAGTTGAGTGCGGTTCATCCTACCTTCCATGTATCAAATTTGAAGAAGTGCCTTGCTCCACTGGAACTTGTCATACCATTGGAAGAACTTACGATTGATGACAAACTCCACTTCGTGGAAGAGCCTGTCGAAATTATGGACCGTGAGGTCAAAACCTTGAAACGCAATAAGATTCCAATTGTCCGAGTTCGATGGAATGCTAAGCGTGGACCTGAGTTTACCTTGGAACGAGAGGATCAAATGATGCAGAAGTATCCTCACCTTTTACCGACTCCAACACCTGCCTCAGCTTAAATTTCGGGATGAAATTTCCAATAACAGGTGGGTAATGTAACGACCCGACTTTTTCGACTAGCTTTTATGCTTTGTATTTTAGCGAAACTGCGTATTTGTGCGTTGATGTTTCGCGAGGTGTATATAAAATAGCTATTAATTTTAGCAGGAAATACTATTAAATACGATACAATTTTACACAAGATATTTATTTATTTATAGAATGGATATACTTAAACCTTGCTACAACACTTATAGGCAGTGTACCTAATCGTACAGTAGTGTAGTTTTTAGTAAGTCCGGTTCGTTCCACAGGGAAATCTTTAAACAAAGCTCAACGCTATATTAGTTTACTTTTATAAAAATACAAATATATATATAAGTAATATTATTATTATAAAGGGGGGTTTTTACCGTTTAATGACCGGTTTGTCGATTTTAAAACTTTAGTCGCAGTTAAAACTAAATGTAAAATAATAAATAAATACAAGACTTAATTTAAAGCGTAAAGTAAATAACGATAATGAAATTGCGAATAATAAAAGTGCGATAAAATAAACTTGCGATAATTAAAAAGTACGATAATTAAAAGTGCAATTAAATACAATAACAATAAAAATGCGATAATTAGAAGTGCAATTAAATATAAAATAAAGGAAATTAAATATGAAATAAAAGAATTATGCTTATTTAAACTTCCGTAATCATGATGTTTGACGTGTTGATTTTAGTTTTATGCCCATGGGTTAATTGTCCTTTGTCCTGGATTATTTAATATGTCCGTCTGATTTTTGTCCATAACAGTCCATCAGTCATAAATATAAAGTGCGAGTATCCTCGTCAAATTATCCTTATACCCGAAGTTAAATATTCCAACTAATTGGGGACTTAAACTGTAACAAGATTTTAATATTTTGTTTAATAATTACACCAGGATGTCGACTGAGTGTAACCCAAGGTTTTAATATTTTGTTATCAATTATACCAAGTGTCCTTGTACATAATTTCACCCCTGTTTTAATTATTCTAGTGGCTATTAATCCATTCCCGTGTCCGGTTAAATGAACGATTATTCGTACATATAAATACCCCGCCCATCGTGTCCGATTGAGTGTATATGGTGATTTATAGGGACGCCCAATTGTAAATCTTTATATTAACATTAACAAACTATCATTTAGTTAAACAAATATAAAGCCCATTAATAGCCCATAGTCTAATTTCCACAAGTGTCGTTCTTTTGTCCAAACCCCAATTATGGTACAAAGCCCAATTACCCAATTTTAGTAATTAGCCCAACATCATGATTACTTCGGATTAAATAAGCATAATAATAACTTAGCTACGAGACATTAAATTAAAAAGGTTGAACATAACTTACAATGATTAAAAATAGCGTAGCGTTACACGGACATAATTTCGACTTACACCCTTACAATATTCGCTAACATACCCTTATTATTAGGATTAAAAATTAAAATTAAAATTAAAATATAAATTATATATATATTTTTACGTATATATTGAGAGAGAGATAGATATTAGATGATGAAAAATGATCAGAATTCGGCTGGCTTTATAGGGAATTGCAGAATTTGGGGCTCCGCGACTCGCGGCCATTTTTGCCTTTAAACTCCGCGAGTCACGGAGTTTGTAAATACAGCTCACACAATTTGGAGTCTTTCTTGCCGACGGTTTTTATTTATTTATATAATATATAAATAATTATAAGAATTATTTAAATATTATATTATATTTATGTGCATAGTTGACTTGTAATTTTTAATCCGTTGCGTCGAGTGTTGAGAGTTGACTCATGTCCCGGTTCCGGATTTTCGAACGTCCTTGCGTACAATTTAATATCTTGTACTTTGCGTTTTGAATCTTGTACTCTTGTAATTTCGAGACGTTTCTTATCAATAATTGGAACCTCTTTGATTGTCTTTTGTACTTTTGAGCTTTTTGGTCGTTTGCGTCTTCAATTCGTCGAATCTGTCTTTTGTCTTCACCTTTTATTATTTAAACGAATATCACTTGTAAATAGAACAATTGCAACTAAAAGCTTGTCTTTCTTGAGGAATAATGCTATGAAATATATGTTCGTTTTTAGCATTATCAAATATTCCCACACTTGAGCGTTGCTTGTCCTCAAGCAATATCGTCTTGAAATACTAGAATCACTTCTTTATTCTTCACACTTTGTACATCAGTGATTTCTATACGGCGGTATAAACAATGGTAGTAACGATATGGTTTACAGTCCCACATGACTATAAAAATTTAGATCCATTAAGAAAATTGGATCTTTATGAAAACATTTGATCTTTTGAAAATTAAATCTAGTTTTTACCCTAGATAAGTTTTCCGGAATAACCCTTTACCGGTGTTTGCAAAATATTTTTGTGGGTTTGGTGGGTTTCAGATTTGAAAATTTTAGCTCAAAACTTGCGGTTTTGTGTCACCCACTTGCTAACCTTGTATTTGGAAAGCAACACGTCCAGTTTACTTGTCCCGTATATTACCTTTCGATAAACTACCGTCCGGTTGTAAAGGAAAGCGTTGAACAAGCAACTGTTAAGGCAATGTCCCCTGACATGCTTTTAATTATGGTCTATAACGTGTCGGACGCAATTACTATCCTTGGTAGGAGCAATAGTAAAGCTCATCCTTATAATTTTTCGGTCTGGCACAAGGTCCTGTCTTTGACCATGCTATGCAACCACCGTTCTTACGGTTGACACCCGATTTGGTTCAGGTGACCTAATAAATTCCAGGTGAATTCCTAGGATTTTACGTTCAATGGTAATGAACGCATTGAAAATAGGGTTTTCAGAAAACAAATCGGTTTGTTATTTTGATCAAAATATTTTCTCGTTCAAGCTCGAGTTTAGATATCATTGAATTCCATGAGTTTGAATTCTCAATCTTTAAGGTCAATCTCTAGGATTGAGTAATATCAGGCTTAAAAGCTGATTTTTAATCTTTAAGGAGATTATCCTTTCTGGGGATCTGATTCATTAGTCTTATCCAGCTAATTTGCATGGTGCCCCCATTGTACGAGATAAATCCTTCTCATGGTTAGGATAAATCTGACCACTTGGCGACCCTGTTTAATGCTGAGGTCCGTGGATTTCCTGCTGATTTTAGTGATGACTTTTCTAGATTTTTCGTCAACCTACAGCTGGTCTGGACGACAACTTCATGACCTAAATCAAGAAGCGCGTGTCTTTTTCGGAAGACTTTACTTCCTTTTAATGATGGAATTGATTCATCGTGTAGATCCATCTTTCTTACAGTAAATCAGGTAAAACTTTTTAGTTTAGTCCAAAGCAAAAGTATTTTCAGTTATTTGTACAAAAATATGTGATATATGTTTTGAATAACTTGGAGAATTTTCCCACACTTGGCTTTTATTTTCCTTTTTATCGTCCTCTATTCCATTTTAAATGAATTTTAACATTTTGGTTTGTTTCTCAATTTATGTCCTTTCCGAGGTAACAATAATTTCGGTGTTAAAACCTAGTTTTATCGTTCATAAATATGTATAAACATGATTTTGAGTTCATTTAATTGAAAATTTTGAAAAATTTTACTAGAATTGGGTAGTCAGTATATAAGACTAGGGCTGTTCTTTATTATCAGAGAGCACTAGATTCTAATACAACTACTGCTTTACTAGTATTTTTAATGGTAACCAAGTGTTTAAGATAAAAAATATAAAATCCGAAAGAATTTAACCCCTTCCCACACTTAAGATCTTGCAATGCCCTCATTTGCAAGAAATCAGTAACAATTTAAATTATTGAGGGTGATTTGTGTGAAAATGATTAAATTTTTACCAAAGTTTCCAAATATATTGGCATTTGTTTGCTGAATGATAAATGGTGCACATCATTTGTTCATTCCGTCTTGTTGTTATTTCACATATATTTTGCATCTTGTCGTCAAAATTAGTTGCTTTTGCTGAACTTAATGCCAGTCTTTGAAAATGCGTTGTTTTACCCTGTTGTGTACATAAGATAAACTGCAAACATATATACATATTTTTGAAGTTTGGTATATTACCCCACATTCAAAAATTATTAAAATCTAAGAATAAAAGTTAGAAAATTATAAAAACTATTACAATATTAACATAAGTATTAAACGTATCAACAATACAAATTACAAAATAAATAAAACTAAGTAGACTAGGGATGATATTGATACCAATAGGGGTTCCAAGCATAACCATAGGTACTATAAAATGCTTCGGCAGGGTTATACGTAGGATAAGGTGGTTGCATCTCTATTGACCAGGGAGGGAATATGGGTTTTGGTGTAGGAATATAGTTTCTACCTATATGTTGGCAATGAGCTATGATTTGGTTCTGATGAACTTGCCAATCTTCAAATGCTCTCTGTCTAGCATTTTCGTACTCCTGTGAAGCTATAAACCTTTGCATTTCTTGCATCTCATTTCCCCTCCTACATTACCTTGCTGTTGGTTTCTCTCAACCTGTGGATGTCTACCATGGTATTGTACTGCGGCATTATTTCGCCTCTTCAAAACTTTCGCACCATGGTATACATTTAAACCTATAATATCGCGGGGTTCTGGTTCTTCGACTAATAATCCCCCCCGACTTATATCCACACCGAGATATTCAGCAATCAAAGTAATAAAAATACCACCTCCTATTATGCTATGCGGTCTCATCCCCCTAACCATAGCTGATAAATAATAACCCACACAATAAGGTATACTTACAGCGCTTTGTGGGTCTCGAATACACATATGGTAAAACAAATCTTGTTCATTTACCTTTTCCTTATTCTTACCTCTTTGTGTAATCGAATTAGCTAAAAACCTATGAATCACTCTTAATTCAGCTCTATCTATATCCAAATAAGAGTAATTTCCCCCTTTGAATCGGTGATGGCTTGTCATTTGACTCCATACACCGTGTGTATCAAAATTTTCATCTATCTTTCTACCATTTAGTATCAACCCTCTACAATCGGCAGATGCTAACTCCTCAGGCGTATATATACGTAAAGCCTGAGCCATGTCTAGTAAAGATATGTGGCGCATCGAACCTCCTAACAAAAATCTAATAAAAGATCGATCGGTTAAACTAGCTACCCGATCATTTAATTCTATACTACACAACAATTCTTCACACCATACTTTATATACAGGTCTACGCATGGTGAATAAACGTACCCAGTCGTCAAAAGTAGAATTACCATACCTCTGTGCAAGTAATTCCCTAATTGGCCCGGCCAATTCTACAGCTTCTAAGGGTCCCCATTCTATGACCCTAGGTACCTCAACAACTTTAGAATGAAGAGTATGCAACCCCCTTTGATACTTTGGATAATCTATCCAAAGTCTGTCAAATCTCAGGTTCGGGTGCAAATCTTCCAAGTGCATATCAGAAAATGTCATGACTGGATGAGGTATATCCTGCTTGTAGTAGTTATCCACCTACTGTTGTTCTGCATTCTCAGCAGGAGCATTGCGAGCTTGGGATGAAGATTCACCCCTTTCAGTCTGCAAAACACATCAAACACAATTTTTGTGCATCCAAATATGCATTAGTGTCAGCAAAATCATCAATCAAAATAATTACAATGACATGATCAATTTATATCAAACTTAAGCTCATTTTCATATTTTTATCAAATCTACACTTTTTCAAATAAGCATATACGAAAATGTTCGCCAAGTTCATAAGCATTCAACTCAAATAATATGTCAAAATAATCATTACTAGCAATTAAACAAGTTTCAAATGGCATTATCTCTCAAAAATCAAGTTCATGAATTTTAGACTTGAAAAAGTCCACTTTAATTCTCAAAATCATGTTTAGGCTCAAAGTTTGGATCATTTAACTACCTAAACATGTTACACTACTTAATTTAGCAACAATTCATAACAAAAATCGGCCATAACCTGTTTATATAAAAAAGCCTCAAATTTGCACACAAACCCTAGATTACTCAAAATTTGAAGTTTAAGGCTTCTAATCATGTTAAATAGCATCAATCTAGGTTATACAAGCATAATACATAAACAATTTAAGCATAATTACACTAAAAAGCATCAAAATCAAATTGGGGAAAAAAATTGCTCAAGAACACTAATTTTCGGATTAAATGGTGTTTAGGTGTAGAAATTTACCATTTTTCTTGAGTAATTCCTTGATAGCATCCTTCTCAACATGATTTTAGTAAAAGATTTGATGATTAACGGTTAAAAATTGTGATTTTGGGGGTGTTTTTCGTGTTTTTTCGCGCAGGTTTTTCGCAGTTTTTTTTTTTCTGTGTTGGGACTGATCAGTTCGATCAGTATATATTTTTTTCTGGTTTTTTCATCCTCCGCGAGTCGCGGTGGATTTACCTTTCAAACTCCGCGACTCGCGGAGTTTGTATTTTTTTTTTTTTAACATCTTATATTAATTAAAACAATTAAGTAATTAAATTTAAAATTTTGTTTCCCTTGTTATTTAGGACGAGGTCGTTTCGGATCGATGTCCTAGTCCGTCCTTTGACAAAATTTTAAAATTTGTCTTTTTGTAGCGATTGTTTTAAAAGCTAAGATTTTTGGGTTTTTTTTTAATGTTTTTGGCATACTTTAATTCAATAAGATTAAAAATAATGATAATAAAAGTTCTCGTCCCTCCCTCGGGTAAAGCAATTTCGGTTTAACGACCTAGTCTTCAACTTACGACGAATTTTAAAAATCATATTTTTAACTTAATGAGATAAAGTAAATTTTTGTTTTTAAATTCACACAACTTAAATATAAAATTCAAAATTAATATTAAAAATTCACACCAAACTTACAATTTAAAATGCATAAAATTAAAAATTCATATTTTAATAATTAAAAATTCACACCAAACTTATATTAATTTTTCAAATATTTACAATTTTAAATATATTGTTTTTACAAAGTTTACAATATTAATTTAAGATTTATATATTAATTTTAAAAAATATGGTAAAAATAAAATTAAAAATCTTTTTGGCTTTTTATCCCACTTTAATCAATCAAATATTATCAAAAATATGCGCCCCTCTTTTCGGTAAAGTAATTTCGGTTCCAAGACCTAATTTAAATCATGACGAATTTTTGAAATATTTTGGGTTGATTGATTAAAGATATTTATACCTTAAGAATAAACGTTAAATTTCGCAGTGATGTAATAAATTTTTGAATGATATCAATAATTTCGGTCGCCAAACCTAATTTTATTCAATACCAATTTAATACTTTATAGCGAACAAATTAGCGTTTATTATCAAAAGGTTAAAAATAAAAATAAAAATAAAGATTGTACAGACTTACCTGTGAGATAGTATTCTTGGTTATATGATCTATCCCATTCATAAGATAGTCGGTTTAATTGGTTTTCCATAGCTACATAGGCGTAACCTCGAGCATTCAGTATCTTTTCTTCTAAACATATGAACGGTCCGTCTCTGCATAAAGTAACAAATTCGGTATTTGAATAGGTTTGATTAATTGAACATTTACCTCCATGTGACCATTTTCCGCATTTGTGACATCTTTCTAGGTGTCGTGCTCTTCTTTTTGCTGCGGATTTTGATTTACTTTACCAAATTGTAACTTATTATCTTCGCATCTGGATTCTTTTCTAACTCCGTCCATTCTTTCTCTGATTACTGATACTATTTCACTCGGTAGTATGTCATTATTATGTTTAGTGATCAAAGCGTGTAGCATTAGACCATGGTTTAGTTCACAGGCAGTCTTCATTTTGTAAAAACCTAAAAAAAATAAAAATTCAGAATGGGGGGAGAAGACTAGTTCTTTAGGGTCTGCTAGGGAAAGACCATTCGGGTTCTATTTTCGAGAACTACACGAAAACGGACAATCTAACTCTAACAGAAATACATATTATCCTTTAAAGACTTGATTCTCCCCACACTTAGTTAGCTGTGGTTTCGAAATTGTGATTAACTTCGTTGTCGACTTCCATTGGACTATCTATGTAGTGTTTAACTCTGTGACCATTAACTTTAAATTCAATCCCATTTGAATTTATCAATTCTATCGTTCCGTATGGGAAAACTCTTTTAACTATGAATGGTCCAGACCATCTTGATTTCAATTTTCCAGGAAATAGCTTGAATCGTGAATTGAAAAGAAGAACTCTGTCTCCTTCCTTAAATTCTTTTAAACTTCTGATTCTTTTATCATGCCATTTCTTTGTTCTTTCTTTATAGATTAACGAATTTTCGTATGCTTCATGTCTTAATTCTTCTAATTCGTTTAGTTGACTTAATCGTAGACGTCCGGCTTCATGTAAATCAAGATTACATGTCTTCAAAGCCCAAAATGCTTTGTGTTCAATTTCTACTGGAAGATGACATGCTTTTCCATAAACAAGTCTAAAAGGTGTAGTTCCAATTGGAGTTTTGTAGGCTGTTCTAAAAGCCCAGAGTGCATCCTCCAATTTAATGGACCATTCCTTCGGATTTGATCCTACGGTTTTCTCTAGAATACGTTTTAAAGCTCGGTTGGTATTTTCAACTTGTCCACTTGTTTGTGGATGATATGCGGTGGAGATTTTATGAGTTACTCCATATCTTTTAAGAACTTTCTCAAGTTGATTATTACAGAAATGAGTACCCCGATCACTTATTAAAGCTTTCGGTGTTCCAAACCTTGCAAAAAGACGTTTTAAAAAGTTGACTACAACTCGTGCATCGTTAGTTGGGAGAGCTTGTGCTTCCGCCCATTTAGATACATAATCAATGGCTACGAGTATATATAGATTATTATGAGATTTTGGAAATGGACCCATAAAGTCAATACCCCAAATGTCAAATACTTCACATACTTGGATGACATTTTGTGACATTTCATCACGTTGACTTATTTTTCCGGTCCTTTGACAAGCATCACAGGATTTGCAAAGAAGGTGTGCGTCTTTGTAAATTGTAGGCCAATAGAATCCAGCATCATAAACTTTTCTTGTTGTTAGTTGAGGCCCATAATGCCCTCCTGTTGGTCCTGTGTAACAATGGTTTAAAATTTTACTAGCTTCATCTCCAAATACACATCGGCGTATTATTCCATCTGGACAACTTTTAAACAAATGTGGATCTTCCCAGAAATAGTGTTTTATATCACTGAAGAATTTCTTTCGTTTTTGGTACGATAATCCTTTTTCAAGGAATCCACAAACTAAGTAGTTTGCATAGTCTGCAAACCATGGAATTTCTTTATGATCTATCTTCAATAGATATTCATCAGGAAAGTTGTCTTGTATGGCCGATTCATTTAGAACCTCTAATTCAGGATTTTCAAGACGAGAAAGATGATCAGCGGCGAGATTTTCTGCTCCTCTTTTATCTCGGATTTCAATATCAAACTCTTGTAAGAGTAAGATCCAACGGATTAATCTTGGTTTAGCATCTTGTTTTGAAAATAGGTATCTAAGAGCAGAATGGTTGGTATAGACCACCGTTTTTGCTAGAACGAGATATGATCGAAATTTGTCAAAAGCAAAGACAATAGCAAGGAGTTCTTTTTCAGTAGTTGTATAGTTCGTTTGTGCTCCTTGTAACGTCTTACTAGCATAATATATAGGTTGAAATCGTTTTTCAATCCTTTGTCCTAAAACGGCTCCCATTGCAAAATCACTTGCATCGCACATTAGTTCAAATGGTAGATTCCAATTTGGTGTTATCATGATCGGTGCATTAGTGAGTTTCTCTTTAAGAATATTAAAAGATTTGATACACTCATCTGAAAAAATGAATGGAGCATCCTTTTCTAGGAGTTTATTCATAGGAGTGGCAATTTTAGAAAAATCTTTTATGAAACGTCGGTAAAAACCGGCATGCCCTAGAAAACTCCTAACTCCTCTAACATTGGTGGGATGTGGAAGTTTAGCAATTACATCTACTTTAGCTCTATCCACTTCAATTCCTTCTTTTGAAATTTTATGTCCAAGAACGATGCCTTCTTTAACCATGAAATGGCATTTCTCCCAATTAAGTACTAGATTTGATTGTTCGCATCTAATAAGCATTCGTTCCAGATTAACTAGACATGATTCAAATGTATCACCGAAGACTGAAAAGTCATCCATGAAAACTTCCATGCATTCTTCTATCATGTCGTGAAAAATCGCCATCATACACCTTTGAAAGGTTGCTGGGGCGTTACAAAGTCCAAATGGCATGCGTTTGTAAGCAAAAGTACCATAAGGGCACATGAATGTGGTTTTCTCTTGATCTTCGGGTGCTATTGGAATTTGAAAATATCCGGAAAATCCATCTAGAAAACAATAGTAACTATTTCCGGCTAATCTTTCCAACATTTGATCAATGAAAGGTAAGGGAAAGTGATCTTTTCTGGTGGCGCCATTTAATTTTCTATAATCAATACATACACGCCATCCTGTTACAGTCCTAGTAGGAATAAGCTCATTTTTCTCATTTGTAATGACAGTCATGCCACCCTTCTTAGGCACGCATTGAACTGGGCTTACCCATGGACTATCAGAGATTGGATAAATTAGACCTGCGTCTAGCAGTTTAATAATCTCTTTCTTAACTACATCTTGCATATTAGGATTTAGTCTTTGTTGGCGTTGCACATACGTTTTATGACCTTCTTCCATAAGGATTTTATGTGTGCAATACGAAGGACTTATTCCTTTAATATCATGAATCTTCCATGCAATGGCTGGTTTATGAGCTTTCAACACAGAAATGAGTTGTGATTTCTCATTTTCAGTAAGAGAAGACGATATTATTACAGGTAATTCAGATTCACCATGTAAATAAGCGTATTCCAAATGGTTTGGAAGTGGCTTTAACTCTAATTTCAGAGGTTCTTCTATCGATGATTTATATCGATATCTGTCTTCTTCTTTTAGCATTTGAATTTCTTCTGTTGTTGGTTCATATCCATTAGCTATAAGTGTAGCTAATATTTCAGCTTCATCAATTGGTTCATTACCTTCTCCTAAAGAACATTCTCCTGTTCCTTGTACTTCTGGAAATTCTTCTAATAATTCTGCATGTGCATCTATAGTTTGAATATAATAACATGTATCATCTGCAGATTGTGGTTGTTGCATTGCTCTATCAACTGAAAAGGTAACACTCTCGTCCTCTATACTTAGGGTCAATTTCTTACCGAACACGTCTATCATTGCTTTAGCCGTGTTTAAGAATGGTCTTCCTAATATGAGAGGAACTTGAGAATCTTCTTCCATGTCCAGAACAAAAAATCTACTGGAAATACTAAAGTACCAACTTTAACTAGCATGTTCTCCATTATCCCTCTAGGATATTTTATTGATCTATCGGCTAGTTGTATGCTTATTCTGGTTGGTTTCAATTCTCCAAGGTCTAGTTTAGCGTATAGTGAATACAGCATTAGATTTATACTAGCACCTAAGTCTGCCAATGCTTCTATTGAACTAAGACTACCCAGAAAACATGGAATTGTGAAACTTCCTGGATCAGATAATTTTTCTGGTATCTTATTCAACAGCACTGCTGAACAATTAGTATTCATGGTAACAGCCGAGAGTTCTTCCATTTTCTTTCTATTTGAGATTAGATCTTTCAAGAATTTAGCATATCTAGGCATTCCTGAAATCACATCAATGAAAGGAAGATTTACATTTATCTGTTTAAACATATCCAAGAATTTGGATTGCTCGGCTTCAAGTTTCTCTTTCTTCATTTTACTCGGGTAAGGAAGTGGTGGTTGGTATGGTTTAACATAAGGTTTAGCCTTAACTGTGTTATCTTCATTAACCTTTTCAACTACCGGTTCATTTTCCTTATCTTGATCAGGTTGTGGTTCTTGTGGAGTAGGAATAGCTTCATCAGAAGTTACAGGTATTTCAGGTGGTTTAAGCGTTGTACCACTTCTTGTGGTAATGGCTTTAGCTGTTTCATTCCGGGGGTTAGCGTTTGTATCACTAGGTAAACTTCCCGGTTTTCTTTCACCTATTAACCTTGCTAGGTTACTTATGTGACGACTCAGAAATTTCCGACCAAATTTAAACTTAACCTTTATATGTTTCTGACACGATAAGCAAAATTTGTAATGTTGAATCTCAAAAAGTTTAGAACTACATTCATGTAATCAATTACCCTTTGACCGTGTTCGACGATTCACGAACAATTATGTGTATATAGATATGTATATATAATATATAATATTAACTGAAAACATTAACAAAGTATTAGATATATGATACTTTACATAAACATATTTGTTTCGATATATTTATCGACAGAATTAAGAGATAATATCAAATGATTGAATTATCAGATACATTATGATATGATTACGGGCCTATGTTATGAGGTCCACTGTGATTTAAGAAATCTATTATTTTTTTACAACTCATTACTTAACCAGTATGATAAAGATAACGATATTTATATTTTATTTTATTAAATATATATATATATATATAACGATTTAAATTAATATTATATATATTTTTATACGCGTATTATACGTACATAGTTTTATACTTTTACTATACTTTAACTTTACCTTTACTTTACTTTTACTTTACTTTAACTTTAATAATTCATACTTTAATAATTCACTTTAATAATTCATACTTTAATAATTCACTTTAATAATTCATACTTTAATAATTTACTTTAATAATTCATACTTTAATAATTCACTTTAATAATTCATACTTTAATAATTCACTTTAATAATTCAAAAATCTATTATAAATAGAATTCAATAGGTTTCATTATTTCATAGAAACTTGAAAATATATTTCTCTAAACTCTCTCAATCGAATTACATATATATATATATATATATATATATTTACTTAGTATTATTTCAAGATATTATTAGTGTACATAAAATACTACGACGGAGTTATATTCAGACGATTTCAAAATAAGTTTTCAAATGGGATAGAGCTAAGGAAATTATGGCTTATAGCTATGAAGGTTATGGGTATTGATCGAGGGTATTGCTCGTGAGGTCAACATAACGTTTATCATTTTCGTTGCGTCTACGTACTTTCCTGCAATATTGAATCACAATATTGATACGTGAGCATTCATATCTTATCTTTTATATATTAATAGTGTATCCCTGACTAGTGCTCGAGTATATATGATTATGCATGTTTGTATGCTTAGTTTCATCGTTAAATAGTTTATGATAAATCACGAATTTGATACATATGCTACTGAGATAAGTTATATGATATGCATGTCGTTGAAAATCTGAAGAAAAAAATTAATAACTTTTCATTTAGAAATCGTGTGGTTTCGATGAACGGATTAAAAGATATGGTCAACTGAATTATCATTAATTTTAATATTATTATTAAAACGATTATTATAACTGTTATCAGTTGATGTTATTACTAAAATTATCTTTATTACTAAAAATTAATATTTTTATTGAAACTATCATTTTATTATTTTTATCATTATTATTATTATCAATATTATTTTATCAAATAAATATGCGTACAAAGATATTTTTACCACACGTAATGTAATTACATTAATAATACATACCATTATATTTTTATGATATTAAGTGAATTTTATAAATTTTATTATTTGAGATATATAAAAGTATATTTTTATCATATATGAATTTTAATATAAATTTTTATTTATTAATAAATGACTTGTATTATTTAGTATAATAAGATCTGATAAATATATTTAAATATATAAAACTACTATATATAAGTTATATAATAAACATGTATAGATTTTGGAAGTCATTTTGGGTCAAGTTGACTTTTGTTGACTTTTGCATGTCGGTCTCGAGCATTAGGATTGTGATACACTACGACTTGACCTAAATTGTTAGACAGATATTGACCAACATATAAATATATATACTTAATATAGGTTCGTGAATCCGAGACAAACACTGCACTTGTTCAGTTCCGTCATATACATAATTGCTACGAAATACAGTATTGTGAGTTTCATTTGCTCCCTTTATATATATATTTTTGGGCTGAGAATACATGCGCTGATTTATAAATGTTTTACGAAATAGGCACAAGTACTAAAACTAATTCTATGTGGGTTTAAACCAGAAATATACCCTTAGCTTGGTAACATTAAACTACTTGTCTATGTACGGTAGGCGCGAATCCTAAAGATAGATCTATTGGGTCTGACAAACCCCATCCTGACTATGGGATGCTTTAGTACTTCGAGGTTATTTTAAACACACCTGATCTGGTGTACTTCAGAGGGTAAAACATGAACGTTAAAGCTTGTTACCGGGTGCCTACAACTTATAGAATACTTTTATACACTTGCGAGTGTACGGATATTTATAGAAACTGAAATCTTGTGGTCTATTACTATTATGGAAATGATGGATTATGATAAACTAATGAACTCACCAACCTTTTGGTTGACACTTTAAAGCATGTTTATTCTCAGGTATTAAAGAATTCTTCCGCTGTGCATTAGCTCATTTTAAGGATATTACTTGGAGTCATTCAAGACATACTTTGAAAGATGTTGCATTCGAGTCGTTGAGTTCATCAAGATTAATATTAAGTCAATTATGGTTGGATGTAATATGAAATAGTATGCATGCCGTAAATTTTTGATGTAAAGAAAGTTTGTCTTTTAAAAACGAATGCAATGTTTGTAAAACGTATCATATAGAGGTCAAATACCTCGCGATGTAATCAACTATTGTGAATCGTTTATAATGTATATGAACGGGTCCTTTCAGTTGGTATCAGAGCGGTGGTCTTAGCGAACCAGGTCTTGCATTAGTGTGTCTAACTGATAGTTGTTAAAATGCATTAGTGAGTCTGGACTTCGACCGTGTCTGCATGTCAAAAGTTTTGCTTATCATTTTTAGTCAGAAATCATCTACTTACCATCCTTAGGAAATTACCTGCTTATCATTCTTAAGTCTAGACGCGTTTTCCTACATTTATTGCATAATAGTGTATAGACGAATTCTTATCTTAGCATATCTGTTACTGTGAACTTTGACTGACATCTTTCAAAGATTCCTCCATAATTTATGGGATTTTGGTATTATATATACATATGTAAATTATATATTGAAGAATACCAAATCTAAATTCTACAATCTATTTCTTACCAAAAAAATTCTTTCCCTGATCATACAAGATGGATCCCTCAACCAGTTCGAGTTCCTCGGATTTCGACAGCTATGCCGATATGGATTTCCACATGAGCTCCGAAAGCAGCGTGACCGGAATGGATCAACCAATTAGCCATCATCTATTCTGGATGAATTAGGGATGGGTTCGTAATCTACTTAACCATTGGAGACAAGAAGAAGGCGATCCCTTTCATCCACCATATTGCCCTCTTGGCAATGAACCTGAAGCACTTACCGGCGAACCTATCCGAAACACCATTTTCTCTCTCATTTCCAGAGTATCTCGTCATGATTATATACTACACCAAATTCTAGATCTTATTTATCCGCTCGTCCGAACCGACAATCACCCCGGTGTAATAGAAGAAGTCAACGAGCTTCGCGCTCGGGTAGTGGCTTTGGAGAATATGGTGCAAAGGTTACAAACACCAGCAGTAGCACCAGCAGCATAACCAGTACCACCATCAACAACATCAATAGTGCCATTACCACCACCAACAATAACCGCATCGCAAAGCTCAACTTCACAATCTGTCCCACGAGCATCGACGTCATACGCAATGTAGATGCCAAGGAATACCACAACGATGAAGTATTGATTCATAACTTCATTGGGGAAACATTCTACGGCGATTATGTAATTTCTAAAGTTTAGAAATTATCTATCTTAGCCTTAACCATAAATCAAATGAGTTTAATTTAATATTAACTCATTAAATCAATATTACATCTGATGAAATATACACATATATATTTCCATAAAGACTGTAATAAAATTCTTTTGTACAAAATATTAATTGTGAAATTTTTTTTAACGGGTAGGTAATACCCGAGAGATATATAAATTCACAATTAATATGTTACATTCTTCGAATCTGATTCAGCAAATAATCCATTATACTCCCTACTTTCACAACAATATACATTCTTTTATAGAAATCAAAACAACCATACTCATTCAAAATCTAATTACATATTCTGATTTTGAAATCTCAGAATTCGATTCAAGATATAACCGAAAGCATCACTCTTAGATTCCTACATCTTTCAAAACTATACTTTGACTTCAAAACTGTCCTAGAACCTCATTTCTATTCATGGAACTCACAAAAATATTTGTATCATTCAAAATCTTAGAACATCATATGCATATTAACAATTACAATATGTGTTCAAACACTTCGAAATTCCTAAAGACATGCGAGATGATGATCCAACCACATATTACCCACTGTCATGCATCTGAAAAGCTCTCAAAACCAAAGTTATAGTTTAACACGTATCCGTGTCAGATCCTTTGATATTTATTACCAAATATAATTTTTCAATCTCTTTCCAAAATAGACAGTTTTGTCACAGCTCCAGCAAATCACCTTCATTTGTTTATACGAATAAACCTTATTATAACAATTACCCCTTCATCATTGTTACCGGGGAACCTTTCATATCTCGCCACATTAGCAGTAAACTTATCAACAACTTCATTAACCTTCGACTTAAGCCTCTCCGAAAAGCCACTATACTTATTCATTAATACCCCATCATGTACTCACCTACATCCTGTAACAATAATTGTCACACCAACTACTGGGAATTAGCAATCAGTATTTTGAATTTCGCGACAATTTTACGTCAAAAGTTATACATATAACGTCTATCTCCTAGACTTACATACTTCGAATGTGAATTTTCTGAAAAACATCCCAAACTATGAACTAGTTCTCCGAAATTGGAAAAATGCTGATGAAGCAACAAAAACTGTAAATGACTTTAACAGTCAAAAGTTTGATGATAAAGAATAGTATGGTGGTAAAGCTGAGAAAAAGAGAAGGTTTGAAACTGGAAAACGGATTGAGCAGACCATGAAGGAGGATGTGGACAAATCACAAAGACTAAACCTGCCTTCAAAGGATCCAAATGATTCAGTGTCTACTGAAATCGTTAGCAAACACCTTACTTCTTATTCTAAACCTTCACAGACAAATCTTCTTCATCATCCATATTATCGTATCTTTTATTATAATATCTTCGATATTCCTGAAGATATTTTCACAACTATTCTTATCCGATATCTTTTATCTCTTCGCAATATCTGCGTTACAACATAAAAAGAAACTGTGTTAGTTTCTAAATTAAAAAAAAAATTGAATTTAAAATAGGAATGTTTTTGAAGTAGTGTTGGGAACTGAAGCATGAGTTAGTATAATATAATGACACTTGATCAACGTGATTATATTACAGTAAGTCATGCTGAGTTTCTAATGGAAGGTGATGATTCAAAGAACATACCGTCATCATGTACTGTTTACAATACTCTTACATTCTACCCAATTTTCAAACATATTAAGAACATATCATCTTGATAGCTCTATATTTTCGGATATTCTGGTAATTTGCCAAATCAAGATCGTGCCATTACGATTTTCTTCTTGGAACATTAACTATGTTCATCCAAAAATTCATATCTACGAATTCTGGACTATTATCCGCTTGACTTAAGATCGGGAAGAGAAAATGAAAGCATGAAGCTCCGAAATATAATGGAGAATATAAAGCCCGATAACGACCTCGAAATTACAAACCGTGTATATAAATGCGTATAGCAATATAAAGACACGGGAGAATGAAAAACACAATAACCCCAAGGTAATGGTAGAAGAAAATAACTTCCTCCGGTGGTAGATGAAAAAGAAGAATGACAGATATGAAAGTTAAAAGTATATCAAGAATCAATACTGGATGAAGCATATTAACGGCTGCTTTAAAGTATGAATTGGGGAGAAAGACTAGAAGGTGTGAGCTGTGGAAATAAAGAAACGAAGGGGGTGGAATTATAGTAAAATATCAGACAGAGAAATCGAGACAGATTATCGCATTTAATCAAAGAAGATCCTGATTTCCTTAATCGCCGAAGAACCAAATCTTATTGCAAAGATTTTCTTTAAATCCAATGAATTCCGGAAATCAATCATAACTACGTCATTGGTTAAAACGAATATACGTTTACTCATTTCACTCTCTTGCGATAGCTTCACTTATACTCTTCGCGTAATCAAATTGTTTTATCTATATTACTCAATGATGATAAAACTCTATTTATCAACTCATATTCGTCATGAAAACATTTTTATAGTTAGCCATGACGACCTCGATCAAATTTCGGGACGAAATTTCATTAACGGGTAGGTACTGTGACGACTCGGAAATTTCCGACCAAATTTAAACTTAACCTTTATATGTTTCTGACACGATAAGCAGAATTTGTAATGTTGAATCTCAAAAAGTTTAGAACTACATTCATGTAATCAATTACCCTTTGACCGTGTTCGACGATTCACGAACAATTATGTGTATATAGATATGTATATATAATATATAATATTAACTGAAAACATTAACAAAGTATTAGATATATGATACTTTACATAAACATATTTGTTTCGATATATTTATCGACAGAATTAAGAGATAATATCAAATGATTGAATTATCAGATACATTATGATATGATTACGGGCCTATTTTATGAGGTCCACTGTGATTTAAGAAATCTATTATTTTTTTACAACTCATTACTTAACCAGTATGATAAAGATAACGATATTTATATTTTATTTTATTAAATATATATATATATATATATATATATATATAACGATTTAAATTAATATTATATATATATTTATACGCGTATTATACGTACATAGTTTTATACTTTTACTATACTTTAACTTTACCTTTACTTTACTTTTACTTTACTTTAACTTTAATAATTCATACTTTAATAATTCACTTTAATAATTCATACTCTAATAATTCACTTTAATAATTCATACTTTAATAATTTACTTTAATAATTCATACTTTAATAATTCACTTTAATAATTCATACTTTAATAATTCACTTTAATAATTCAAAAATCTATTATAAATAGAATTCAATAGGTTTCATTATTTCATAGAAACTTGAAAATATATTTCTCTAAACTCTCTCAATCGAATTACATATATATATATATATATATATATATATATATATATATATATATATATATATATATATATATATTTACTTAGTATTATTTCAAGATATTATTAGTGTACATAAAATACTACGACGGAGTTATATTCAGACGATTTCAAAATAAGTTTTCAAATGGGATAGAGCTAAGGAAATTATGGCTTATAGCTATGAAGGTTATGGGTATTGATCGAGGGTATTGCTCGTGAGGTCAACCTAACGTTTATCATTTTCGTTGCGTCTACGTACTTTCCTGCAATATTGAATCACAATATTGATACGTGAGCATTCATATCTTATCTTTTATATATTAATAGTGTATCCCTGACTAGTGCTCGAGTATATATGATTGTGCATGTTTGTATGCTTAGTTTCGTCGTTAAATAGTTTATGATAAATCACGAATTTGATACATATACTACTGAGATAAGTTATATGATATGCATGTCGTTGAAAATCTGAAGAAAAAAATTAATAACTTTTCATTTAGAAATCGTGTGGTTTCGATGAACGGATTAAAAGATATGGTCAACTGAATTATCATTAATTTTAATATTATTATTAAAACGATTATTATAACTGTTATCAGTTGATGTTATTACTAAAATTATCTTTATTACTAAAAATTAATATTTTTATTGAAACTATCATTTTATTATTTTTATCATTATTATTATTATCAATATTATTTTATCAAATAAATATGCGTACAAAGATATTTTTACCACACGTAATGTAATTACATTAATAATACATACCATTATATTTTTATGATATTAAGTGAATTTTATAAATTTTATTATTTGAGATATATAAAAGTATATTTTTATCATATATGAATTTTAATATAAATTTTTATTTATTAATAAATGACTTGTATTATTTAGTATAATAAGATCTGATAAATATATTTAAATATATAAAACTACTATATATAAGTTATATAATAAACATGTATAGATTTTGGAAGTCATTTTGGGTCAAGTTGACTTTTGTTGACTTTTGCATGTCGATCTCGAGCATTAGGATTGTGATACACTACGACTTGACCTAAATTGTTAGACAGATATTGACCAACATATAAATATATATACTTAATATAGGTTCGTGAATCCGAGACAAACACTGCACTTGTTCAGTGCCGTCATATACATAATTGCTACGAAATACAGTATTGTGAGTTTCATTTGCTCCCTTTTTATATATATTTTTGGGCTGAGAATACATGCGCTGATTTATAAATGTTTTACGAAATAGGCACAAGTACTAAAACTAATTCTATGTGGGTTTAAACCAGAAATATACCCTTAGCTTGGTAACATTAAACTACTTGTCTATGTACGGTAGGCGCGAATTCTAAAGATAGATCTATTGGGTCTGACAAACCCCATCCTGACTATGGGATGCTTTAGTACTTCGAGGTTATTTTAAACACACCTGATCTGGTGTACTTCAGAGGGTAAATGAAAGGATCCGAAACTAATCATCCGGACGTTGTCCATATTGATTACAAACGAATTACAATAGTTGATAACATTGCGAGGTACTTGCCCTCTATATGATACATCTTACAAACGTTGCATTTATTCTTAAAAGGCAATCTATAGTTACATCCAGAATTGACATAATCGCCTGACATTTCATAATATTCAAATGATCTAAACCGCCATTTACTTAATAATAGTCTCTATGAACTTCAATGACTCGAATGCAACGCCTTATGATATAAGTCCTTAATAGCCTCAAGTAGTATCCTTAGTACGAGCTAATGCACAGCGGAAGACTTAATTCATACCTGAGAATAACATGCTTTAAAATGTCAACATAAAGTTGGTGAGATATAGGTTTAATGCCGGCAGCGATATATATATATATATATAGACCACAAGATTTCATATATAAACATTTTCATAAAAATATTCTAAGTGGTTGAGCACTTGGTAACCATACTTAACATTCAATCACGTCGCATATTCCCTTTAATATGAAATCTTACTACACCGTACCAAGTGTAGTCACAAAACGAAGTACTGTGCAACCGTTGAATACTGGTCGTCCAGTCCGGTTGGGGTTGTCAGGCCCGATAGATCTATCAACATGATTCGCGTTTACAATACCGCTGTAAATATTAGTTACCAAGCTACAGGGAAGTATGCCAGTGGTACAACTCAACGTAGAATATATTTTTCAGTTACTTGTGTCCATATCGTAAAACATAAAATACATGTATTCTCATCCCGAAATATTTAGAGTTTAAAAGTGGGACTATATACTCACTGTTGTCTTGAAGATATAAATATTTTGACTTGGTCTTCCGGTTGATATCACGAACCTATCCATATATAATATATCAATATATTTTCATTTTTAAACAATCGTCACATATATATATATACTTGTTATACTTTTAATACTTTTAATAATTCCTTAGTCCGTAGTTAGCAGTCCGATGTTAGTAATTCAATTTTAATGGTTCATTTTTAGGTGTTTAATAAACCCCCAATGAAATGAATACCATCGTATATGTATTGGTCGAGATTAATCTTGACCCACGGTACCGGTGTTGTCAAATGACGTGTTGCGTACATAAAGTACCGGTGTTGTCAAATGACGTGTTGCGTACAATCATGGGATCTTATGATTAATCTTCTCGTATTGTTTACGGGTGATCCTGAACCATATAAAATTGAATTATGAGTACATATATATAAAATATCATGTTATCTTAGAAAGATGTGATTTATTTAATTTCTCCCAATTATTTTCGTGGCTAAACTAGTCTTGGATATCCGATTTTGTTTCGGTCATAGTTTCTTCGTTACAAATCCGTTTTCGTTGATTCAACTTGCCATCTCCTTGGATCGAGTTCCTCTTTAAGACTATGAACTGTAAATACCTTAGTATATATTCAAAATCACACGGCATAGGTGAAACTTTAGTAAAACTTATGAAGTTAAACATTTTTGTTACAAAAATATCATTTAATGACCATTTTTCTAAAAATACCTATACTTTAAATTAAATCATGAAATTTTTATGTGTTAACATATTTATAGTAAAAATCATTTTTCCAGAAAATAAACTTCCAATTCAAAGTTTAAGATAGTTTTTAATTATCCAACCCAAAACAGTCCCCGGTTGCACTCCGACGTCGTAAAAACAGTTTTTAAGGTATTCTTTGAAAAACCAAGTTTTACCTTGTTAAATTAGCATATAATTAAGTTATATTACAGGTCTTGAAGTATTTTAAAAGTTAAGTTAGAAGGATCTATTTAGTTTGCAAACAAGTTTGAAAACTTTCAAACTATGTTCTTGTTGTTAAAATTTTATACCACAAAATAAGATAGCTATATATATATGAATCGAATAAGGTTATGAACATAGTTACTACCTCAAGTTCCTTGGACAAGGTTGCTGTAAAAGAGGAGTAAGAACCTAGAACCAAAAGGGTGATGGAAGTGGATGAAAGATTGGAAGTAAGTTTGTGTTCTTGGAAGGATTTCTTGAAGTGTTTTTGTATGGTTTTCTTATGGTGATTAAGTAAGGTTTTTGAAGCTAAATGATGGGGAAAATGCTTGTAGATGATCAAGTATGAAGTTAAGAGTATTTTGAGAGAGAAATGGGAGTGTAAGTATGAGAAAATGGGGTGAAGAAATGGTGTGCATGCATAAAAACGTTTTTAGTATATAAAGAAAAAAAATGATACCTAACTTTGTTTTCTTGCTAAATAATTCATGCTACTTGACAAATGGTTGGTTCCACATGTTTCTTAATCATTTAAGGCTGCTAAGGAGCAGATTTTTATTGGTATATACCAATAGTAAATACATCTAGAAGCTGCGTATGATACGGGTACATATACCCTAAATATACGTGTAGAAATCTTTGAGAAAACGGAACGAGGATTCAAATATAGCTATCTTTTGTGAATATACTTAAATTGTTTTATGTATTTAAGTCCTTAAAAGTGATTAAATACATTACTTATACGTTATATGTATAAACATTATAAGTCATAAGTATTTATATCAAATAACGTTATGTATGGTTATTGTTTTGAAAACTTAAGTTAGTAGTTTCAAAATATACTTATAACTTATTGTTATTAATACAAAATGAGATATTAAAACATCCATAAACCATGTTAAATATGTATATATACATATATATACACAAACGTATAATTATCATATGTTATATAGTTCGTGATATCATCGGTCAAACTAGACGGTCAAACGTTGTGTAAAACTCTTTTTGAAAACATAAGTCTCAACAATTTGGATTGCTTATCATGTTGGTAAGGTTTAATTTATGTAAATATTAATCTTATAAGTATAGAACGATCGAAAAAGTGCAGGTCAACTTTAGGGTTTTTGCTTATCGTGTCTGAACCATATAGAGATTAGAGTTTAAATTTGGTCGGAAATTTCCGGGTCGTTACAGTACCCATCCGTTAAAGAAATTTCGTCCTCGAAATTTGGTAGAGGTTGTCATAAATAACAATAGGAATGTTTTCATGACGAATATGAGGTAATAATGAAATTTTATCATTATTGAAAGATTTAGATAAAACGATTTGGTTATGTGAGACGCACGAGCGAAGCTATCACAAAAGAGTGAAATGAGTAAATATAGAATTGTTGTAACCGATGACGTGATTATGATCGATTTCCGGGATTTAAGGGTTTTAAAGAAAATCTTATGTAATAAGATTTAGTTTTGCGGCGATCAGGATCTTCTTTGATTTAACGCGGCAATCTGTTTTGATTTCTTTGTCGAATATTTCACTATAAATTTACCTCCTTCCCTTTCTTTCTTCCCACATCTTCTATTCTTTCTCTTTAGTTCCTACTTTAAGACATTCACTAATATGCTCCATCCCATTCTAACCCTTGTTATATTTCTAACTTTCATATCTTTCATTCTTCTTTTTCATCTATCACCAGAAGAATCTATTCTCTTTTATCCTTTCCTTGGAATTATAATGTTTTTAATTCTCCCGTGCCTTTACATTGCAATACGTATTGATATGCACGGTTTGTAGTTTCGGGGTTGTTGTTAGGTTTTATACCTTCCCTTATATTTCGATGTTCCTACTCCCGTCCCTTAAAATCATTGTCATCCACAGTTAATGCTCTCTCTTATTTGCTGTGGTTTATGTTCCTATTTCTATTCTGAGGTTTTGTCCCTTCATTTCTTCTTCCCGTCCTCGAGCCAAGCGAACAATGGTCCGAAATTCGTAGGTAGGAAATTTGGAATGAACCTAGCTATTGGTTTTAGAATGAAATTGTAATGGCACGATCTTGATTCGTTAAATTACTCGAATATTTGGAAAAAATAGAACTATCAAGGTGATACGTTCTAATATGTTTGGAGACTTGATAGAAGGTAAGAGCCGTGTAACATGGCACATGATGACGGTACTGTGAATCATCACATTCCATTAGAAACTTAACATGACTTACTGTAATATAATGAAGTTGATCAAGTTTCATTATATTATACTAATTCATGCATCAGTTCCCAACACTACTTTAAAACATTCATATTTTAAACTTGGAGGTTTCAAAATTTAGAAATTGACACAGTTTCTTTTATGTTGTAATGCAGATATTACGGAGAGATAAATATTCTCAGATAAGAGTAGTTGTGAAAATATCTCCAGAAATATGGAGAATATGTATAACGGAAGATATGAAGATATCTTATAATATCTAAGATAAGATGATGATGAAGAATATCATCGGGAGAGGTTTAGAATAAGGGGTAGGGTTTTTAATAATGGTTTCAGCATGCACTGAATCGTTTGAATCCTTTGAAAGCAGATTCAGTTCTTGTTATTTATCCACAACCTCTTTCATACTTTGCTCAAACCGTTTTCCGGTTCCAACTCTTCTCTTTTTCTGAGTTTTATCGACACACTGTGCTTCATCATCAAACTTTTGACTGTTTAAAATCGTTTACAATTTTCGCTGCTTCATCAGCATTTAAAGAACTACTTCATAATTCAGGGTATTTTTCAGAAACTTCACCTTCGGAGTATGAAATCCTTAGGAATAGACGTTATAGGTATGACTGAGAAGTTTTGCGAGATTTTTAAAATACTAATTGCGGATTCTGCCAAAAAGATGACAAGCTGCTGGTACATGATGTCGTGGAATATGAAAGGTTCTCCGGTAACAATGGTGAAAGGACAAGGTATATATATCGAGGTTATAATAAGAGTGGTCCTACTGAGAAATCAAAGTGGAGCTGTGACAAAATTGACTTAAATTGAAAAGAGAAATGTAATGTTGTTTTTGCCAATGAATGATAAGGAATTTGACGCGGATAAGTTTTAACGATAACTTCGGTTTTGAAAGTTTCAGGTGTATAACTGTATGCATAAATCTTTCTTCCGTAAACGAGGTGCGGCTGGTTCAACTTCTCGATTGAAGTGTTTTCAAGAATCATGAAAAGATTTGAACGAGGATTATAATTGTCGAAGTACAAATGAGGTTTAGGATGAAATCAAGTGGCAAACTTGAAGAATTATTTAGTTTCATATGTTATAATCAATATTTTAATTTAATTCATTTTAATTGTCCAAAGTTAGCAGTCCAATAGTCCGATGGTTCAATGATTCATATATAATTTAATATATAATATTCGAATTAAATAATACGTATCGTGACCCGTATACCGGTCTCGGTGTCGATCACAACTCAAAGTATATATATATTTTGAAATCAACTCCGACCCTGTATAGCCAACTCCCACCTTCACATATAGAGTGTCTACGGTTGTTCCGAAATATATATATAGATGGGTCGATATGATAAGTCGAAACCTTGCATACGTGTCCCGTTATTTAAAGTGCGTAAAAGTAAATAACAGAAATTAAATGATGATAAATAAAATTGCGAGAATGTAAATTGCGATAAATTAAATGTTAATCAGTTAACTGGGAACAGTTAGCCGGAACAGTTAGCGTGAAATCCTATCACAATTTCAATTAATTAATTCGTTTGTTTCTAACACTTTTTATTTTTGTCCAATGTTTTCTTCATTATGCCACTTGTTGGATTCTGATAGATCAAAATCCAAATATGAAATTTGAATAGAAATGGTTATTCTGTGGTGAACGGATACGTATATCGGTAGTTGTAAGTAGGATAGTAAATGACCGTTGAATCAGATTTAGAGAATGTACAACGTAACTTATTAATGTGAATTCTAAATATTCCTCGGGTACTACCCACCCGTTAAAATATTTTCATCATTAACAGTTTGTACGAAAGAATTTTTAATTACAATCTTTATAAAAATATACTTGCATATATATTTTCTTCAGATGTAATCATAGATTCAATGAGTCAATGAAGTATTAAACTCATTTGATTTATCGTTAATACTAGATTACATAACTTCTAAAGCATTAGAGATTACATAATCGCCAGGTCGAACGAAGATAAATGAGGTAAAACGATACGTAAAGCGAAGATAATCGATGTAGAACGATATATAGAACGAAGATCATACTCGAAGTTCCGATGAGGTTTTTGAGGTATGTGGTGTTGATATCCGAGATACAGTTTGTGATGTTGAGATTTTGGGGGTGACAAGAGTACTGTCAGCGTTGTTGATAGTGATACAGATTATGCTGCTGGTGCTGGTGCTGGTGTTTGTAACCTTCGCACCGTATTTTCTAAAGCCACTACCCGAGCGCGAAGCTCGTTGACTTCTTCTATTATACCGGGATGATTGACAGTTGGAACGAGCGAATGAACAAGATTCGAAATATGGGATAGTATGTAGTCATGATGAGATACTCTAGAAATGAGCGAGAAAATGGTGTTTCGAATAGGTTCGCCGGTAAGTGCTTCAGGTTCATCGTTAAGAGGACAATTTGGTGGATGGAATGGATCACCTTCTTCTTGCCTCCAGAAATTTAGTATATTACGAACCCATCCCCAATTCATCTAGAATAGATGATGGGAAATTGGTTGATCCATTCCGGTAACGCTGTTCTCGGAGCTCGAATGGAAATCCATATCGGCGAAGCTATCGAAGTCGGAGGAATTTGAGCTGGATGAAGAATCCATCTTGTATGGTCGGAGAAATGAATTTTTGGTTTGGAATAGATTATAGGAGTTGGGTTTGGTACTCTTCAATACATAATTTACATATGTATATATAATATCAAAATCCCATGAATTACGGAGAATCTTTGAAATACGTCAGGCAATGTCTATAGTAACAGATACGCTAGGATATGAATTTTGTCTATACACTATCGATGCACTAAATGCAGTAAGACGTGTCTAGACTTAAGAATGATAAGCAGGCAGTTCCCTAAGGATGATATGCAGATGATTTCCGACTAGGATTGATAAGCAAAACTTTTGACAGGCAGACACGGTCAAAGTCCAGACTCACTTAATGTATCCTAACAACTACTAGTTAGACACACTAATGCAAGGCCTGGTTCGCTAAGACCAATGCTCTGATACCAACTGAAAGGATCCGAAACTAATCATCCGGACGTTGTCCATATTGATTACAAACGAATTACAATAGTTGATAACATTGCGAGGTACTTGCCCTCTATATGATACATCTTACAAACGTTGCATTTATTCTTAAAAGGCAATCTATAGTTACATCCAGAATTGACATAATCGCCTGACATTTCATAATATTCAAATGATCTAAACCGCCATTTACTTAATAATAGTCTCTATGAACTTCAATGACTCGAATGCAACGCCTTATGATATAAGTCCTTAATAGCCTCAAGTAGTATCCTTAGTACGAGCTAATGCACAGCGGAAGACTTAATTCATACCTGAGAATAACATGCTTTAAAATGTCAACATAAAGTTGGTGAGATATAGGTTTAATGCCGGCAGCGATATATATATATATAGACCACAAGATTTCATATATAAACATTTTCATAAAAATATTCTAAGTGGTTGAGCACTTGGTAACCATACTTAACATTCAATCACGTCGCATATTCCCTTTAATATGAAATCTTACTACACCGTACCAAGTGTAGTCACAAAACGAAGTACTGTGCAACCGTTGAATACTGGTCATCCAGTCCGGTTGGGGTTGTCAGGCCCGATAGATCTATCAACAGGATTCGCGTTTACAATACCGCTGTAAATATTAGTTACCAAGCTACAGGGAAGTATGCCAGTGGTACAACTCAACGTAGAATATATTTTTCAGTTACTTGTGTCCATATCGTAAAACATAAAATACATGTATTCTCATCCCGAAATATTTAGAGTTTAAAAGTGGGACTATATACTCACTGTTGTCTTGAAGATATAAATATTTTGACTTGGTCTTCCGGTTGATATCACGAACCTATCCATATATAATATATCAATATATTTTCATTTTTAAACAATCGTCACATATATATATATACTTGTTATACTTTTAATACTTTTAATAATTCCTTAGTCCGTAGTTAGCAGTCCGATGTTAGTAATTCAATTTTAATGGTTCATTTTTAGGTGTTTAATAAACCCCCAATGAAATGAATACCATCGTATATGTATTGGTCGAGATTAATCTTGACCCACGGTACCGGTGTTGTCAAATGACGTGTTGCGTACATAAAGTACCGGTGTTGTCAAATGACGTGTTGCGTACAATCATGGGATCTTATGATTAATCTTCTCGTATTGTTTACGGGTGATCCTGAACCATATAAAATTGAATTATGAGTACATATATATAAAATATCATGTTATCTTAGAAAGATGTGATTTATTTAATTTCTCCCAATTATTTTCGTGGCTAAACTAGTCTTGGATATCCGATTTTGTTTCGGTCATAGTTTCTTCGTTACAAATCCGTTTTCGTTGATTCAACTTGCCATCTCCTTGGATCGAGTTCCTCTTTAAGACTATGAACTGTAAATACCTTAGTATATATTCAAAATCACACGGCATAGGTGAAACTTTAGTGAAACTTATGAAGTTAAACATTTTTGTTACAAAAATATCATTTAATGACCATTTTTCTAAAAATACCTATACTTTAAATTAAATCATGAAATTTTTATGTGTTAACATATTTATAGTAAAAATCATTTTTCCAGAAAATAAACCTCCAATTCAAAGTTTAAGATAGTTTTTAATTATCCAACCCAAAACAGTCCCCGGTTGCACTCCGACGTCGTAAAAACAGTTTTTAAGGTATTCTTTGAAAAACCAAGTTTTACCTTGTTAAATTAGCATATAATTAAGTTATATTACAGGTCTTGAAGTATTTTAAAAGTTAAGTTAGAAGGATCTATTTAGTTTGCAAACAAGTTTGAAAACTTTCAAACTATGTTCTTGTTGTTAAAATTTTATACCACAAAATAAGATAGCTATATATATATGAATCGAATAAGGTTATGAACATAGTTACTACCTCAAGTTCCTTGGACAAGGTTGCTGTAAAAGAGGAGTAAGAACCTAGAACCAAAAGGGTGATGGAAGTGGATGAAAGATTGGAAGTAAGTTTGTGTTCTTGGAAGGATTTCTTGAAGTGTTTTTGTATGGTTTTCTTATGGTGATTAAGTAAGGTTTTTGAAGCTAAATGATGGGGAAAATGCTTGTAGATGATCAAGTATGAAGTTAAGAGTATTTTGAGAGAGAAATGGGAGTGTAAGTATGAGAAAATGGGGTGAAGAAATGGTGTGCATGCATAAAAACGTTTTTAGTATATAAAGAAAAAAAATGATACCTAACTTTGTTTTCTTGCTAAATAATTCATGCTACTTGACAAATGGTTGGTTCCACATGTTTCTTAATCATTTAAGGCTGCTAAGGAGCAGATTTTTATTGGTATATACCAATAGTAAATACATCTAGAAGCTGCGTATGATACGGGTACATATACCCTAAATATACGTGTAGAAATCTTTGAGAAAACGGAACGAGGATTCAAATATAGCTATCTTTTGTGAATATACTTATATTGTTTTATGTATTTAAGTCCTTAAAAGTGATTAAATACATTACTTATACGTTATATGTATAAACATTATAAGTCATAAGTATTTATATCAAATAACGTTATGTATGGTTATTGTTTTGAAAACTTAAGTTAGTAGTTTCAAAATATACTTATAACTTATTGTTATTAATACAAAATGAGATATTAAAACATCCATAAACCATGTTAAATATGTATATATACATATATATACACAAACGTATAATTATCATATGTTATATAGTTCGTGATATCATCGGTCAAACTAGACGGTCAAACGTTGTGTAAAACTCTTTTTGAAAACATAAGTATCAACAATTTGGATTGCTTATCATGTTGGTAAGGTTTAATTTATGTAAATATTAATCTTATAAGTATAGAACGATCGAAAAAGTGCAGGTCAACTTTAGGGTTTTTGCTTATCGTGTCGGAACCATATAGAGATTAGAGTTTAAATTTGGTCGGAAATTTCCGGGTCGTTACAGTAAAACATGAACGTTAAAGCTTGTTACCGGGTGCCTACAACTTATAGAATACTTTTATACACTTGCGAGTGTACGGATATTTATAGAAACTGAAATCTTGTGGTCTATTACTATTATGGAAATGATGGATTATGATAAACTAATGAACTCACCAACCTTTTGGTTGACACTTTAAAGCATGTTTATTCTCAGGTATTAAAGAATTCTTCCGCTGTGCATTAGCTCATTTTAAGGATATTACTTGGAGTCATTCAAGACATACTTTGAAAGACGTTGCATTCGAGTCGTTGAGTTCATCAAGATTAATATTAAGTCAATTATGGTTGGATGTAATATGAAATGGTATGCATGCCGTCAATTTTTAATGTAAAGAAAGTTTGTCTTTTAAAAACGAATGCAATGTTTGTAAAATGTATCATATAGAGGTCAAATACCTCGCGATGTAATCAACTATTGTGAATCGTTTATAATGTATATGAACGGGTCCTTTCAACTTACTTCTTGTTCCAAATTTTGAATAGAAGCTTGTTGATTTCTAAATGCTTGAGCATTTTATTCATTAGTTTGTTTCTGAGATGTGAAAAACTGCGTTTGAGTTTCAACTAGCTTCGTCATCATATCTTCTAAATTCGGCTTTTTATCATCGGGTTGTTGTGGTGGTTTGTTTTGAAAATTAGGTCTTTGCTGATTGTAAGTATTATTGGATACTTGTTGATTGCTAGGACCTTGTTGGTTGTTGTATGGAATATTTCGGTTATAATTCTGGTTTTGATTGTAAATCGGTCTTGGCGGTTGATAATTATTCTGATAATTATTTCCAGGCCTTTGGTTTATGTATGAAATATTCTCTCTTTGTTCCATTGTTAATTCAATACTGAGACAATCTTTTGTCAAATGTGGTCCTCCACACTGCTCACAACTAATTCATATTGAGTGAATATCTTTAGTCATCTTTTCCATTCGTCTCTCGACAGCATCTATCTTTGCGAAAATGGAATCTAAGTCATGGCTAGAATTGGCTCTAGCTGCTTTAGATGATCTAACGATATCTTTTTCTTGGTGCCACTCGTGTGAGTGGGAAGCAGTGTTATCAATAATTTTGTAAGCATCAGTTTCGGTTTTCTTCATAATAGAACCACCAGCTGCTATATCTATGTCTTTTCTTGTAGTGATGTCGCATCCTTGGTAGAATATTTGTACTATTTGACAGGTGTCTAAACCATGTTGCGGACATCCTCTTAATAACTTTCCATATCTTTTCCACGCCTCATATAGAGTTTCATTTGGTTTCTGTGTAAACGTAACAATTTCTGCTTGAAGTCTTACGGCTTTAGATGCAGGAAAGAATTGTTTAAGAAATTTTTCAACTAAAACGTCCCATGTATCAATCGCCCCTTCAGGTAACGATTCCAACCAATCTTTGGCTTCTCCCTTTAAAGTCCAGGGAAATAACATGAGATATATCTGTTCATCCTCCACTTCTCGGATTTTAAATAGTGTGCAGATCCTATTAAAGGTACGTAAATGTTCATTTGGATCTTCCTTCGGCGCACCACTAAATTGGCATTGATTAGTCACCATGTGTAAAATTTGTCCTTTGATTTCATAATCTGGCGCATTAATGTCTGGATGAGTAATTGCGTGACCTTGGCCAGTGCGTTTAGCTCTCATTCGGTCTTCCATACTTAAAGGTTCCAGATTCTCCATAATTGAATTTGTTGAATCGGAATCACTAGAGGATTCTGATTTAATGGTTCGTTCCTCAACAATCTCTGTTTGAATGATTGGTGGTTCCGGAGGAAAGTTTAGTGGTTCAGGATCTACGAATCGTTCCTGAATATTCTCCGGATTCTCAATTGTGAGGTCGGGTTCAAAAAATGGATTATCGGAAATTTGAACTGAAGTACTTGGTCGACTGGATGACGATTCTAAAGAAAACTCAACGGCGGTAATATTTGCTAAATGTCTTGATCTAGTTACAGGTGGTGAACGTACAAAAGGTGGTGAACGTCTTGCTCGGTGCATTCACTGAATATCCTATTAGTTTTAAAAAGGAAAGAAAAATTATAATAAGTTATCCAATCAATAGACTTTTCTGATTTTGCCCACGTTTCGAATAGCCAAAAGATGCAGCAGAGGGGCAGGATTCGTTTGGTCTCAATATAATTGAGGACTGTTTGGCTCCAATAACCCGGTCCACGTACAAATCCAACTATTACTACGAACCAGAAAATTTTGATGTCAATTAATTTAACCACTTAAAATAGATTTTCGTAATTTTAAGAAATTTAGATAAGAAGTAGAATAAAAACCTATGTCCTAAAACTAGAATAGCGAGAAATAAGAAAGAAAAAGAGCGTGTCGAAAAAGGTCGAAAAAGAAAAATGGTTGAAAAATAAAAGGTGACGGAAAAAAAATAAAAGAAACTTATAAAACTTAAAAACACTTGACTAACCTAACCTTATTACTACAACTAACTTAAAATTATAATCGCAAATTGAGATTACTAATTGTAATGATAATTGATACATAGGTAAAAGTCGTCTAAAAATATTAAAGCTTACAGGAAAAACTAAATCCCAAATAGAAATAACTTAAAAGGAAACTAAAACTTAAAAAGGCGTCGCAAAATTCTAAAGCACCTAAATCTTAGTCTAAAGAAAAAGCACTTAAGGGATTTTACGGCAAAGCCTAAAAATCTAGAAATAAAAATAACTATGGCAAAAACTAAGTTTAAAACTAAATATGAGCTAAATATTACGCTAAAACGATTAGAAAGGGACAAAATATAAAAATATACAAAAAGTTGTAAAAAAGTACAATTTTTATAAAAATATCATTTTTATATTATTTATTTATTAAAACTATTAATTTTATAATTTAATTAAACTTAAATAACTAAATATACAAATTAATTAAAACTTAAATTAAATACTAAATTAATTAAATATTTAACCCTAATACAAATTAATTAATAATAATTAATAATACTCCGTAATTAATGCAGATTAGGGTTCTGTGTGGTCCGTGTCAGACGGCTCCGTGAGTCGCGGTATTCGATGCAGCAAACCCCGCGAGTCGCGGGGTTCCAGAATTCAACTGACAGGTTATTTAATATTCGACGCGTTTTTCTTTTTTTATTTTTTTTTATTTTCTGTTTTTATATTTTCTGTTTTATATCAAAATATTTGTATAATAAAAACTTATATTTAAAAACTTAAATAAAAATAGAACTACTTTATAATTGTAAAAATATCTTAAAAATAGATTTATATATATTAAATTTTTTTATTTTTTTTTCGGTTTTTTTTATAAAATATATTTATAAAATAAATTAAATAAAACTTATATAAAAATAAAGGAACTTTATAAAACTTAAATATTTAACAAAATCTTAAGAATACTTATATTTTTGTTTTTCTTTTTATATTTTCGAATATTTAAAACGTATTTTTATAAAAACGAATTTTAATAAAAGTAAACTAAAAATCTTTTTTTTTAATTAGCGTTGCGCTTTCGGCGTTTAAGAGATCCCCGGCAGCGGCGCCAAAAATATACTTGATGTTTCGCGAGGTGTATATAAAATAGCTATTAATTTTAGCAGGAAATACTATTAAATACGATACAATTTTACACAAGATATTTATTTATTTATAGAATGGATATACTTAAACCTTGCTACAACACTTATAGGCAGTGTACCTAATCGTACAGTAGTGTAGTTTTTAGTAAGTCCGGTTCGTTCCACAGGGAAATCTTTAAACAAAGCTCAACGCTATATTAGTTTACTTTTATAAAAATAAAAATATATATATAAGTAATATTATTATTATAAAGGGGGGTTTTTACCGTTTAATGACCGGTTTATCGATTTTAAAACTTTAGTCGCAGTTAAAACCAAATGTAAAATAATAAATAAATACAAGACTTAATTTAAAGCGTAAAGTAAATAACGATAATGAAATTGCGAATAATAAAAGTGCGATAAAATAAACTTGCGATAATTAAAAAGTACGATAATTAAAAGTGCAATTAAATACAATAACAATAAAAATGCGATAATTAGAAGTGCAATTAAATATAAAATAAAGGAAATTAAATATGAAATAAAAGAATTATGCTTATTTAAACTTCCGTAATCATGATGTTTGACGTGTTGATTTTAGTTTTATGCCCATGGGTTAATTGTCCTTTGTCCTGGATTATTTAATATGTCCGTCTGGTTTTTGTCCATAACAGTCCATCAGTCATAAATATAAAGTGCTAGTATCCTCGTCAAATTATCCTTATACCCGAAGTTAAATATTCTAACTAATTGGGGACTTAAACTGTAACAAGATTTTAATAATTTGTTTAATAATTACACCAGGATGTCTACTGAGTGTAACCCAAGGTTTTAATATTTTGTTATCAATTATACCAAGTGTCCTTGTATATAATTTCACCCTTGTTTTAATTATTCTAGTGGCTATTAATCCATTCCCGTGTCCGATTAAATGAACGATTATTCGTACATATAAATACCCCACCCATCGTGTCCGATTGAGTGTATATGGTGATTTATAGGGACGCCCAATTGTAAATCTTTATATTAACATTAACAAACCATCATTTAGTTAAACAAATATAAAGCCCATTAATAGCCCATAGTCTAATTTCCACAAGTGTCGTTCTTTTGTCCAAACCCCAATTATGGTACAAAGCCCAATTACCCAATTTTAGTAATTAGCCCAACATCATGATTACTTCGGATTAAATAAGCATAATAATAACTTAGCTACGAGACATTAAATTAAAAAGGTTGAACATAACTTAAAATGATTAAAAATAGCGTAGCGTTACACGGACAGAATTTTGACTTACACCCTTACAATATTCGCTAACATACCCTTATTATTAGGATTAAAAATTAAAATTAAAATTAAAATATAAATTATATATATATTTTTACGTATATATTGAGAGAGAGATAGATATTAGATGATGAAAAATGATCAGAATTCGGCTGGCTTTATAGGGAATTGCAGAATTTGGGGCTCCGCGACTCGCGGCCATTTTTGCCTTCAAACTCCGCGAGTCGCGGAGTTTGTAAATACAGCTCACACAATTTGGAGTCTTTCTTGCCGACGGTTTTTATTTATTTATATAATATATAAATAATTATAAGAATTATTTAAATATTATATTATATTTATGTGCATAGTTGACTTGTAATTTTTAGTCCGTTGCGTCGAGCGTTGAGAGTTGACTCATGTCCCGGTTCCGGATTTTCGAACGTCCTTGCGTACAATTTAATATCTTGTACTTTGCGTTTTGAATCTTGTACTCTTGTAATTTCGAGACGTTTCTTATCAATAATTGGAACCTCTTTGATTGTCTTTTGTACTTTTGAGCTTTTTGGTCGTTTGCTTCTTCAATTCGTCGAATCTGTCTTTTGTCTTCACCTTTTATTATTTAAACGAATATCACTTGTAAATAGAACAATTGCAACTAAAAGCTTGTCTTTCTTGAGGAATAATGCTATGAAATATATGTTCGTTTTTAGCATTATCATGCGTACTGTGTTACTTTATTACTCCGGAACCTTGGCACACGTGTTTTATATTCATATATACTTTAAAACGTGCCTTGGTGTATGTAGAATGCTTAACTTGTCCACCGGATGCTTTATAACCGTTAGTGTTACTTGCCGTTACGAATAAACCGCGTACTGCGCGCACGTTTGACTTTTGTCGTAACCGGAATATTATGACTGCGAAATATTTATTATTATTTTATAATAATAATTACCTGGGCTTTTGGATGCTTAATTTTATTTATTTAATTGCTAGAGCCCAATAGTTAGTCTTGTTGGACTTTCTACCTTGTTGGACCTTGGTCCACCCTACTCTAGCTAGTGACCCAATTAATTAGCCCAAGTAATATTACTAGTAACCCATAATAATAAATAAATAAATAAAGAAATTAATTAATGAGTCATACTAGCCATTTGGATAAGGATTATCCATATTGTCACTTAGGATTCTAGCATAAGTATACACTTTAGACAACCACTAACCAAAAAGCAAAATGGTGTCTCCCCCCCCCCCCCCCCCCCATGAAAACCTACGGCCCTAGGGGCCTCCATGTCATCAATTGAAAGGACCCGTCCTAATCCACCTGGACGAAGTCATCAATATTTGGTCCCATTGCGATGATCGGCTCCAAGTAATGTCCTTATATTGAGCAAATGCACAGCGGAAGACTTAATTCGTACCTGAGAATAAACAAGCTTTAAAGTGTCAACCAAAAGGTTGGTGAGTTCATAGGTTTATCATAACAATCATTTCAATATGTTAATAGACCACAAGATTTCATAATCATAAACATAATACACTCGCAAGTGTATGTAAAGCATTCTAAGTGGTTGAGCACTTGGTAACCATACTTAACATTTAATCAACGTCGCATATTCCCTTTATTATGAAATCTCACTACACCGTACCAAGTGTAGTCACCAAAACTAAGTACTGTGCAACCGTTGAATACTGGTCGTCCAGTCCGGTTGGGGTTGTCAGGCTCGATAGATCTATCAACAGGATTCGCGTTTACAATACCCAAGTAAATAGTAGTTACCAAGCTACAGGGAAATATGCCAGTGGTACAACTCAACGTAGAATATATTTTTAAGTACTTGTGTCTATTTTGTAAACATTTATAAAAGCAGCGCATGTATTCTCAGCCCAAAAATATATATTGTAAAAATAATTAAAAAGGGAGCAAATGAAACTCACATTTGCCTTGAAGGTATTTAATTCGACTTGGTCTCCGATAGATATCACAAACCTAACCATATATATAATATATCAACATATTTTCTTTTTAAGTAATCGTTACATATATATATATATATATATATATATATATATATATATATATATATATATATATATATATATATATATATATATATATATATATATATATATATATATATATATATATATACTTTTAATATTTTCTTGGTCTGTAGTTAGCAGTCCGATGTTAGTGGTCCACAATTAGTTACTTAAATAAAATAAATAAAGACCCCATTGTATTCGTATTGATTAGAATTAATATCGACCCATGGTACCATGTTGTCAAATGACGTGTTGCGTACATAAAGTACCGTGTTGTCAAATGACGTGTTGCGTACAATCATGAGGTCTTATGATTAATCTTTTCGTGTTATTTACGGGTGGTCCTGAAATATATAAAATCAAATCATAAGTAATTATATATAAAATATCATATTAATTAGAAAAGATATGATTAATTTACTTTTTCTCCAAATATTTACGTAGCTAAACTAGCTTCGGATACCCAATCTTGTTTTAGTCGTAGTTTCTTCATTACAACTCCGTTTTTGTTGGTTCAACTTTCCACTTCCTTGGATCGAGTCAAATTTTAAGAATATGAACTGAAAATACCTTAGTTTGTATTCGAAATCATAGGTTATAGGTCAAACTTTGGTGAAACTTATGAAAGTGATCATTTTCCATCATAAAAACAACATTTAATGATCATTTTTCTAAAAATACTTACACTTTGAGTTAAACCATGAAATTTTTGTGTTAACATATTCATAAGAAATATCATTTTTCTAGAACATGAACTTCCAATTCAAAGTTCAAGATGGTTTTTAATTATCCAACCCAAAACAGCCCCCGGTTGCACTCCGACGACGTAGATTCAGTTTTTAAGATGTTCTTTGTAAAACCAAGTTATATCTTGTTAGGTTAGCATATCATTATGATATATTACAGGTCTTGAAGTGTTTTAAAAGTCAAGTTAGAAGGATCTATCTAGTTTGCGAACAAGTTTGAAATCATTCAAACTATGTTCTTGTTGTTAAAATTTTATACCACAAAATAAGATAGCTATATGAATATGAATTGAATAAGATTATGAACAAGGTTACTACCTCAAGTTACTTGGACAAAGTTACTGCAAAAGATAAGAAATAATCTTGAAATCAAAGAGTGGTGGAGTTAGATCAAAAGGTTGGAAGTAAACTTCTTCAAATGGGTGGTTATTTTGATATGTTCTTGAAAGAGTTTTCTTATGGTGTTTAAGGCTTGTAATTGAAGCTAAATGATGGGGAAAATGCTTGGAGATTATCAAGTATGAAGTTAGGAGTATTTTGAGAGAGAAATGAGGGTGTAGGTATGAGAAAATGGAGTGAAGAAATGGTCTTCATTTATAAAAACGTTTTTAGTTTATAAAGAAAGAAAAGGATTCCTAATTTTGTTTTCTTACTAATAATTCATACTACTTGACAAATTCTAGTTACCTCATATCTAGGGCAGTAATAATGTTGATTAGGATGTTGATTTGATGTGTATATACCAATAGTAAATACGTATAGAAGCTGGGTATGATACGGGTACATATACCCTAGATATACGTATAGAAATCTTGAGGAAACGGAACGAGAATTCAAATATAGCTATCTTTTGTGAATATACTTATATTGTTTTATGTATTTAAGTCCTTAAAAAGTGATTAAGTACATTATATATACGATACATGTATAAGCATTATAGATTATAAGTATATATATCAAAGAATGTTATGTATAGTTATCGTTTTGAAAACTTAAGTTAGTAGTTTCAAAATATACTTATAACTCATTGTCATTAGTACACAATGAGATGTTAAACCATCCTTAGATCATGTTAAATATATATAAATACATATATATACACAAACGTATAATTATCGTATGTTATATAGTTCGTGATATCATCGGTCATATTGGACGGTCAAACGTTGTGTAAAACTCTTTTTAAAAACACAAGTCTCAACAATTTGGATTGCTTATCATGTTGGTATGGTTTAATTTATGTAAATATTAATCTCATAAGTATAATTTGGTCGGAAAATTCTGGGTCATTACAGTACCTACCCGTTAAAGAAATTTCGTCCCCGAAATTTGATAGAGGTTGTTATGGATAACAATAAATAGGTTTTCATGACAAATATAAGGTGATAATGGAGTTTTATCATCATTGAGTAATGTAGATAAAACGATTCGATTATGCAAAGAATATAAATGAGACTATCGTAAAAGAGTGAGATGAGTAAAATATATTCGTCTTAACCGATGACGTAGTTATGATTGATTTCCGGGATTTTAGAGAATCTTACGTAATAAGATTTGGTTCTTTGGTGATTAAGGAAATCAGGATCTTCTTTGATTATATGCAATAATCTATTTCGATTGCTCTGTCGGATATTTCACTATAAATTCACCCCTTCGTTTCCTTATTTTCCACGACTCACACCTTCTATTCTTTCTCCCTTGATTCTTACTTTAAAGCATTCATCAATATGCTCCATCCAGTCCTGATTCTTGATATACTCATACCTTTTATATCTGTCATTCTTCTTTTTCATCTACCACCAGAAGAATCTATTTACTTCTACTATACTCTTGTGTTTATAGTGTTTCTAATTCTCCCGTGTCTCTATATTACTATCTGCATCGATATACACGGTTTGTAATTTCGGGGTTATTATCGGAGTTTATATTCTTCATTATTTTTTTGAGCTTCATGGTTTCGTTTTCTCTTCCCGACTTCGAGTCAAGCGAGTAATGGTCCGGAATTCGTAGATATGAAATTCAGAATGAACATAGCTAATGCTCTAAGAAGAAAATGGTAATAGAATGATTTTGATTTGTTAAATTACCAGAATACCCTGGAGAAGACCGAGTCATCCAGAAAAATATTCTCTTGATATGTTTAGAGATTAGATAGAATGTAAGAGTCGTGTAAATGGCACATGATGACGGTACTGTGAATCATCATGCTTCATTAGAAACTCAGCATGACTTACTGTAATATAATGACGTTGATCAAGTGTCATTATATTATACTAATCCATGCTTCAGTTCCCAACACTACTTCAAAACATTCATATTTTAAACTCGAAGGTTTCAGAATTTAGAAACTAACACAGTTTCTTTTATGTTGCAGATATTACGGAGAGATAAATGATCTCAGATAAGAATAGTTGTGAAAATATTGCCAGAAATATGGAGGATATTTATAATAGAACATACGAGAATATCTTAGAATTTCTAATATCAATGGATGATGAAGAAGATTTGTCTGTGAAGGTTTAGAATGAGAAATAAGATGTTTGCGAACGATTTCAGCAGGCACAGAATCATTTGGATTCTTTGAAGGCAAACTTATTCTTTGTGATTTCTCCACGGCTTTCTTCATAGTTTCGCATAATCAGCTTTTCGGTACTAAATTTTCTATCAAGCGTTCCTAACACTCCTTTTTTTATCATCAAACTTTTGGCCATTAAGATCATCTACAACATGCTGCTTCATCAGCATTTTCAAAGTTAACTGATCTGGATCATCGCTTATCAAACCGAGGTAGTTTCAGGAGAATTGTGTTTTTAGAATGATTAATCGCTGATGGTAATATTGTGGAATATAAAAGGTTCCCCAGTAACAATAAAGAGTACGCATATATATCGCGGTTATAATAAAGTTGTTTCGGATGAAAAGTCAGAGTTGACTTGCTGGAGCTGTGACAAAATTAGCTACTTTGGAAAGGGATTGCAAAACGATCTTCGGTAATAACAATGTCAAAGGAACTAGAACAGATACGTGTCAAACGTTTACTCAGTTTCCGAGGGTTTTTCAGGTGCATAACTATATGCATCAATCTTTTCTTCCGTAGATGAAGTGCGGTTGGTTTATCCTCTTGATTGAGGTGTTTTTAAGAATCATGATATATTTGAACGCTGATTGTAATCGTCGAGATACAATGAGGTTTAAGATGAAATCAAGTGGCAATCTTGAAGAAATATTTAGTTTCATATGTTATAATTAATATTTTAATTCATTTTAATTGTCCAATGTCATTAGTCCACAGTCGATAGTCCACAGTAACAGTCCAATAATTCATATATAGTTTAATATATAATATATGAATTAATTAATACGTGTCGTGACCCGTATACATCTCAGACTCGATCACAACTCAAACTATATATATTATTGTAGAATCAACCTCAACCCTGTATAGAGAACTCGATCATTACTGTATATAGAGTGTCTATGGTGATTCCAAATAATATATATAGATGCGTCGATATGATATGTCAAAACATTGTATACGTGTCCTGATATTTAAAGTGCGTAAAATAATTACAGAAATTAAATGACGATAAATAAAAGTGCGATAATTAAATTGTGATAAATAAACTGCGATAAATAAAATGTAATCAGTTAGCTAGGAACAGTTAGCTAGGAACAGTTAGCTGGAACAGTTAGCGTGGATTCTTAACAAAATTTTTCATAGTTAATTTGTTTGTTTCTAACAGATTTTATTTTGTCATATGTTTTCTTCATATGCCACTTGTTGGATTCTGAGAAGTCAAAATCCAAATATGAAATTGAATGAAAATGGTTATTCTGCGGTGAACGGATACGTATATCGGTGGTTGTAAGTAGGATAGTAAATGACTGTTGAATCAGCTTCGACGAATGTACAATGTAACTTATTAAGATGAAATCTAATTATTCCTCGGGTATTACCTACCCGTTAAAAAAAAATTTCACCATTAATATTTTGTACAAAAGAACTTTTAATTACAATCTTTATGAAAACATATATACATATATATTTTCTTCAGATGAAATCATGAATTTAATAAGTTAATATGATATTAATCTCATTTGCTTTTCGGTTTGAGCTAGAATAAGAAATCTCTAAAACTTTTTGAAACCACATATTCTTCGCATAATATCAATGAAGTTATGGATCAACACTTCATCGTTCATCATTGTTGGTAATCCTTGGTATCTATGGTGCGTATGATGTTGATGTTTGTGGGATAGATTATGATGTCGAGACGTGTGATGCAGATGTTGTTTGTTAGTGGTGATGATGGTATTGTTGATGTTATTGATGGTGGTGCTGATTATGCTGCTGGTGCTGCTGCTGGTGTTTGCAACCTTCGCACCATGTTCTCCAAAGCCGTCACTCGAGCGCGAAGTTCGTTAACTTCTGTTAGTACACCGGGATGATTGGCGGTTGGAGCGAGCGAATGAACAAGATTTGTAATATGGGATACTATATAATCGTGACGAGATACTCTAGAAATGAGAGAGAAAATGGTGTTTCGAATAGGTTCGCCGGTAAGTGCTTCAGGTTCATCGCCAAGAGGGAAATTTGGTGGATGGAATGGATCACATTCTTCTTATCTCCAGTGATTTAGTATATTACGAACCCATCCCTAATTCATCCAGAATAGATGATGGGAAATTGGTTGATCCATTTCGGTGACGCTGCTTTCGGAGCCCGAATGGAAATCCATATCGGCATAACTGTCGGAATCTGAAGAATTCGAACTAGATGCGGAATCCATCTTGTATAATGGGGAAAATGAATTTTTGGTATGGAATAGATTATATGAGTTAGATTTGGTACTCTTCAATACATAATTTACATATGTATATATAATACCAAAATCCAGTAAATTACGGAGAATCTTTGAAAAGATATCAGTCAAAGTTCGCAATAACAGATATGCTAAGATAAGAATTCGTCTATACACTATCAATGCAGTAAATGCAGTAAAACGTGTCTAGACTTATGAATGATAAGCAGGTAATTTCCTAAGGATGATAAGCAGATGATTTCCGACTAGAAATGATAAGCAAAACTTTTGACATGTAGACACGGTCGAAGTCCAGACTCATTAATGCATCCTAACAACTACTAGTTAGACACACTAATGCAAGACCTGGTTCGCTACGACCACCGCTCTGATACCAACTGAAAGGACCCGTCCTAATCCACCTGGACGAAGTCATCAACATTTGGTCCCATTGCGATGATCAGCTCCAAGTAATGTCCTTATATTGAGCAAATGCACAGCGAAAGACTTAATTCGTACCTGAGAATAAACATGCTTTAAAGTGTCAACTAAAAGGTTGGTGAGTTCATAGGTTTATCATAACAATCATTTCAATATGTTAATAGACCACAAGATTTCATAATCATAAACATAATACACTCGCAAGTGTATGTAAAGCATTCTAAGTGGTTGAGCACTTGGTAACCATACTTAACATTTAATCAACGTCGCATATTCCCTTTATTATGAAATCTCACTACACCGTACTAAGTGTAGTCACCAAAACGAAGTACTGTGCAACCGTTGAATACTGGTCGTCCAGTCCGGTTAGGGTTGTCAGGCCCGATAGATCTATCAACAGGATTCGCGTTTACAATACCCAAGTAAATAGTAGTTACCAAGCTACAGGGAAATATGCCAGTGGTACAACTTAACGTAGAATATATTTTTAAGTACTTGTGTTTATTTTGTAAACATTTATAAAAGCAGCGCATGTATTCTCAGCCCAAAAATATATATTGCAAAAGCAATTAAAAAGGGAGCAAATGAAACTCACATTTGCCTTGAAGGTATTTAATTCGACTTGGTCTCCAATAGATATCACGAACCTAACCATATATATAATATATCAACATATTTTCTTTTTAAGTAATCGTTACATATATATATACTTTTAATACTTTTAATATTTTCTTAGTCCGTAGTTAGCAGTCCGATGTTAGTGGTCCACAATTAGTTGCTTAAATAAAATAAATAAAGACCCCATTGTATTTGTATTGATCAGAATTAATCTCGACCCATGGTACCATGTGGTCAAATGACGTGTTGCGTACATAAAGTACCGTGTTGTCAAATGACATGTTGCGTACAATAATGAGGTCTTATGATTAATCTTCTCGTGTTGTTTACGGGTGGTCCTGAAATATATAAAATCAAATCATAAGTAATTATATATAAAATATCATATTAATTAGAAAAGATATGATTAATTTACTTTTTCTCCAAATATTTTCGTAGCTAAACTAGCTTCGGATACCCAATCTTGTTTTAGACGTAGTTTCTTCATTACAACTCCGTTTTTGTTGGTTCAACTTGCCACTTCCTTGGATCGAGTCAAATTTTAAGAATATGAACTGAAAATACCTTAGTTTGTATTCGAAATCATAGGTTATAGGTCAAACTTTGGTGAAACTTATGAAAGTGATCATTTTCCATCATAAAAACAACATTTAATGATCATTTTTCTAAAAATACTTACACTTTGAGTTAAACCATGAAATTTTTATGTGTTAACATACTCATAAGAAATATCATTTTTCCAGAACATGAACTTCCAATTCAAAGTTCAAGATGGTTTTTAATTATCCAACCCAAAACAGCCCCCGGTTGCACTCCGACGACGTAGATTCAGTTTTTAAGATGTTCTTTATAAAACCAAGTTATATCTTGTTAGGTTAGCATATCATTATGATATATTACAGGTCTTGAAGTGTTTTAAAAGTCAAGTTAGAAGGATCTATCTAGTTTGCGAACAAGTTTGAAATCATTCAAACTATGTTCTTGTTGTTAAAATTTTATACCACAAAATAAGATAGCTATATGAATATGAATTGAATAAGATTATGAACAAGGTTACTACCTCAAGTTACTTGGACAAAGTTACTGCAAAAGATAAGAAATAATCTTGAAATCAAAGAGTGGTGGAGTTAGATCAAAAGGTTGGAAGTAAACTTCTTCAAATGGGTGGTTATTTTGATATGTTCTTGAAAGAGTTTTCTTATGGTGTTTAAGGCTTGTAATTGAAGCTAAATGATGGGGAAAATGCTTGGAGATTATCAAGTATGAAGTTAGGAGTATTTTGAGAGAGAAATGAGGGTGTAGGTATGAGAAAATGGAGTGAAGAAATGGTGTTCATTTATAAAAACGTTTTTAGTTTATAAAGAAAGAAAAGGATTCCTAATTTTGTTTTCTTACTAATAATTCATACTACTTGACAAATTATAGTTACCTCATATCTAGGGTAGTAATAATGTTGATTAGGATGTTGATTTGATGTGTATATACCGATAGTAAATACGTATAGAAGCTGGGTATGATACGGGTACATATACCCTAGATATACGTATAGAAATCTTAAGGAAACGGAACGAGAATTCAAATATAGCTATCTTTTGTAAATATACTTATATTGTTTTATGTATTTAAGTCCTTAAGAAGTGATTAAATACATTATATATATGATACATGTATAAGCATTATAGATTATAAGTATATATATCAAAGAATGTTACGTATAGTTATCGTTTTGAAAACTTAAGTTAGTAGTTTCAAAATATACTTATAACTCATTGTCATTAGTACACAATGAGATGTTAAACCATCCTTAGATCATGTTAAATATATATAAATACATATATATACACAAACGTATAATTATCATATGTTATATAGTTCGTGATATCATCGGTCATATTGGACGGTCAAACGTTGTGTAAAACTCTTTTCAAAAACACAAGTCTCAACAATTTGGATTGCTTATCATGTTGGTATGGTTTAATTTATGAAAATATTAATCTCATAAGTATAATTTGGTCGGAAAATTCCGGGTCATTACATCAATCCATCTCAATTTTTGCTTATAAATACTAGCCAATTTCCCTCATTCAAACACTAGCTCTCATTTGGTTTTCACACACAATTGTTCTTTCTTTCTTTCCTTTCTAGTATTACTTGTAAGTTTTCTATTTTTCTTCTTATTTTCCCTTCCAATTTCGTGTATCATCATCATTCTTTCATGGAGATCAAGTTCCTTTAACTTGATCTTGATTATATCTTGTTGATTCAAGCATGAATCGTTCAAGAACATGGAAGATTCAAGCTTTCTAGCTTTGAATCTTCACCAACTTTGTAGATTTATCTTTCTTTTACTTTAATCTTGTTATTTATGATAAAGATTCAAACTTTTGTTTGTAATCTTCATGTATCTTCAAGATCCAAGCTTTATGCTTCAAGATCTTCAAGAACAACCAAGATGCAAGCTTTCTAGCTTGAATCTTCATATCTTGTTGTTGGATCTAAGTTTTCTAGCTTATGATCTTGTTGTTTTGTTATAAAGATCAAAACTTGTATTTATGGTCTTCATGAAACTTAAAGATCCAAGCTTTATGCTTCAAGATCTTCAAGAACACTAAAGGTTCAAGCTTTCTAGCTTTGCAACCTTGTAACTTGTGTGAATAGGATCCAAGCTCTCTAGCTTAGGGTTCCATCCCTCATTTGACTTAGATCATGTTCATACTTGTTTGATTGATGTAAAGTTTGTAACTTTGTTGTAAATAGGACTTGTAATTGTATTAAGACTAAGGATATGATGTAACCTTGGTTCATCATCCATCTAAGACTCTTAAATGAGTTGTGTTACCACTTAGTCTTAACATATTGTGTATTGATGGTAGAATCTTGGTCAAAAGTGATGCTAAACCATCAACGAGTTGTACACTTGAAGCTACAAGCATCAAGGATGAGAACCGTGATGAGCATCAAGCACCAAGAACCCCACCGGAGCACTTGTCCACTGATTTTCGTATCTGATCAGGCCACCTGGGCTACTGAAAAGTTAATTTTCAGTTATTTCGGTTCGATTAGATGATTTTCCGTTTAGGCCTAGTCTTAATCCGAGTTACGGTTTAGGATTTATGGCCCTCCGAGAGTCACTACACCCTATTAACGTTGTGCTGAAATTTCTGACCTACTCGCACTTAAACTGTCGCCACAGTCAAACGAAGACGAGTTAGGTTCTGGAAATTGGTCAGTGGTTAGGGGACTCATATAAAGATCCATATCCACTGACTATGCATCTTTTCGACTTACGTATAGGTCGTAGCAGTTGACCGAAGTCAGCCTATTGTTTCGATCTCTATTCTTGTCACACTTACTTAGCTTTTATGATGATGAATGATGATGATGATGATGATGACACTTAAACTTATTTTATGCACTGTTAGAATTTATAAAGACAACCTACTGACCTAGTAACATTTCATTTAGGTTGACGACCTTTCGGACCGACTTACTACTTGCGTACTTTCATTACTGACTTTACCACTTTTATCACTGTGAGTTATAGCATCCCTTTTTACTTTAACTATTTTTGGACTGAGAATACATGCGCTTTTTACATTTTACATGTTAGGAACGAGTACTTAAACTTTATATGTATGTGGGTTATACAACGGCATAAACATTCCCCTTAGCACGGTAACGTTTAGTCATTGGTTTTTGAACCGATGAACGCGAATCTTAGATATGGATCCATAGGGTTTGACATCCCCACTCGGGCTAGTCGCGCTAGCATTTAACGGGTGTTTAATACTTCGTGAACATACACACTCGCCAAGTGTACTTTCAGGGGGTTATAAACGTTAAGTCTAGTTACCGGGTGCCCACGGTTATACATATACTTTTCATACTGTTTGTTACACTGAAATCTCGTGGCCTACCTTACGTTATTGTTACAACTTAAACTATAGCTCATCAACATTCGTGTTGACTTTTAAGCATGTATTTCTCAGGTGCCTAGAGGTTTATTGCTTCTGCTGTTAGATTTGCTGTCTTGCTGTTAAGGACCTGCTGTATTAGTTATCCCCTGCATTACTAGAGATGTCTCATTCATGGAACTTTTCTGTTGCATTTATAGTTTATGTTAATTTCAAACAATGGCTTTGTAACGACCTTAGGGTCAAATAATTATGTTTATGCTCCTATTCGTAGGATGCGCGCTATCTTTTGTAAAACGTTATCTTTTTATGAATGCAAACTATTTTTCAAACAGCATGTAGTATTCAACCGTATAAAGATCCTGTTGTTGACGAATCATACACGATGGTTTTGTACGGGGCATCACACATCCGATATCTAAAAATCATTTCATATCGAAAAATCCTTTATTCAATCGTAAGAAATGGAACTCGCCACTAGTTCAAGTCCCTCGGATTCCGACAGCTATTCCGATATGGAAACACACTCAAGCTCCGAAAGCAGTGTAACTAGAATGGATCAACCGATTAGCCATCATCTATTCTGGATGAATTGGGGATGGGTTCCTAGCTTACTTAATCATTGGAGACAAGAAGAAGGTGATCCCTTCCATCCACCACATTCTCCTCTTGGCGAAGAACCTGAAGCACTTACCAGCGAGCCTATCCGAAACACCAATTTCAGTCTCATTCCAGAGTATCTCGCCATGACTAAATCACAACTCAGATTCTAAACCTTATTCATTCGTTCGTTTCAACCGACAATCATCCCGGAATAATAGAAGAAGTTAACGAACTTCACGCTCGAGTAATCAATTTGGAAAATATGGTACAAAACTTAACAGCTTCAGCAATATCACCGGCACCAACAGTATCACCAACAGCACTAATACCACCAACAACAACATCCGCATCCCAAGCCTCAATTTCACAATCTGTCCCACGAGCATCAATATCATATGCACCATAGATACCAAGGAGTACCAACAACAATGAACGATGAAGTATTGATTCATAACTTCATTGGAGAAATATTCTGCGAAGAATATGTGGTTTCTAAAAGTTTTAGAGATTACTCATTCTAGTCCTAACCGAAACCAGATGAGATTAATATTATATTAACTTATAATTCCATGATTACATTTGAAGAAAATATATATGTATATATATTTTCATAAAGATTGTAATTAAATGATTCTTTTGTAGAAACTATTAAAGGTGAAAATATTTTAATGGGTAGGTAATACCCGAGGAATATTTAGATGTCACATTAATAAGTTACACTGTACATTCTTCAATTCAAATTCAGCAGTCATCAACAATACTGCTCAAATTCACATATATACGTATCCGTTCACTAAAGAACAATTATTTTCATTCAAATTCAATATCATATTCGGATTTTGACCGATCAGAACCCAAGTCAAGATTTGACAAGTGGCATAATAAAGAAAATAATGGACAAAATAAAATTTATTAGTAACCAATTAATTAACTACGTAAAATTTTAAATCTATACTAACCAAATCCTAGCTAACTGTTCCTATACCCATTATGACTATTTCCTTATTACATTTTATTTATTGTCATTTTAATTATTGCAATTTTAATACTCGCAACTTTATTTATCGTCATTTAAATACACTTATTTATTTTTCACATTTTTAATATCGTCATTTAAATACCGTCATAATATACTAGTCTTAGTTAATCCCGAGACAATATAATATAACCTTGATTAACCAGATTATATATTGAACTATTAGACTATTGGACTATTGGATTACTAACATTTGACTATAACCTTGGTCAATTAAAAAGTATTAAAAGAGTAGGAAATATTAATTATAACACATTTTTATTTAAAATATCGTTAATAAGCTACATCTTCTACAGTTAAACATTTTTTTTCAAGTTTGCCACTTGATTTCATCTTGAACATCCTTTATATCTTGATGATTACCATCTCCGTTCAAATCCTTCGAAATTCTTGAAACACCTCGGATTGATAACCAATGATTCAGATATGGTAGTATTAAATGCAGAGGAAACAGCAAAATTGTAGATGGTCTATATGGCCAAAAGTTTGATGATAAAGAATGGAATGTTGGGAACGCTCGATAGAAAATTTGTTACTGAAAAACGAATTAAGCTAACCATGAAGGAGACCAAGGACAAATACAAGGACCAAACCCTATATTCAAAGAATCCAGGTAATTCTGGATCCGATGAAATCTTTAGAGAATATCTTGCTCCGAAGTCATGTTAAAATCTTGCGGAAAAATCTTTCTTCATCAACTTTCGAACTTAGAAATTCCAAAATATCATCATAAATATCTTCGATATTTCTGAAGATATTTTCATAAATATTCTCATCCAAAATTATATACCTCTTCGTGCTATCTGTATTACATTATATTGGAAACTTCTGTAAAACCTAAGTATAAATTATGAATGAATTCTGGAGAAGTGTTGAGAATTAGAGCATGAGTTAGTATAATATAATGACACTTGGCCAACGTGATTATATTACAGTAAGTCATGCTGAAGTTCTAATGAAACATGATGATTCACAGATCATACCGCCATCATGTGCCATGTTACATAACTCTTTCATTCTATTTAACCTCTGAACATATCAAGAAAATATATTCTTGATAGTTCTATTCTCAGTGATTCTGGTAATTTGACAAATCAAATCGTGCTATTACGTTCCTTCTTGTTTAGAACATTAAGTTCATTCGAAACTCCATACTTACGAATTCTGGACCGTTACTCGCTTTACTAGAGGTCGAGAAGAGAATAAAAAGGCAAAGAGCTCCGAAACATAAGGGAAGATATAAAAATCGACAACAACACAGAAATCACAAACCGTGTACATTAATACGAATAGCAATATAAAGACACGGGAGTATGATAAACACAATAACCCTAAGAGCGAAGTAGAAGTAAACAGATTCCTCCAGTGGTAGATGAAAAAGAAGAATGATCGATATGAAAGTCAGGAATATATCCAGTATTAAAACTGGATGAAGCATATTGACTGATGATTTGAAAGTATGAATTAAAATATAGAAAATGGGAGTGGTGGGAAGTAATGGAACGGAAGAAGTTCATTTATAGTGAAAATACCAGACAAAGTAATCGAGACAGATGATCGTATTTAATTATAGAGATCTTAATTTCCATAAATTCCGAAGAATCAGATCTTATAGATTTCTAAGATTTTCTTTTAAATCCCTTGAATTCCGGAATTCAACCCTGACTACGTCAAAAGTTAAGACGAATCTCTATTTCTTTATTTCACTCTTTTGTGATAGCTTCACTCGTACTCTTTGAGTAATCAAATTGTCTTATTCATATTACTCAACAGTGATAAAACTTTATTTATCAACCCATATTCGTCATGAAAACATACTTATTGTCAGCCATGTCCATCACAATCAAATTTCGGGACAAAATTTCTTTAACGGGTAGGTACTGTGACGACCCGGAAATTTTCAACCAAATTTAAACTTAAATTTTATATGGTTTCGACACGATAAGCAAAGTCTATTAAACTGAATCTCAAAATTTTGAACTGTTTCATATATTCAATTAACCTTCGACCATTCCTGACGATTCACGAACAATTATTTGTAAATAGATATGTGTGTATATGTATAAATAATAATTGGAGGTATATTTTGAAATATTAAATGTTGTTGTTATGAAATATGATATTATAATATTTATTATTTAAAAACATATCTATATATAAATAAAAGTATATTAAAATAAATAAATATTAAATAATTGTAATACTCGTTCGATGTTTTGATCGATATTAAACAAGTTTAATTCGAACTTATATGATTTTAGAAATAAACGGTGATCCGAAAATGAGTTATATAAGTTATCGGCTTATTAAATATGTGTTTAGGAACTATTTGTTAAGTTTTAAATTTTGTTATATTTTACCCAGAATCGAGCGGGACAGTTGATGTAATTTTTATTTAATAAATTAATGATCAAATTTTATACCATAATGACTAAAATAAATAAAAATAATTATTGTAAAAATTTAAGAATTTTTTGAAGAATTTTAATCATCACTAATTTATCAACGGAGTACGAAATAATATGTTAAGAATACTGTCGGTACATCATTCCAAATCAGAGCGGCTAATATAGTAATATTACTGTACCTAATTGAAATTTGTTTGTACTGTGCTTGTTTGAACTTCATTTCCGTTTCCTGTCAATTTAGGTTGATTGATTATAAAGGTTCAATATTAAATTATTATTAATCACGGGTAAAATATGCACTCAAACTTAATGATTGTTTATGATAACTTTTGTACATGTTTTATTCTATCCTTGACTTTCATCACCACAAATCATATATCTTTAATATATGGATTATACAGGCACATGTGATAATGCTAAAAACGAACATATATTTCATAGCATTATCCCTCAAGAAAGACAAGCTTTTAGTTTCAATTGTTCTATTTACAAGTAATATTCGTTTAAATAATAAAAGGTGAAGACAAAAGGCAGATTTGACGATTTGAAGACGCAAACGACCAAAAAGCTCAAAAGTACAAAGTACGATCCAAGAGGTTCAATTTATTGATGAGAAGCGTCTAGAAATGACAAAAGTACAAGTTACAAAACGCAAAGTACAAGATATTAAATTGTACGCAAGGACGTTCGAAAATCCGGAACCGGGACCTAAGTCAACTTTCAACGCACGACGCAACGGAGCGAAAATTACAAGTCAACTATGCATATAAATATAATATAATATATAAATAATTCTTAAAATTATATATATATTATATTTATTTATTAAAAAATCCGTTGGAAAGCTAGGAGCCAAACTTGAATGAGCTGTAATCCACCACTCCGCGATCGCGGAGCTGAAGGAGAAACCCTTTGAGATCGCGGAGCACACCAAAACTGAAATGGGGCCTATAAAAGGCAACACATTCGATCGATATTTTTACATATCTTTTCCTCTTCTCAATCTAACGTGTATATATATATATATATATATATATATATATATATATATATATATATATATATATATATATATATATATATATATATATATATATATATTATAATTTTAATTTTAAATTCTAATAATAAGGGTATGTTAGCGAATGTTGTAAGGGTGTAAGTCGAAATTCTGTCCGTGTAACGCTACACTATTTTTAATCATTGTAAGTTATGTTCAACCTTTTTAAATTAATGTCTCGTAGCTAAGTTATTATTATGCTTATTTAAGCCGAAGTAATCGTGATGTTAGACTAAATATTAATGACGGGGTAATTGAATTTTGTACCATAATTGGGGTTTGGACAAAAGATCGACACTTGTAGAAATTAGACTATGGGCTATTAATGGGCTTTATATTTAATTAACGATACCTCGTTAATTTAATATATAGACTTATAATTTGACGTATTTATATATAACCACATATGCTTGATTGGGCACGGTGGGCGGGATATCTATAAATACCAATAATTGTTCATTTTACCGGACACGGAACTGGATTAATAGTTAATAGAGTTGTTGAAACAGGGGTGGATTACATTCAAGGGTAATTGGTGTAATTGTTAACAAAGTAGTAAAACCTTGGTTTACACGCAGTCGATAACCTGGTGTATTCATTAAACAAAGTATTAAGACCTTGTTACAATTCGAATCCCCAATTAGTTGGAATATTTGACTTCGGGAATAAGAATAATTTGACGAAGACTTTCGCATTTTATGATTATGACTGATGGACTATTATGGACAAATCCGTATGGACATATTGAATAATCCATGACAAAGTACAATTAACCCATAGGAATAAACTAAAAATCAACACGTCAAACATCATGATTACGGAAGTTTAAATAAGCATAATTCCTTTATTTTATATATAATTTATATATTTCATATTTAATTGCACTTTTAATTATCGCACTTTTATTTATTTTCATTGTAATTAATTGCACTTTTAATTATCGTACTCTTTAATTATCGCAATTATTTTATCGCACTTTTATTTATCGCAATTTCATTATCGTTATTTACTTTACGCTTAAAATTAAGTTATATTTATTTTTTAATATTTTACATTAGGTTTTAACTGCGACTAAAGTTTTAAAATCGACAAACCAGTCATTAAACGGTAAAAACCCCCTTTTATAATAATAATACTATTTATATATATTTTTGTATTTTTACAATTATAAGTTAAAAATATAGCGTTAAGCTTGTTTAAAAGATCTCTGTGGAACGAACCGGACTTAATAAAAACTACACTACTGTACGATTAGGTACACTGCCTATAAGTGTTGTAGCAAGGTTTAGGTATATCCATTCTATAAATAAATAAATATCTTGTGTAAAATTGTATCGTATATAATAGTATTTCCTTGTAAAAATTAACACTATTTCATATACCCCTCGCATAACATCAAGTATTTTTGGCACCGCTGCCGGGGACAGCCGAAGCGACGCTATAAAAAAAACATATATATTTATTTTTAAAAGTTTGTTCAAAATATATAATATATAAAATTATAAAGTAATTTTATTCTATTTTAGTTTTTAAAATTAAGTTTTTATTTAAGTTATATAAATATTTTATATAAAACAGAAAAAATATAAAAAATCGAATTGGGCCGAAACCCGTCGAAGCCCAACACTGTTTTTAATAAAATTTCGAATTGGGCCGAACTGTTTTAGCCCAAGTTTTAATCCGGTAATATTGTCCTCCGCGATCTCGGAGCTGACGAGGCAAAAAAGCTAAGCGATCGCGTAGCACACCCTGCCACGCCTGGTCAAAACCCTAAATCGCATTAATTACAGAGTATTTTTATTTATTATATTTTTAAACCCTAATTTGGTTTATTAAATTAATATTTAGTTTTAGTTTTTAATTAATTTGTATTTTAAGTATTAATTAGTTTTATTATATATAAAAATTAATACTTTTATAAAATAAATATAAAAATAATATTTTTATAAAAATAAATAATTTTATCAATTTTAAGCTTATTTTTATATTTGTATCCTTTTAATCGTTTATTCGTAATATTTGTATTTTTATTGTTCATAACTAGTTTTAAATTTAGTATTTTGCCGTAGCTTATTTTTATTTCTAGATTTTTAGGCTCTGCCGTAAAATCCCTTAAGTACTTTTTCTTTAGACTAAGATTTAGGTGCTTTAGAATTTTGCGACATCGTTTTAAGTTTTTAGTATTTTTTTAAGTTATTGCCGTTTTAGATATAGTATTCCTTTTAAGCTTTAATACCTTTAGACGTAACTTTTAATTCCTAGTTTTTAGATTTTTATGTTTCGACGCGCTACGTTCTTTTTATTATTTTTCGATTTTTATTTTTCGACGCGCTCTTTTTCTTTCTTATTTTTCGCCACTCTAGTTTTTAGGACTTAGATTTTTTCTATTTCTTCTCTAAAATTTCTTTAAATTTCAACGAAAAATTATTTTAAGTGGTTAAATTGATAGACATCCAAATTTTCTGCTTCGTAGTAATAGTTGGATTTGTTAGTGGCTGAGTTGTGAGCTTCCGATTTAATGGACTCTGGCTCCCTGCTGCATCTATTGGCTATTCGAAACGTGAGCAAAAGCAGAAAAGTCTATTAATTTGATAACTTATATAATTTTTATCATTTATAACTAATAGGATATTCAGTGAATGCACCGAGCAAAACGTTCACCACCTGTAACTCGATCAAGACATCTAGCAAATATTGTCGCCGTTGATTTTTCTTTAGAATCGTCATCCAGTCGACCAAGTACTCCAATTCAAATTTCCGATAATCTATTTTTTGAACCCGACCTCACAATTGAGAATCCGGAGGATATTCAGGGACAATTCAGAGATCCTGAACCATTAATATTTCCTCCGGAACCACTAATCATTCAAACAGAGATTGTTGAGGAACAACCCATTAAATCAGAATACTCTAGTGATTCAGATTCAATAAATTCAATCATGGAGAATCTGGAACCTCTAAGTATGGAAGATCGAATGAGAGCTAAACGCACTGGCCAAGGTCACGCAATTACTCAACCAGACATAAATGCGCCAGATTATGAAATCAAAGGACAAATCCTACACATGGTGACTAATCAATGCTAATTTAGTGGTGCGCCGAAGGAAGATCCAAATGAACATCTTCGTACCTTTAATAGAATCTGTACTTTATTTAAAATTCGAGAAGTGGAGGATGAACAGATATATCTCATGTTATTTCCCTGGACTTTAAAGGGAGAAGCGAAAGATTGGTTAGAATCATTACCTGAAGGGGCGATTGATACATGGGACGTTTTAGTTGAAAATTTTCTTAAACAATTCTTTCCAGCATCTAAAGCCATGAGACTTCAAGGAGAAATTGTTACGTTCACACAAAAGCCAAATGAAACTCTATATGAGGCGTGGACAAGATTTGGAAAGTTATTGAGGGGATGTCCGCAACATGGTTTAGACACCTATCAAATAGTACAAATATTCTACCAAGGATGCGACATCACTACAAGAAAAGACATCGATATAGCAGCTGGTGGTTCCATTATAAATAAAACTGCAACTGACACTTACAAAATTATTGATAACACTGCTTCCTACTCACATGAGTGGCACCAAGAAAAAGATATCATTAAATTATCTAAAGCAGCTAGAGCCGATTCTAGCCATGACTTTGATTCCATTTCTGCAAAGGTAGATGCTGTCGAGAGACGAATGGAAAAGACGACTAAGGATATTCACTCAATACGAATTAGTTGTGAGCAGTGTGGAGGACCACATTTAACAAAAGATTGTCTCAGTATTGAACTAACAATGGAACAAAGAGAGAATGTTTCATACATAAACCAAAGGCCTGGAAATAATTATCAGAATAATTATCAACCGCCAAGAACAATTTACAATCAAAATCAGAATTATAACCGAAATGTTCCATACAACAATCAACAAGGTCCTAGCAATCAACAAGTATCCAATAATACTTACAACCAGCAAAGACCTAATTTTCAAAACAAACCACCACAAATCAATGATAAACAGCCAAATTTAGAAGACATGATGTCGAAGCTAGTTGAATCTCAAACGCAGTTTTTCACATCTCAGAAACAAACCAATGAACAAAATGCTTAAGCATTTAGAAATCAACAAGCTTCTATTCAAAATCTGGAACAAGAAATAAGTAACCTAGCAAGGTTGATAGGTGAAAGAAAACCGGGAAGTCTACCTAGTGATACAAATGCTAACCCCAGAATGAAACAGCTAAAGCCATTATCACAAGAAGTGGTATTACACTTAAACCACCTGAAATGCCTGTAATTTCTGATAAAGCTATTCCTACTCCACAAGAACCACAACCTGAGCAAGATAAGGAAACAGAACCGGTAGTTGAAAAGATTAATGAAGATAACACAGTTAAGGTAAAACCTTATGTTAAACCATACCAACCACCACTTCCTTACCCGAGTAAAATGAGAAAAGAAAGACTTGAAGCCGAGCAATCCAAATTCTTGGATATGTTTAAACAAATAAATGTAAATCTTCCTTTTATTGATGTGATTTCAGGAATGCCTAGATATGCTAAATTTCTGAAAGATCTAATCACAAATAGAAAGAAAATGGAAGAACTCTCGGCTGTTACTATGAATGCTAATTGTTCTGCAGTACTGTTGAATAAGATACCAGAAAAATTATCAGATCCAGGAAGTTTCACAATTCCATGTTTTCTGGGTAGTCTTAGTTCAATAGAAGCATTGGCAGACTTAGGTGCTAGTATAAATTTAATGTCGTATTCACTATACGCTAAACTAGACCTTGGAGAATTGAAACCAACACGAATAAGTATACAACTAGCCGATCGATCAGTAAAATATCCTAGATGGATAATGGAGAACATGCTAGTTAAAGTTGGTACTTTAGTATTTCCAGTAGATTTTGTTATTCTGGATATGGAAGAAGATTCTCGAGTCCCTCTCATATTAGGAAGACCATTCTTAAACACAGCTAAAGCAATAATAGACGTGTTTGGAAAGAAACCGACCCTAAGTATAGAGGACGAGAGTGTTACCTTTTTTGTTGATAGAGCCATGCAACAACCGCAATCTGAAGATGATACATGTTATTATATTCAAACTGTAGAATCACATGCAGAATTGTTAGAAGAATTTTCAGAATTACAAGGAACAGGAGAATGTTCTTTATGAGAAGGAACTGAACTAATTGATGAAACTGAAATGTTAGCTACACTTATAGCTAATGGATATGAACCAACAACAGAAGAAATTCAAATGCTAAAAGAGGAAGACAGATATCGATACAAATCATCGATAGAAGAACCACCGACATTAGAGTTAAAGCCACTTCCAAACCATTTGGAATATGCTTATTTACATGGTGAATCTGAGTTATCTATAATAATATCGTCTTCTCTTACTGAAAATGAAAACTCTCAACTCATTTCTGTGCTAAAAGCTCATAAACCAGCTATTGCATAGAAGATTCATGATATTAAAGGAATAAGTCCTTCGTATTGCACACATAAAATCCTTATGGAAGAAGGTCATAAAACGTATGTGCAACGCCAACGAAGACTAAATCCGAATATTCAAGATGTTATTAAGAAAGAAATTATTAAACTGCTTGATGCAGGTTTAATTTATCCAATTTCTGATAGTCCATGGGTAAGCCCAGTTCAATGCGTACCTAAGAAGGGTGGCATGACTGTGATCACAAATGAGAAAAATGAGCTTATTCCTACTAGGACTGTAACAGGATGGCGTGTTTGTATTGATTATAGAAAATTAAATGACGCCACCAGAAAAGATCACTTTCCCTTACCTTTTATTGATCAAATGTTGGAATGATTAGCTGAAAATAGTTACTATTGTTTTCTTGATGGTTTTTCCGGATACTTTCAAATTCCAATAGCACCCGAGGACCAAGAGAAAACCACATTCACGTGCCCTTATGGTACTTTTGCTTACAAACGCATGCCATTTGGACTTTGCAACGCCCCTGCAACCTTTCAAAGGTACATGATGGCGATTTTTCACGACATGATAGAAGAATGCATGGAAGTTTTCATGGATGACTTTTCAGTCTTCGGTGATACATTTGAATTATGTATAATTAATCTTGAACGAATGCTTATTAGATGCGAACAATCAAATCTAGTACTTAATTGGGAGAAATGCCATTTCATGGTTAAAGAAGGCATCGTTCTTGGTCATAAAATTTCAAAGGAAGGAATTGAAGTGGATAGAGCTAAAGTAGATGTAATTGCTAAACTTCCACATCCCACCAATGTTAGAGGAGTTAGGAGTTTTCTAGGGCATGCCGGTTTTTACCGACGTTTCATAAAAGATTTTTCTAAAATTGCCACTCCTATGAATAAACTCCTAGAAAAAGATGCTCCATTCATCTTTTCGGATGAATGTATCAAATCTTTTAATATTCGTAAAGTGAAACTCACTAATGCGCCGATCATGATAACTTCAAATTGGAATCTACCATTTGAACTAATGTGCGATGCAAGTGATTTTGCAATAGGAGCCGTTTTAGGACAAAGGATTGAAAAACGATTTCAACCTATTTATTACGCTAGTAAGATGTTACAAGGAGCACAAACGAATTACATAACTACAGAAAAAGAAATCCTTGCTATTGTCTTTGCTTTTGACAAATTTCGTTCATATCTCTTTCTAGCAAAAACGGTGGTCTATACTGACCATTCTGCTCTTAGATACCTATTTTCAAAACAAGATGCCAAGCCACGATTAATCCGTTGGATCTTACTCTTACAAGAGTTCGATATTGAAATCCGAGATAAAAAGGGAGCAGAAAATCTTGCCGCTGATCATCTTTCTCGTCTTGAAAATCCTGAATTAGAAGTTCTAAATGAATTGGCCATACAAGACAACTTTCCTGATGAATATCTATTGAAGATATATTATAATGAAATTCCATGGTTTGCAGACTATGTAAACTACTTAGTATGTGGATTCCTTGAAAAAGGGTTGTCGTACCAAAAACGAAAGAAATTCTTTAGTGATATAAAACACTATTTCTGGGAAGATCCACATTTGTTTAAAAGTTGTCCCGATGGAATAATACGCCGATGTGTATTCGGAGATGAAGCTAGTCAAATCTTAAACCATTGTCACACATGACCAACAGGAGGGCATTATGGGCCTCAACTCACAGCAAAAAAAGTTTACGATGCTGGATTCTATTGGTCTACAATTTTCAAAGACACACCCCTTCTTTGCAAATCCTGTGATGCTTGTCAAAGGGCCGGATAAATAAGTCAACGTGATGAAATGCCACAAAATGTCATTCAAGTATGTGAAGTATTTGACATTTGGGGTATTGAATTTATGGGTCCATTTCCAAAATCTCATAATAATCTACACATTCTCGTTGCCATTGATTATGTATCTAAATGGGCGGAAGCACAAGCTCTCCCAACTAACGATGCACGAGTTGTATTCAACTTTTTAAAACATCTTTTTGCAAGGTTTGGAACATCGAAAGCTTTAATAAGTGATCGGGGTACTCATTTTTGTAATAATCAACTTGAGAAAGTTCTCAAAAGATATGGAGTAACTCATAAAATCTCTACTGCTTATCATCCACAAACAAGTGGACAAGTTGAAAATACCAACCGAGCTTTAAAACGTATTCTATGTAGTGACCCGAACTTTTCCATGTTTATATATATTAATTAAGATTGATATTTACATGATTAAATGTTTCCAACATGTTAAGCAATCAAACTTGTTAAGACTTGATTAATTGAAATATGTTTCATATAGACAATTGACCACCCAAGTTGACCGGTGATTCACGAACGTTAAAACTTGTAAAAACTATATGATGACATATATATGGATATATATATAGTTAACATGATACTATGATAAGTAAACATATCATTAAGTATATTAATAATGAACTACATATGTAAAAACAAGACTACTAACTTAATGATTTTTAAACGAGACATATATGTAACGATTATCGTTGTAAAGACATTTAATGTATATATATCATATTAAGAGATATTCATACATGATAATATCATGATAATATAATAATTTAAAATCTCATTTGATATTATAAACATTGGGTTAACAACATTTAACAAGATCGTTAACCTAAAGGTTTCAAAACAACACTTACATGTAACGACTAACGATGACTTAACGACTCAGTTAAAATGTATATACATGTAGTGTTTTAATATGTATTTATACACTTTTGAAAGACTTCAATACACTTATCAAAATACTTCTACTTAACAAAAATGCTTACAATTACATCCTCGTTCAGTTTCATCAACAATTCTACTCGTATGCACCCGTATTCGTACTCGTACAATACACAGCTTTTAGATGTATGTACTATTGGTATATACACTCCAATGATCAGCTCTTAGAAGCCCATGTGAGTCACCTAACACATGTGGGAACCATCATTTGGCAGCTAGCATGAAATATCTCATAAAATTACAAAAATATGAGTAATCATTCATGACTTATTTACATGAAAACAAAATTACATATCCTTTATATCTAATCCATACACCAACGACCAAAAACACCTACAAACACTTTCATTCTTCAATTTTCTTCATCTAATTTATCTCTCTCAAGTTCTATCTTCAAGTTCTAAGTGTTCTTCATAAATTCTACAAGTTCTAGTTACATAAAATCAAGAATACTTTCAAGTTTGCTAGCTCACTTCCAATCTTGTAAGGTGATCATCCAACCTCAAGAAATCTTTGTTTCTTACAGTAGGTTATCATTCTAATACAAGGTAATAATCATATTCAAACTTTGGTTCAATTTCTATAACTATAACAATCTTATTTCAAGTGATGATCTTACTTGAACTTGTTTTCGTGTCATGATTCTGCTTCAAGAACTTCGAGCCATCCAAGGATCCGTTGAAGCTAGATCCATTTTTCTCTTTTCCAGTAGGTTTATCCAAGGAACTTAAGGTAGTAATGATGTTCATAACATCATTCGATTCATACATATAAAGCTATCTTATTCGAAGGTTTAAACTTGTAATCACTAGAACATAGTTTAGTTAATTCTAAACTTGTTCGCAAACAAAAGTTAATCCTTCTAACTTGACTTTTAAAATCAACTAAACACATGTTCTATATCTATATTATATGCTAACTTAATTATTTAAAACCTGGAAACACGAAAAACACCGTAAAACCGGATTTACGCCGTCGTAGTAACACCGCGGGCTGTTTTGAGTTAGTTAATTAAAAACTATGATAAACTTTGATTTAAAAGTTGTTATTCTGAGAAAATGATTTTTATTATGAACATGAAACTATATCCAAAAATTATGGTTAAACTCAAAGTGGAAGTATGTTTTCTAAAATGGTCATCTAGACGTCGTTCTTTCGCCTGAAATGACTACCTTTACAAAAACGACTTGTAACTTATTTTTCCGACTATAAACCTATACTTTTTCTGTTTAGATTCATAAAATAGAGTTCAATATGAAACCATAGCAATTTGATTCACTCAAAACGGATTTAAAATGAAGAAGTTATGGGTAAAACAAGATTGGATAATTTTTCTCATTTTAGCTACGTGAAAATTGGTAACAAATCTATTCCAACCATAACTTAATCAACTTGTATTGTATATTATGTAATCCTGAGATACCATAGACACGTATACAATGTTTCGACCTATCATGTCGACACATCTATATATATTTCGGAACAACCATAGACACTCTATATGTGAATGTTGGAGTTAGCTATACAGGGTTGAGGTTGATTCCAAAATATATATAGTTTGAGTTGTGATCAATACTGAGATACGTATACACTGGGTCGTGGATTGATTCAAGATAATATTTATCGATTTATTTCTGTACATTTAACTGTGGACAACTAGTTGTAGGTTACTAACAAGGACAGCTGACTTAATAAACTTAAAACATCAAAATATATTAAAAGTGTTGTAAATATATTTTGAACATACTTTGATATATATGTATATATTGTTATAGGTTCGTGAATCAACCAGTGGCCAAGTCTTACTTCCCGACGAAGTAAAAATCTGTGAAAGTGAGTTATAGTCCCACTTTTAAAATCTAATATTTTTGGGATGAGAATACATGCAGGTTTTATAAATGATTTACAAAATAGACACAAGTACGTGAAACTACATTCTATGGTTGAATTATCGAAATCGAATATGCCCCTTTTTATTAAGTCTGGTAATCTAAGAATTAGGGAACAGACACCCTAATTGATGCGAATCCTAAAGATAGATCTATTGGGCCTAACAAACCCCATCCAAAGTACCAGATGCTTTAGTACTTCGAAATTTATATCATATCCGAATGGTGTTCCGGAATGATGGGGATATTCTTATATATGTATCTTGTTAATGTCGGTTACCAGGTGTTCACCATATGAATGATTTTTATCTCTATGTATGGGATGTGTATTAAAATATGAAATCTTGTGGTCTATTATTATGATTTGATATATATAGGTTAAACCTATAACTCACCAACATTTTTGTTGACGTTTTAAGCATGTTTATTCTCAGGTGATTATTAAGAGCTTCCACTGTCGCATACTTAAATAAGGACGAGATTTGGAGTCCGTGCTTGTATGATATTGTGTAAAAACTGCATTCAAGAAACTTATTTTGTTGTAACATATTTGTATTGTAAACCATTATGTAATGGTCGTGTGTAAACAGGATATTTTAGATTATCATTATTTGATAATCTACGTAAAGCTTTTTAAACCTTTATTGATGAAATAAAGGTTATGGTTTGTTTTAAAATGAATGCAGTCTTTGAAAAACGTCTCATATAGAGGTCAAAACCTCGCAACGAAATCAATTAATATGGAACGTTTTTAATCAATAAGAACGGGACATTTCATTCTAGAGAAAACCGTAGGATCAAATCCGAAGGAATGGTCCATGAAATTGGAGGATGCACTCTGGGCTTTTAGAACAGCCTACAAAACTCCAATTGGAACCACATCTTTTAAACTCGTTTACGAAAAAGCATGTCACCTTTCAGTAGAAATTGAGCACAAAGCATTTTAGGCTTTAAAGGCATGTAATCTTGATTTACATGAAGCCGGACATCTACGATTAAGTCAACTAAACGAATTAGAAGAATTAAGACTTGAGGCATATGAAAATTCCTTAATTTATAAGGAAAGAACGAAGAAATGGCATGATAAAAGAATCAGAAGCTTAAAAGAATTTAAAGAAGGAGACAGAGTTCTTCTTTTCAATTCACGATTCAAGCTATTTCCTGGAAAATTGAAATCAAGATGGTCTGTACCATTTATAGTCAAAAGAGTTTTCCCATACGGAATAATAGAGTTAATAAATTCAAATGGGATTGATTTTAAAGTTAATGGTCACAGAGTTAAACATTACATACATGGTCCGATGGAAGTTGACAATGAAGTCATTCATAATTTCACCACCCAAGAAAACCTTCAAAATGAAAACATAAATATGTTATCAACAACATATGAAAAATCAAAATTGGAAAATAGGGAGGATTCAAATTGGAGTGATGAAGAAGAATTCTTATACAAACCTCCCATTCCAAGAAACGAAGAAAAATGTGAATAAGAAGTTCAAATAGAAGTGAAAGAACCAAGAAAAGAACACCCGAAAAAGGTTTACAAACCAACTCAACTTACTAAAGCAGGAGACCCCGGTGAATTTATCATTTCTTGCTTGCTTAATGATGGTGCTGTATATAATGGACTCGCAGATTTAGGAGCAAGTGCAAATATTATGCCTCTTTCCTTATACAAAAGATTAGGTATGGGTAAATTAAAACCAACTAAAATAGGTGTTCAATTATTTGACCTAACCATTAAACACCCGGTTGGAATAGCAAATAATTTACTTGTTAACGTGGGAAGTTTGACCTTTGTGCAAACTTCATATTGATTAATATGGAGGAAAACCTTGATATTCCTCTAATTTTAGGTCGCCCATTTTTAGCAACCACTGATGCATTCATTGATGTAAGAGAAGGTAGAATGACACTTAGGGATGGTGATACATCGATCTCCTTTGTGAACCGAAAGTTTAGATCTCCACCAACCAAAACTGTTAAACCATTAAAAACGCATAAGTATGGGGAAGATGAAGAAACACTTAATGATGATCCGATCACAAAGAACCCCGTTGATGATACAAAATTAGATGAACCCTTTTTTAACAGTTCAACAAAGAAACTTTATAAACGGATTTATGATGCTAAGATTAAGGAAAACTTTAAGTTATGTAACCAATTAATATCCAATTTGTCGCCGAAAGAAAAGGCGATGTTAGTTGAATTTGTGAAAGTTACGGAGAAAATCAACAAATGGATTGAAGTAAAAGTCAGAGATATACAAATTGTTGATGATCCAATTGAAAATGAAGTCAATCATAATTTCAACACCACATCTAACTAAGTGTGGGGAGGTTCGAATCTTTTTAGGGTAATAAGTATTTCTGTTAGAGTTAGATATTCTGTTTTCGTGTAGTTCTCGAGAATGGAATCCGAATGGTCTTTCCCTAGCAGACCCTAAAGAACTAGTCTTCTCCCCCCATTCTGAATTTTTTTTTTTTTAAGGTTTTACGAGATGAAGAATTCCTTTGATCTGAACCATGGTCTAATGCTACACGCTTTGATTACTAAACGTAATAATGACACACTTCCGAGTGACCTGGTATCAGTAATAAGAGCCAAATTGGACGGAGTAAGAAAAGAACTCAGGAACGATCATAATAAGTTACATTTTGGTAAAGGAAAATCAAAATCCGCAGCGAAAAGAAGAGCACGACACCTTGAAAGATGTCACAAATGCGGAAAATGGTCACACGAAGGAAAATGCTCGACGAATCAAACATATTCAAATACCGAATTTGTTACTTTATGCAGAGAAGGACCATTCATATGTTTCGAAAAAAAATCTTTGAATGCTCGAGGTTATGCCTATGTAGCTATGGAAAACCAATTAGTCCAACTATCTTATGAGTGGGCTAAAGCAGGTCACTGAGAATTCTATCTTACAGGTAAGTATGTACAGTTTTTATTTTTATTTTTATGGTTTTTAACCTTTTGATAATAAACGCTAAATTGTTCGCTATAAAGTATTAAATTGATACTCAATAAAATTAGGTTTTGCGACCGAAATTATTGATATCATACAAAAATTTATTACATCACTGCGAAATTTACCGTTTATTCTTAAGGTATAAATATCTTTAATCAATCAACCCAAAATATTTCAGAAATTCGTCAGGAGTAAAACTAGGTAATATAGCCGAAATTACTTTACCGAAAAGAGGGGCGTATATTTTTGATAATATTTTATTGATTAAAGTGGGATAAAAGACCAAAAAGATTTTTAATTTTTAATTTTTAATTTTTACTTTATTTTTAAAATTAATATATTAATATTAAATTATTATTGTAAACTTTTTAAATTAATATATATTTAAGTTTGTAAATATTTGAAAAATTAATATTTTTAATATAAGTTTGTATGTTTTAAAAACAAAAATATAATAAAAGTTTGGTGTGAATTTTTATAAAATGAATTTTTAATTTTATGCATTTTAAATTTAAGTTTGGTGTGAAGTTAAAAACAAAAATTTACTTTATCTCATTAATTTAAAAATATGATTTTTAAAATTCGTCGTAAGTTGAAGACTAGGTCATTGAGCCGAAATTGCTTTACCCGAGGGCGGGACGAGAAATTTTATATTTTTAATCTTATTAACTTAAAGTATGCCAAAAAAAAATTTAAAAAACCCAAAAATCTTTGCTTTTAAAACGACGCTTCAAAAAGACAAATTTTAAAATTTTGTCGAGGGACGGACTAGGACAACGATCCGAAACGACCTCGTCCTAAATAACAAGGAAGTTTTTTTTTAAATTATGTAATTTCTATTTTAAAAGATAAAGGTTTTATAAAAAAATAAAAAAAATAAAAAGCCCTTCGAGATCGCGGAGCCAGGAGGCTGTCCTCCTTCAAGATCGTGGAGCAGCAAATTTCCAGAAAGCATAAACTGGTCGACAGACCAGTTTCATACACACACACCACACATATTTCTGCAAAAATTCCACGAAACACACACACAAATCGCCATTTTGCATTGTTTTTTTATGAAATTTGTTGCTAAAAATTGATGTGGAGATTCCTACCTAGATCTCTTTTAAGAAGAATGATAATTTCTACACCCCTAACACTCTTAAATTCAAATTTTTTATTTTTTTTGTTTGTTCTTGAGCTATTTTTTTTAATTTGATTTTTGTTAATTTTTAGTGTAATTAGTGTTAAATTGTTGATATATTATGCATGTATAGCCTAGATTGATGCTATTTAACATGATTTGAAGCCAAAAACTTCAAAAATTTTAGGAATCTAGGGTTTGTGTTCTTGAGCAATTTGGGGCTTTTTGATATAAACAGGTTATGGTCGATTTTTGTCATGAATTATTGCTAAATTAAGTAGTGTAACATGTTTAGGTAGCTAAATGATCCAAACTTTGAGCCTAAACATGATTTTTGAGAATTAAAGTGGACTTTTTAAGTCTAAAATTTATGAACTTGATTAATTTGATATGAAAGCCATTTGAAACTTGTTTAATTACTAGTAATGATTATTTTGACATGTTATTTGAGTAGAATGCTTATAAACTTGGTAAACATTTTCATATATGCTTATTTGAAAAAGTGTAGAATTGTTAAAAATATGAAAATGAGCATGAGTTTAATATGGATTAAACATGTCATGTTAGTTATTTTTAATTGTTATTTTGCTAATACCAATGCATTTTTAGATGCACAATTCCTTTTTGTTTAATGTGTTTAGCATAATGAACGAGGTGAATCTTCATCCGCGCCACAAAATTTGAATACTTATAATGAAAGTGACGAGGATCAAGATCTCAGTGAACAATACAAACAGAATCAACCGCACCCTTTTATTTCATTGTCGCGAGCAGTTGAAGCAAATCTACACCCTAACTTACGATTTGACAGATTTTGGATAGACTATCCAAAATATCAGAGGAACTTGAGCATTCTTTATCCCAAAGATGTTGAAGTGTCCAGGGTGATAGATTGGGCACCATTAGAGACAATGGGATTGGCTGAGCCAATAAGAGAATTACTTACACAAAGGTATGGTAATTCTACTTTCAATGATTGGATTAATCTATTCACTATACGTAGACCTGTGTATAAGGAATGGTGCGTTGAGTAAGTAAGTACTATTGAACTAAATGATGAAGTAACTAGTTTAATGGATAGAAGTTTTATTAGATTTCTATTAGGAGGTGTGATGCACCGTATGTCTTTATTAGATATGGCTGAAGCTTTGTGTATTTATACGGCTGAAGAATTATTAACTGGTGATTGTAGACAGTTGATAAGTAATGGTAGAAGGGTTGATTATGATTTTGATAAGAATGAGTTGTGGAGTATAATGACTAGCCACAATCGTTTTTGTGGAGGTCATTATTCTTATACTGATATAGATTGAGCCGAGCTTAGGGTAATCCATAGATTCATTTCCAACTCTATTACACAAAGGGATAGAAATAAAGATAAAGTGACTGAAGATGATTTATTTTATCTGATGTGTATTAGAGACCCACAGAGCTTTGTAAATATTCCTTATTGTGTGGGCTATTATTTTTCAGATATGATAAAGGGAATGCGAAACAATAGTATTATAGGAGGTGGTATTTTTGTGACTTTAATTGCCGAGTACCTCGGTGTGGATATTACTCGCGGAAGGGAGTTAGTACAAGTACCCATTCCTCGTGATCAGATTGATATGCGGGTATATGCAGGTGCAAAGGTTTTGTTGAAAAGAAATAATGTTGCACTTCCATATCAAGGGAATCATCCACAAGTAGAAAGAGGTCAACAACAAGGTAATGTGGGAGGAGGAAACCAAATGACCGATATACAAAGAATAATGTTCCAAACTGAATACCAACGGGCTATGCAATAAGAGTTTCAGGCTTGGCAATATCATCAAGAATATATCAAAGCCTATTTAGCCTCCCAAGGTAGGAACTACATTCCTACTGAGCCAGTCTATTTTCCTCCGTGGACCGAGGATACGAGACTACCTTTTCCTACCTATGACCCATTTCAAGCATATCAAGATAGATACAATGAACCATGGAACCCCTACTGGTTTCAGAAACAACCCTAGTTTACTTAGTTTTATTTATCTTATTTATTTGTAATGTTGCTATATTTAATACTTATGTTGGTATTGTATTAGTTTTTATAATTTTCTAATTTTTATTATTATATTTTAATAATTTTTGAATGTGGGGTAATATACCAAACTTCAAAAATATGTATATATGTTTGCAGTTTATCTTATGTACACAACAGAGTAAAATAACGCATTTTCAAAGACTGGCATTAAGTTCAGCAAAAGCTACTAATTTTGACGACATGATGCAAAATAAATGTGATGAAACAACAAACGGAATGAACAAATGATGTGCATCATTTATCATTCAACAAACAAACAACAATATGTTTGGAAACTTTGGTAAAATTTAATCATTTTTCTACGCTAATCACCCTCAATAATTTAAATTGTTACTGATTTCTTGCAAATGAGGGCATTGCAAGATCTTAAGTGTGGGAAGAGGTTAAATTCTTTCAAAATTTAAAAAAAAAAATTAATTTAAACACTTGGTTACCATTAAAAATACTAGTAACGCAGTAGTTGTATTAGAATCTAATGCTCTCTGATAATAAAGAACAGCCCTAGTCTTATATACTGACTACCCAATTCTAGTAAAATTTTTCAAAATTTTCAACTAAATGAATTCAAAATCATGTTTATACATATTTATGAACGATAAAACTAGGTATTAACACCGAAATTATTGTTACCTTGGAAAGGACATAAATTGAGAAACAACCCAAAATATTAGAATTCATTTAAAAATGGAATAGAGGAAAATAAAAAGACAAAGAAAGGAAAATAAAAGCCAAGTGTGGGAAATATTTACCAAGTTATTCAAATTATATATCACCTATTTTTGTACAAATAATTGAAGATACTTTTGTTTTGAACAAAAATAATCAGTTTTACCCGATTTATGGTAATACTTTTGAAAGAAAAGATGGATCTACATGATGAATCAATTCCATCATTTAAAGGAAGTAAAGTCTTCCGAAAAAGACACGCGCTTCTTGATTTAGGTCATGAAGTTGTCGTCCATACCAGCTGTAGGTTGACGAAAAATCTACAAAAGTCATCACTAAAATCAGCAGGAAATCCACGGACCTCAGCATCAAACAGGGTCGCCAAGTGGTCAGACTTATCCTAACCATGAGAGGATCTGTCTCGTAAAATGGGGAGGACGCCATGCAAATTAGCTTGATAAGGCTAATGAATCAGACCCCCAGAAAGGATAATCTCCTTAAAGATTAAAAATCAGCTTTTAAGACTGATATTACTCAATCCTTGAGATTGACTTTAAAGATTGAGAATTACAAACTCATGGAATTCGATGATATCTAAAGTCGAGCTTGAACGAGAAAATGATTTGATCAAATTAAAACCGATTTGTTTTCTGAAAAACCATTTTCAATGCATTCATTACCATTTTCAATACGTTCATTAGGTCACCTGAACCAAATCGGGTGTCAACCGTAAGAACGGTGGTTGCATAGCATGGTCAAAGAACAGGACCTTGTGCCAGACCGAAAAACTATAGGGTGAGCTTTACTATTGCTTCTGCAAAGGATAGTAATTGCATCCGACATGTTATAGACCATAATTAAAAGCATGTCACGGGACATTGCCTTAACAGTTGCTTGTTCAACGCTTTCCTTTACAACCGGACGGTAGTTTACCAAAAGGTAATATACGGAGCAAGTAAACTGGACGTGTTGCTTTCCTAATACAATGTTAGCAAGTGGGTGACACAAAACCATAAGTTTTGAGCTAAAATTTTCAAATCTGAAACCCACAAAACCCACAAAAATAATTTGCAAACACCGGTGAAGGGTTATTTCGGAAAACTTATCTAGGGTAAAAGCTAGAATAAATTTTCAAAAGATCAAATGTTTTCATAAAGATCCAATTTCCTAACGGATCTAAATTTTTATAGTCATGTGAGACTGTAAACCACATCGTTACTATCATTGTTCATACCGACGTATAGAAATCACTGATGTACAAAGTGTGAAGAATAAAGAAGTGATTCTAGTGTTTTTATTTCAAGACTATATTGCTTGAGGACAAGCAACGCTCAAGTGTGGGAATATTTGATAATGTTAAAAACGAACATATATTTCATAGCATTATCCCTCAAGAAAGACAAGCTTTTAGTTGCAATTGTTCTATTTACAAGTAATATTCGTTTAAATAATAGAAGGTGAAGACAAAAGGCAGATTCAACGATTTGAAGACGCAAACGACCAAAAAGCTCAAAAGTACAAAGTACGATCCAAGAGGTTCAATTTATTGATGAGAAGCATCTAGAAATGACAAAAGTACAAGTTACAAAACGCAAAGTACAAGATATTAAATTGTACGCAAGGACGTTCGAAAATCCGGAACCGGGACCTAAGTCAACTTTCAACGCACGACGCAACGGAGCGAAAATTACAAGTCAACTATGCATAATCCACCACTCCGCGATCGCGGAGCTGTGAAGGAGAAACCCTTCGAGATCGCGGAGCACACCAAAACTGAAATGAGGCCTATAAAAGGCAACACATTCGATCGATATTTTTACGTATCTTTTCCTCTTCTCAATCTAACGTATATATATATATATATATATATATATATATATATATATATATATACATACATATATACATATATATATATATATATATATATATATATATATATATATATATATATATATATATATATATATATATATATATATATATTTATATTATAATTTTAATTTTAATTTTAAATTCTAATAATAAGGGTATGTTAGCGAATGTTGTAAGGGTGTAAGTCGAAATTCTGTCCGTGTAACGCTACGCTATTTTTAATCATTGTAAGTTATGTTCAACCTTTTTAAATTAATTTCTCGTAGCTAAGTTATTATTATGCTTATTTAATCCGAAGTAATCGTGATGTTAGACTAAATATTAATGACGGGGTAATTGAATTTTGTACCATAATTGGGGTTTGGACAAAAGATCGACACTTGTAGAAATTAGACTATGGGCTATTAATGGGCTTTATATTTAATTAATGATACCTCGTTAATTTAATATATAGACTTATAATTTGACGTATTTATATATAACCACATACGCTTGACTGGGCACGGTGGGCGGTATATCTATAAATACCAATAATTGTTCATTTTATCGGACACGAAACTGGATTAATAGTTAATAGACTTGTTGAAACAGGGGTGGATTACATTCAAGGGTAATTGGTGTAATTGTTAACAAAGTAGTAAAACCTTGGTTTACACGCAGTCGATAATCTGGTGTATTCATTAAATAAAGTACTAAGACCTTGTTACAATTCGAATCCCCAATTAGTTGGAATATTTGACTTCGGGAATAAGAATAATTTGACGAAGACTTCCGCATTTTATGTTTATGACTGATGGACTATTCTGGACAAATCCGTATGGACATATTGAATAATCCAGGACAAAGAACAATTAACCCATGGGAATAAACTAAAAATCAACACGTCAAACATCATGATTACGGAAGTTTAAATAAGCATAATTCCTTTATTTCATAAATAATTTATATATTTCATATTTAATTGCACTTTTAATTATCGCACTTTTATTTATTTTCATTGTATTTAATTGCACTTTTAATTATCGTACTCTTTAATTATCGCAATTATTTTATCGCACTTTTATTTATCGCAATTTCATTATCGTTATTTACTTTATGCTTAAAATTAAGTTATATTTATTTTTTAATATTTTACATTAGGTTTTAACTGCGACTAAAGTTTTAAAATCGACAAACCGGTCATTAAACGATAAAAACCCCCTTTTATAATAATAATACTATTTATATATATTTTTGTATTTTTACAATTATAAGTTAAAAATACAGCGTTAAGCTTGTTTAAAAGATCCCTGTGGAACGAACCGGATTTACTAAAAATTACACTACTGTACGATTAGGTACACTACCTATAAGTGTTGTAGCAAGGTTTAGGTATATCTATTCTATAAATAAATAAATATCTTGTGTAAAATTGTATCGTCTTTAATAGTATTTCCTTGTAAAAATTAATACTATTTCATATACCCCTCGCATAACATCAACATGCATACTAGACATATATATACTTCCCTCTTTTTTCTCTTGGTGAACGACCACCATGACACAACACCCTCAAACACCCATAACAACCTTCCCCGCCATCCTTGAAAGCTGTGAACAACCGAACTCCCATCACCTTATTTATTATTTATGTATCTTTTTGATTGAACCACACAAACACACTATTTTTCCTATATTCTTTCAAACCCGTGATTAAGATTCTGACTTTGATTCTACCCAGATTGTTATTTCATCAAAACACCAACATTTTTATACTGTCTATTGGAATCTAGTGCATAAAAAGGTTTAAAATTATGAAACCTCTTAAATCTGTTGTGTCACCATTGATGAGTACTTCGACTAATACCGATAGCCACCAAGAATCATCCCTAACTCGTTTTAACCAAGACCCATTTAAACCCGACAAACCATTCATGTGTTGTTGCTACTATCAACAAAACCACCACCATGAAATCGTCATCGACTACCATCACCAAGAATTAAAATCGCCACCTTGATCTCACACCATCCGCTACCAACCTCCCACCACCAAGGTTCACCCCAAAAACACACCATCATCTTATCCTTCCTTCACCTGCCACCTTTTTCTTTTCTTCTCCCTCTCATTCTCTTCCTCTCTCTTTTCGCGAATAACCATCATCAACCACCACAAGTCACCATCTTTCATCACCTTTGGATGCTATATATAACCGAGAATCACTACCTTAGAACCACCACTACCTATCTCTCTCTCTCATCCCTCTCTCTCACACATTCGTAACCAAGAATTGACCCACCATACCTCCACTTATTTTTCTGCTTTCTCCTCGTGTCTGTCGAACCACGACCAAAAACCAAAAACCTTCGAACCCCTTTAACAGCTACTACCTCAGTTGTTATTGTTTTGGTTAGAATAATTAATGAAAACCATAACCATTGAAAACCATAACCAATGAAAAACATAACCATCGAACCCCTTTAACAGCTAATTCTCGTTTTTTTTTCTGTTGGCAAAACAACCAACCAACCCACATCTATTTCCAAACGAACATGATTATTGCTCCTGTTGATAATTGAATTACGATATATTGATGAGGAGATGAGCTGTAAAGAAGATGAGACAACGATTGTTCTGTCTTTTTAATATAAATGAACCTCACTTGTTTGATTTTAAGAAAAAGGAAATCGAATGGATACAGAATTCTGGTTGGGCCGTTACTTTGATTGGGCCATCAGTTTAGTTTGAGCCATGTAAGTATTTAAACAGTTAGGCCGATTAACTGTTGTTGGGCCGTTACTTTGATTGGGCCATATAATTGATTTGATAAGGAAACAGGAAAATGATAGTTTGATACATATTTTTTTTAGTGATTACGATAATAATTGTTATTATAACCACCGAGAACCTACTATATATTCTTCTTTCCCTATTGTTTACTCATACGTTAGTTTATTATGAGATATAACCTTCATCAGTGGGCCGTGATCCTATTATGCAAGTATTGGGCCGTATCCCTGTTGGGCTAAGCTTAGGTTAAGTTATTGGACTAGAAACCCAACTCCAATATCTTTCCTGTTTCGGTTGCCTATTACAACAGAGATGATACATAGATGATTCGAATGCTTATTGATCGATGATAATGATGTTAGATTACGGTGTTAATGATGATAATGATAGGAAGTTACGAAGATGAAGTAATATCACGAGTTAATGATTCACGATGACGAGATGGATGAAATATAAATGATAATATAGATAAAGACATAGATGATGATTAGATGAAATAGACAATGATGATTATAATAATAATTAGATTACGATGGTAATTAGGATTGATAAAGATAATAAGGACGATGAGATTATGATAATAAAAATCATGATAACCTGATGGTAATAACGGAGTGATAATCGATGATAGTTCAGATTGGGACTAAGAGATACAAGATGATAATGATGAAGAAGAAGGAAATGGGAAATAAGATATACGGATTAAATAAAATTGGTCCGTGATTAATATCAGAAAAATCGAAATGGCTGAATGGTTAAGGATATTATTGGGTTAGCGGGATGTCGCGGGTTCAATCCCGGACTTGGGCATTTTTTTTAGACTACTTCTTTGAGGTAGTTTACTTACTACTCATTATTATTATTATTATTATTATTATTATTATTATTATTATTATTATTATTATTATTATTATTATTATTATTATTATTATTATTTTCATTAGGGGGATGATTCTCACACACACTTTTTTGATCCTCACACACCAATTGAGTATTATTAGAAGAGTAAAAGGTTAAAATAGGTGTGTGAGGATCAAAAAAGTGTGTGTGAGAATCATCCCCCTTTTCATTAACTTGATTTTTATATATAATTTTATTTACACTATTTTATTATCATTATTATTATCATTAGTATTATTATTATTACAGTATTATTATTTTTACTACAAACATAATAACATTATTATATAAATATTACACATAACAAATTACTGATTTTTGATATAATACCAACTACAAATATATATATATATATATATATATATATATATATATATATATTGTAGTATAACTATATACATGAATATTTATTATTTATAAAATAACTATATATAAAATATAACTGAAGATATAAAATATAAATAATGTATATATATATATATATATATATATATATATATATATATATATATATATATATATATATAACTATAACACTTAATATATAAATATTATGAAGGAGGAATTATGTGATTATATGTGTTAATATATATATATATATATATATATATATATATATATATATATATATATATATATATACACACATGATATAGGTTCGTGAATCCGAGACCAACCCTGCATTGTTCAGTTCTGTCGTATGCAGATTAGGTAAATCCGAGGCCAACCCTGATATTGATTATTATTAAAAATGACAGATTAGGTCATTTATAGTTTAGATATTATGAAATGGTATGCATGGCTGTCAACTTTCAATGAAATTAAAGTTTGTCTTTTAAAAACGAATGCAATGTTTGTAAAATGTATCATATAGAGGTCAAATACCTCGCAATGTATGTAGTGACCTGAACTTTTCCATGTTTATATATATTAATTGAGATTGATATTTACATGATTAAATGTTTCCAACATGTTAAGCAATCAAACTTGTTAAGACTTGATTAATTGAAATATGTTTCATATAGACAATTGACCACCCAAGTTGACCGGCGATTCACGAACGTTAAAACTTGTAAAAATGACATGACGATATATATATGGATATACATATGGTTAACATGAGATTATGATAAGTAAGTATCTCCATAAGTATATTAACAATGAGTTATATACATATAAACAAAACTACTAACTTAAGGATTTCGAAACGAGACATATATGTAACGATTATCGTTGTAACGACATTTAAATGTATATATATCATATTAAGATATATTAATATATCATAATATCATGATAATATAATAATTTAACATCTCATTAGATATAATAAACAATGGATTAACAACATTAATTGAGATCGTTAACTTAAAGGTTTCAAAACAACACTTACATGTAACGACTAACGATGACTTAACGACTCAGTTAAAATGTATATACATGTAGTGTATTTAGATGTATTAAAATACTTTTGGAAGACTTCAAGACATATATCAAAACACTCATACTTAACGAAAATGGTTACAGTTACTTTTCCATTCTTTTCTTTCATCAAGAATTCTAGTCGTATTCTTACCCGTATTATACACAGCTTCAAAACGTACTTACTATGAGTATATACCAATAGGAACTAGCATGGGATTCCACTCTTGATTATGTTATGTATGACTAATCAATTTTAACTTCTACCATGAGCTAGTCAACTAACTAGAACTCCTTTTAACCCCACTCACCACTCACCAATTACCACTCATCATTCACTCCATTTCACTTCCAATTCTCTTTCTAATTCTCTCTCAACACACACACACACACACTATTATGAACGTATTTTTTCAGTAGTTAATCATCATCTTCATCAAAAATCACTTCAAGAATCAAGCTATAATCATCATAGGAAGAACACTTCAAGAACACTTCAAAAATCCCTTCAAGTTTACTAATTTACTTCCAAGCTTTCTAATCCATTCCAAGTAATCATCTAAGATCAAGAAACCTTTGTTATATACAGTAGGTTATCTTTCTTATTCAAGGTAATATTCATATTCAAACTTTGATTCAATTTCTATAACTATAAACTATCTTAATTCGAGTAAAAATCTTACTTGAACTTGTTTTTGTGTCATGATCCTACTTCAAGAACTTTCAAGCCATCCAAGATCCTTTGAAGCTAGATCATTTCTTGTCACTTCCAGTAGGTTTACCTACTAAACTTGAGGTAGTAATGATGTTCATAACATCATTCGATTCATATATATAAAACTATCTTATTCGAAGGTTTAAACTCGTAATCACTAGAACATAGTTTAGTTAATTCTAAACTTGTTCGCAAACAAAAGTTAATCCTTCTAACTTGACTTTTAAAATTAACTACACACATGTTCTATATCTATATGATATGCTAACTTAATGATTTAAAACCTGGAAACACGAAAAACACCGTAAAACCGGATTTACGCCGTCGTAGTAACACCGCGGGCTGTTTTGGGTTAGTTAATTAAAAACTATGATAAACTTTGATTTAAAAGTTGTTATTTTGAGAAAATGATTTTTATTATGAACATGAAACTATATCCAAAAATTATGGTTAAACTCAAAGTGGAAGTATGTTTTCTAAAATGGTCATCTAGACGTCGTTCTTTCGACTGAAATGAATACCTTTACAAAAATGACTTGTAACTTATTTTTCCGACTATAAACCTATACTTTTCTGTTTAGATTCATAAAATAGAGTTCAATATGAAACCATAGCAATTTGATTCACTCAAAACGGATTTAAAATGAAGAAGTTATGGGTAAAACAAGATTGGATAATTTTTCTCATTTTAGCTACGTGAAAATTGGTAACAAATCTATTCCAACCATAACTTAATCAACTTGTATTGTATATTATGTAATCTTGAGATACCATAGACACGTATACAATGTTTCGACCTATCATGTCGACACATCTATATATATTTCGGAACAACCATAGACACTCTATATGTGAATGTTGGAGTTAGCTATACAGGGTTGAGGTTGATTCCAAAATATATATAGTTTGAGTTGTGATCAATACTGAGATACGTATACACTGGGTCGTGGATTGATTCAAGATAATATTTATCGATTTATTTCTGTACATCTAACTGTGGACAACTAGTTGTAGGTTACTAACGAGGACAGCTGACTTAATAAACTTAAAACATCAAAATATATTAAAAGTGTTATAAATATATTTTAAACATACTTTGATATATATGTATATATTGTTATAGGTTCGTGAATCAACCAGTGGCCAAGTCTTACTTCCCGACGAAGTAAAAATCTGTGAAAGTGAGTTATAGTCCCACTTTTAAAATCTAATATTTTTGGGATGAGAATACATGCAGGTTTTATAAATGATTTACAAAATAGACACAAGTACGTGAAACTACATTCTATGGTTGAATTATCGAAATCGAATATGCCCCTTTTTATTAAGTCTGGTAATCTAAGAATTAGGGAACAGACACCCTAATTGACGCGAATCCTAAAGATAGATCTATTGGGCCTAACAAACCCCATCCAAAGTACCGGATGCTTTAGTACTTCGAAATTTATATCATATCCGAAGGGTGTCCCGGAATGATGGGGATATTCTTATATATATGCATCTTGTTAATGTCGGTTACCAGGTGTTCACCATATGAATGATTTTTATCTCTATGTATGGGATGTGTATTGAAATATGAAATCTTGTGGTCTATTGTTACGATTTGATATATATAGGTTAAACCTATAACTCACCAACATTTTTGTTGACGTTTAAAGCATGTTTATTCTCAGGTGAATACTAAGAGCTTCCGCTATTGCATACTAAAATAAGGACAAGATTTGGAGTCCATGTTTGTATGATATTGTGTAAAAACTGCATTCAAGAAACTGATTTCGATGTAACATATTTGTATTGTAAACCATTATGTAATGGTCGTGTGTAAACAGGATATTTTAGATTATCATTATTTGATAATCTACGTAAAGCTTTTTAAACCTTTATTTATGAAATAAAGGTTATGGTTTGTTTTAAAAATGAATGCAGTCTTTGAAAAACGTCTCATATAGAGGTCAAAACCTCGCAACGAAATCAATTAATATGGAACGTTTTTAATCAATAAGAACGGGACATTTCAGTTGGTATCAGAGCGTTGGTCTTAGAGAACCAGAAAATTTGCATTAGTGTGTCTTATCGAATTTGTTAGGATGCATTAGTGAGTCTGGACTTCGACCGTGTTTTCTTTAAAAATGATTGCTTAACATTTTTGTTGGAAACTATATATTTTTAACATATGAATATTATGTGATATATTAATCTCTTAACGTGTTTGATATTATGTGATAGATGTCTACCTCTAGAACAAGTCCCATTGACTCACCTAATAATAATGAAGAGTCAAATGTAAATTGGAATGATTCGTGGACTGATTCACAAGTTCCCGAAGAGGAACCGGAAGAAGAGTCGGAACCGGAAGAAGAATCGGAACCGGAAGAAGAATCGGAACCGGAAGAAGAAATAGAACCGGTGGGGGAAATAATAAAATGGTTAAGTAAAAGAGAATCCTCAACCAACCGACCAAGGTTAATTATGGTCAATGGTGTTTCCGCCAAGGAAGCAAAATATTGGGAGGATTACCAATTCTCCGATGAATCGGATTCCGACGAGAATTCCGATGATGTTATAGAAATTACCCCAACTGAATTTAAAAAAGCAAAAGAAAATAATAAGAGAAAGGGTATAAAAATAGAGAAATCTAATTCCAACCCCGATGAACTTTATATGTATCGTCAACCCCCGAAGTCCTTAAGTTGTAACAATGACCCGGGAACCTCTAAACCACCAGGTTTTTCTAAACCAATGTGGACAACGATGGCTCGTATTAGGGGAACATCATATATCCCTAGAAACTTGGCAAAACGAACCAAAACCGAACAAGAAGAAACGAGCGAGTTGGAATAAGATAGTTGTATTCGTGTGGTGTAATATATCTAATATAGTGTGCTTATGCTTTATGATATATGTAAAAATTGCTTGTATTAATAAGTATTTTTTTTATGAATCTAACTCTTGTCTATTTTGCAGTATAAAAACACAAAATGGATAGACAACCCAATATTTTAAGAGACCTACCCGGAGACATGATTGATGAAATCTTGTCTAGAGTCGGTCAGAATTCCTCGGCACAACTATTTAAGGCGAGATCAGTTTGTAAGACATTCGAAGAACGTTCCAAGAATGCCTTGGTTTATAAAAGGCTTTCGTTCGAAATATGGGGGATATCACATTGGGAAATCCATAAGTTACGATGTGTTTACTTTGACGCATATATTGCGGGGAACCCAAATGCTATTTTACGCAACGGGTTAAGAAATTATTTTGACTCAGTATATCCGAATATAGGACTTCGTGATTTAGAAAAAGAAGCTAACATGAAACATAAAGAAGCATGTTATGCTTACGGGTTAGTAATGTTCGCTTCTCACCAAAGTGAGAACAAGAACATCGGGCTACAACTATTAAACAAAACGTTCCCACAAGTGACGGAGTCGGTAACTGGGGTAAGAAATGAGGTTTTTAGGTTATTACGAGACTGTTGGTCATTACATAACCCTCATCCCTTTGACGACGTTACAACACGCTGTCTTATCAACGGCCATAACGGTTATGTTCCACAAGACCAAGGATGGGAAGTAGTCCTAGTAAAACCAGAATGCATGACTTGTTTCTGGACGTATGAATTACGTGTCTTTATTGCCTTTGCTGAACGACTTGTGTACTAGCTAGAATTATCTTCACAACTATCTTGTATCAAAGTTATTGTGTGCTATATTTCATGCTTTATGTAAAATAAGCGGTATTGTAAGTTTGTAAAATATTGTATAAAAGTTTGAACGCGAAATATTATTACAATCAGTTTTTTATATAGAATTGTAGTAGTTGAATTGTATATTAGCTACTAAGTATGAACTTAACGGGTAGGTATTTCCCGAATTTAAACTTATAAAACGCTAATATGAAGAAAAAGATTTTATAAATGAGTTCATATTATGCTACGAAATACTATTAACTACTCTTAATATTCTGTATGATTAACTTGTTCCATTTGACTATTTTGAAGGAAATGGCACCGACTACTCGACACACCGTGAATATGAATGAAGAGGAATTCCGTACTTTTCTAGCTTCAAACATAGCCGCAGTACAGGCTGCGCTACATACCAACAATAACCTTGGATCTGGCAGTACAGGAAATCGTGTAGGATGCACCTACAAAGAATTCACTGCCTGCAAACCTTTGGAATTTGATGGAACCGAAGGACCGATCGGATTGAAACGGTAGACCGAGAAGGTCGAATCGGTGTTTGCCATAAGTAAGTGTACTGAAGAGGACAAAGTGAAGTACGCTACGCATACCTTCACAGGTTCTGCATTAACATGGTGGAATACCTATCTAGAGCAAGTGGGACAAGATGATGCGTACGCACTACCGTGGTCAGCATTCAAGCACTTGATGAACGAGAAGTACCGTCCCAGAACCGAGGTCAATAAGCTCAAGACAGAACTTAGAGGGTTACGAACCCAAGGAATTGATATTACCACGTACGAAAGACAATTCACAGAATTGTGCCTATTGTGTCCGGGAGCATTCGAAGATGAGGAAGAGAAGATCGACGCGTTTGTGAAAGGATTACCGGAAAGAATCCAAGAAGATATAAGTTCACACGAGCCCGCCTCCATACAACAGGCATGTAGAATGGCTCACAAACTAGTGAAGCAGATTGAAGAAAGAATTAAAGAACAGACTGCTGAAGAGGCCAATGTGAAGCAAGTCAAAAGAAAGTGGGAGGAAAACGGTGATAAGAATCACCAATACAACAACAACAGCAATTACAACAATAATCGCAACAATTATCCCAACAATCGCAACATCAATCGCAACTACAACAAACAGCCCAACAACAACAACAACAACAACAACAACAACAACAACAACAGCAACTACAACAATCATCCCAACAACAATAATAACCGCAACAACAACAACAATCAGAAGCAGCTATGCCAAAGGTGTGAAAAGTATCACTCGGGGTTCTGCACCAAATTTTGCAACAAGTGTAAAAGAAATGGTCATAGCGCGGCGAAGTGTGAGGTCTACGGACCAGGGGTTAATAGAACGAAAGGAACAAATGGTGTCGAAACGAGTAATGGCAGAGCAAGTAGTGTCGGAGCAAGTTATGCCAATGTAGTTTGTTATAAATGTGGAAAACCGGGCCACATTATTAGAAATTGCCCGAACCAGGAGAACACGAATGGACAAGGCCGCGAAAGAGTTTTCAATATTAATGCGGCAGAGGCACAGGAAGACCCGGAGCTTGTTATGGGTACGTTTCTTATTGACAATAAATCTGCTTACGTTTTATTTGATTCGGGTGCGAATAGAAGCTATATGAGTATAGATTTTTGTGCTAAATTAAGTTGTCCATTGATGCCTTTGGATAGTAAATTTTTACTCGAATTAGCAAATGGTAAATTAATTTCAGCAGATAATATATGTCGGAATCGAGAAATTAAACTGGTTAGCGAAACATTTAAGATTGATTTGATACCAGTAGAGTTAGGGAGTTTTGATGTGATAATCGGTATGGACTGGTTGAAAGAAGTGAAAGCAGAGATCGTTTGTTACAAAAATGTAATTCGCATTATACGAGAAAAAGGAAAACCCTTAATGGTGTACGGAGAAAAGGGCAACACGAAGCTACATATTATTAGTAATTTGAAGGCACAAAAACTAATAAGAAAAGGTTGCTATGCTGTTCTAGCACACGTCGAGAAAGTACAAACTGAAGAAAAGAGCATCAATGATGTTCCCATTGCAAAAGAATTTCCCGATGTATTTTTGAAAGAATTACCGGGATTACCCCCACAGCGATCCGTTGAATTTCAAATAGATCTTGTACCAGGAGCTGCACCAATAGCTCGTGCTCCTTACAGACTCGCACCCAGCGAGCTGAAAGAACTGCAAAGCCAATTACAAGAAATTTTAGAGCGTGGTTTCATTCGACCAAGCACATCACCGTGGGGAGCTCCTGTTTTGTTTGTCAAGAAGAAAGATGGTACATTCAGGTTGTGTATCGACTACCGAGAGTTGAACAAACTTACCATCAAGAACCGCTACCCACTACCAAGAATTGACGACTTATTTGATCAACTACAAGGCTCGTCTGTTTATTCAAAGATTGACTTACGTTCCGGGTATCATCAAATGCGGGTGAAAGAAGATGATATTCCAAAGATTGCTTTCAGAACACGTTACGGTCATTACGAGTTTATGGTTATGCTGTTTGGTTTAACTAATGCACCAGCTGTTTTCATGGACCTTATGAACCGAGTGTGTGGACCATACCTTGACAAGTTTGTCATTGTTTTCATTGATGACTTACTTATTTACTCAAAGAATGACCAAGAACACGGTGAACATTTGAGAAAAGTGCTAGAAGTATTGAGGAAAGAAAAACTGTACGCTAAGTTTTCAAAGTGTGCATTTTGGTTGGAAGAAGTTCAATTCCTCGGTCACATAGTGAACAAAGAAGGTATCCAGGTGGACCCAACAAAGATCGAAACCATTGAAAAGTGGGAAATCCCAAAAACTCCGAAGCATATACGTCAATTTTTAGGACTAGCTGGTTACTACAGAAGGTTCATCCAAGACTTTTCGAGAATAGCAAAACCCTTGACTGCATTAACGCATAAAGGGAAGAAATTTGAACGGAATGATGAACAAGAGAAAGCGTTTCAGTTATTGAAGAAAAAGCTAACTACGGCACCTATATTGTCATTGCCTGAAGGGAATGATGATTTTGTGATTTATTGTGATGTATCAAAGCAAGGTCTCGGTTGTGTATTAATGCAACGAACGAAGGTGATTGCTTATGCATCTAGACAATTGAAGATTCACGAACAAAATTATACGACGCATGATTTGGAATTATGCGCGGTTGTTTTTGCATTAAAGACTTGGAGGCACTACTTATATGGGGTCAAAAGTATTATATATACCGACCACAAAAGTCTTCAACACATATTTAATCAGAAACAACTGAATATGAGGCAGCGTAGGTGGATTGAATTAATGAATGATTACGACTTTGAGATTCGTTACCACCCGGGGATGGCAAATGTGGTAGCCGATGCCTTGAGCAGGAAGGACAGAGAACCCATTCGAGTAAAATCTATGAATATAATGATTCATAATAACCTTACTACTCAAATAAAGGAGGCGCAACAAGGAGTTTTAAAAGAGGGAAATTTAAAGGATGAAATACCCAAAGGATCGGAGAAACATCTTAATATTCGGGAAGACGGAACCCGGTATAGGGCTGAAAGGATTTGGGTACCAAAATTTGGAGATATGAGAGAAATGGTACTTAGAGAAGCTCATAAAACCAGATACTCAATACATCCTGGAACGGGGAAGATGTACAAGGATCTCAGGAAATATTTTTGGTGGCCGGGTATGAAAGCCGATGTTGCTAAATACGTAGGAGAATGTTTGACGTGTTCTAAGGTCAAAGCTGAGCATCAGAAACCATCAGGTCTACTTCAACAACCCAAAATCCCGGAATGGAAATGGTAAAACATTACCATGGATTTATCACTAAATTGCCAAGGACTGCAAGTGGTTTTGATACTATTTGGGTAATAGTTGATCGTCTCACCAAATCAGCACATTTCCTGCCAATAAGAGAAGATGACAAGATGGAGAAGTTAGCACGACTGTATTTGAAGGAAGTCGTCTCCAGACATTGAATACCAATCTCTATTATCTCTGATAGGGATGGCAGATTTATTTCAAGATTCTGGCAGACATTACAGCAAGCATTAGGAACTCGTCTAGACATGAGTACGGCCTATCATCCACAAACTGATGGGCAGAGCGAAAGGACGATACAAACGCTTGAAGACATGCTACGAGCATGTGTTAGTGATTTCAGAAACAGTTGGGATCGACATCTACCATTAGCAGAATTTTCCTACAACAACAGCTACCATTCAAGCATTGAGATGGCGCCGTTTGAAGCACTTTATGGTAGAAAGTGCAGGTCTCCGATTTGTTGGAGTGAAGTGGGAGATAGACAGATTACGGGTCCGGAGATTATACAAGAAACTACTGAGAAGATCATCCAAATTCAACAACGGTTGAAAACCGCCCAAAGTCGACAAAAGAGCTACGCTGACATTAAAAGAAAAGATATAGAATTTGAAATTGGAGAGATGGTCATGCTTAAAGTTGCACCTTGGAAAGGCGTTGTTCAATTTGTAAACGAGGGAAATTAAATCCAAGGTATATTGGACCATTCAAGATTATTGATCGTGTCGGACCAGTAGCTTACCGACTTGAGTTACCTCAACAACTCGCGGCTGTACATAATACTTTCCACGTCTCGAATTTGAAGAAATGTTTTGCTAAAGAAGATCTCACTATTCCGTTAGATGAAATCCAAATCAACGAAAAACTCCAATTCATCGAAGAACCCGTCGAAATAATGGATCGTGAGGTTAAAAGACTTAAGCAAAACAAGATACCAATTGTTAAGGTTTGATGGAATGCTCGTAGAGGACCCGAGTTCACCTGGGAGTGTGAAGATCAGATGAAGAAGAAATACCCGCATCTATTTCCAGAAGATTCGTCAACACCTTCAACAGCTTAAAATTTCGGGACGAAATTTATTTAACGGGTAGGTACTGTAGTGACCCGAACTTTTCCATGTTTATATATATTAATTGAGATTGATATTTACATGATTAAATATTTCCAACATGTTAAGCAATCAAACTTGTTAAGACTTGATTAATTGAAATACGTTTCATATAGACAATTGACCACCCAAGTTGACCGGCGATTCACGAACTTTAAAACTTGTAAAACAGACATGACGATATATATATGGATATACATATGGTTAACATGAGATTATGATAAGTAAGTATCTCCATAAGTATATTAACAATGAGTTATATACATATAAACAAGACTACTAACTTAAGGATTTCGAAACGAGACATATATGTAACGATTATCGTTGTAACGACATTTAAATGTATATATATCATATTAAGATATATTAATATATCATAATATCATGATGATATAATAATTTAACATCTCATTAGATATAATAAACAATGGATTAACAACATTAATTGAGATCGTTAACTTAAAGGTTTCAAAACAACACTTACATGTAACGACTAACGATGACTTAACGACTCAGTTAAAATGTATATACATGTAGTGTATTTAGATGTATTAAAATACTTTTGGAAGACTTCAAGACATATATCAAAACACTCATACTTAATGAAAATGGTTACAGTTACTTTTCCATTCTTTTCTTTCATCAAGAATTCTAGTCGCATTCTTACCCGTATTATACTCAGCTTCAAAACGTACTTACTATGAGTATATACCAATAGGAACTAGCATGGGATTCCAATCTTGATTATGTCATGTATGACTAATCAATTTTAACTTCTACCATGAGCTAGTCAACTAACTAGAACTCCTTTTAACCCCACTCACCACTCACCAATTACCACTCATCATTCACTCCATTTCACTTCCAATTCTCTTTCTAATTCTCTCTCAACACACACACACTATTATGAACGTATTTTTTCAGTAGTTAATCATCATCTTCATCAAAAATCACTTCAAGAATCAAGCTATAATCATCATAGGAAGAACACTTCAAGAACACTTCAAAAATCCCTTCAAGTTTACTAATTTACTTCCAAGCTTTCTAATCCATTCCAAGTAATCATCTAAGATCAAGAAACCTTTGTTATATACAGTAGGTTATCTTTCTTATTCAAGGTAATATTCATATTCAAACTTTGATTCAATTTCTATAACTATAAACTATCTTAATTCGAGTAAAAATCTTACTTTAACTTGTTTTTGTGTCATGATCCTACTTCAAGAACTTTCAAGCCATCCAAGATCCTTTGAAGCTAGATTATTTCTTGTCACTTCCAGTAGGTTTACCTACTAAACTTGAGGTAGTAATGATGTTCATAACATCATTCGATTCATATATATAAAACTATCTTATTCGAAGGTTTAAACTCGTAATCACTAGAACATAGTTTAGTTAATTCTAAACTTGTTCGCAAACAAAAGTTAATCCTTCTAACTTGACTTTTAAAATTAACTACACACATGTTCTATATCTATATGATATGCTAACTTAATGATTTAAAACCTGGAAACACGAAAAACACCGTAAAACCGGATTTACGCCGTCGTAGTAACACCGCGGGCTGTTTTGGGTTAGTTAATTAAAAACTATGATAAACTTTGATTTAAAAGTTTTTATTCTGAGAAAATGATTTTTATTATGAACATGAAACTATATCCAAAAATTATGGTTAAACTCAAAGTGGAAGTATGTTTTCTAAAATGGTCATCTAGACGTCGTTCTTTCGACTGAAATGACTACCTTTACAAAAACGACTTGTAACTTATTTTTCCTACTATAAACCTATACTTTTCTATTTAGATTCATAAAATAGAGTTCAATATGAAACCATAGCAATTTGATTCACTCAAAACGGATTTAAAATGAAGAAGTTATGGGTAAAACAAGATTGGATAATTTTTCTCATTTTAGCTACGTGAAAATTGGTAACAAATCTATTCCAACCATAACTTAATCAACTTGTATTGTATATTATGTAATCTTGAGATACCATAGACACGTATACAATGTTTTGACCTATCATGTCGACACATCTATATATATTTCAGAACAACCATAGACACTCTATATGTGAATGTTGGAGTTAGCTATACATGGTTGAGGTTGATTCCAAAATATATATAGTTTGAGTTTTGATCAATACTGAGATACGTATACACTGGGTCGTGGATTGATTCAAGATAATATTTATCGATTTATTTCTGTACATCTAACTGTGGACAACTAGTTGTAGGTTACTAACGAGGACAGCTGACTTAATAAACTTAAAACATCAAAATATATTAAAAGTGTTGTAAATATATTTTAAACATACTTTGATATATATGTATATATTGTTATAGGTTCGTGAATCAACCATTGGCCAAGTCTTTCTTCCCGACGAAGTAAAAATCTGTGAAAGTGAGTTATAGTCCCACTTTTAAAATCTAATATTTTTGGGATGAGAATACATGCAGGTTTTATAAATGATTTACAAAATAGACACAAGTACGTGAAACTACATTCTATGGTTGAATTATCGAAATCGAATATGCCCCTTTTTATTAAGTCTGGTAATCTAAGAATTAGGGAACAAACACCCTAATTGACGCGAATCCTAAAGATAGATCTATTGGGCCTAACAAACCCCATCCAAAGTATCGGATGCTTTAGTACTTCGAAATTTATATCATATCCGAAGGGTGTCCCGGAATGATGGGGATATTCTTATATATATGCATCTTGTTAATGTCGGTTACCAGGTGTTCACCATATGAATGATTTTTATCTCTATGTATGGGATGTGTATTGAAATATGAAATCTTGTGGTCTATTGTTACGATTTGATATATATAGGTTAAACCTATAACTCACCAACATTTTTGTTGACGTTTAAAGCATGTTTATTCTCAGGTGAATACTAAGAGCTTCTGCTATTGCATACTAAAATAAGGACAAGATTTGGAGTCCATGTTTGTATGATATTGTGTAAAAACTGCATTCAAGAAACTGATTTCGATGTAACATATTTGTATTGTAAACCATTATGTAATGGTCGTGTGTAAACAGGATATTTTAGATTATTATTATTTGATAATCTACGTAAAGCTTTTTAAACCTTTATTTATGAAATAAAGGTTATGGCTTGTTTTAAAAATGAATGCAGTCTTTGAAAAACGTCTCATATAGAGGTCAAAACCTCGCAACGAAATCAATTAATATGGAACGTTTTTAATCAATAAGAACGGGACATTTCAATGTAACGATATGTTATTGTATTCGTCCTCATGGATTAGGACGGATCGTCTCACGATCAACTTCGGGTTACCTTTTTCATACTTAATTTATCTAACCACCATCAATTAAAGCCTATTTTCTCGTCCGAGGTTTACTCCGGTCAGCTCATTCTTTGCTCCGGCAGGTTATTTTAACAAGACATTCCTTGTTCTTCTCGTCAGCGGTTTGTAGCTACTTGCAGCTTGCCTCTCCGACCACCGGCATCTCGCCAGTGGTGCGGATTACTTACTTTTCGTTTTAATAAGGTACTTTCCACTCTCTTCCCTTTTCTGGCAAAACCTTAGTCGTTCTTCCTCGGCCTCTTTTACAGCAACCAGGCGGCGAATTTGTGTGGTTCTCGCACAGGTTCTGGGGGCTTTGGGTGTTTCGTGGGGTTTGGTTGGGTTGCTGTCTCTTAGGGTTTGATGTCTCATTTGGTCGTTCCTTCGCCGTTGGGTGCCGGATTTTTATCCTTAGAGGTTGTATGCAGCGAGTTCTTGATGAACTCTACAACGCTTTTGGGTGGTTCTCGGGTTAGGCGACGGTTTGTGTTCGATTTGGCGGGTTCTGGTTTGTGCGAGTGTCGCATGTTGAAATTCAACGATTTTCGGTGGTCTGGCCGTTGCCGGCGGCTCTTAGGAATATGTAGCAGCTACTGGCGGCCTTCAGTGGTTTCTAGCAATAGCTACTGGTCCTTGGCGGCTGAGGTTGGCGGAATAGAGGATATCGGTTGCTTGTGCTGGTTAGTTGATGCCGGCGGCCGCCGGCTGCTAGTTGTGGCTGATGGCGGAAGCTAACTTCCCGTGGCCTACTGCTTGAATCTACGATCGTTTAAATCTGGGGGTTGGTAAATGTCTTTAGAAAACTTAGCGAATATGAATGGCTCTTTTATGGTTTGACTCTGCATTTGGTACTGTTTTGTTGCGGCTTGATCGTATTTTTCATTCCATTTTTCTCGTCATCGGGTCTTTTGCTGGTTCGATGTTTTTGCCGGCGTTGTTGACTTTGGTAAATAGGCCCTGAGTTAGGTGTTCTTAGGTTGCCCGATGAGTGATTTGGATTAGCGATTTTGGAGGAGTGAAGATTCGTGGTTGAATACGGGTCTGGTTATGTGTATGTGTTCTCGGCTTAGGTTTGGTGAGTTTTCAATTGTAAGTGCTAATGTGTCGTTCATATTGTTTAGAACGAACATAGTTTCTCTAGAGATTGTTATGAACTGTTTAATTGTGTATCACCGGAACCTGACTTCTTTTATATATATAGGGGCAGGATCAATGGGGAAGTAACCAATCGGAGGGAAGCGGGGGGAAGCAAAATTTTATTTTTTTTCGTTTTTAAAAATTTTTTTTTGTCTACATCAAGATCACACCAAAATATGAACATTTAGAATAGACACTTCGTGATGAATGTTATTATTTAGGCGGGAAAACGATCGACAAAAATAACATTCAAGATAATATTGTTCGTGAAGAATATGAACGTTTTTTTTCATGTTTTGTGAAGTAAAATTTAGCCCGATTTAGAGTTTAGGGTTTAGGGTTTGGTGTTTTGGGTTTATTCCAAAAACCCAAAACACCAAACCCTAAACCCTAAACTCTAAACCGTTCGTGTTAAAAACTCAATCTAAATCCTAAATGTAAACCCTAAACCCTAAATTTCTAAACCCTAATATCTAAACCCTATAAACCCTAATATCTAAACCCTAATATCTAAACCCCAATAGCTAAAACCTCAAAATACGCTCGAAAAATACGATAATTGTTATATATTATTTTTTTCGAGCGTTTTTCCGCCAAAATAAAAACATTTATCACAAAGTGTCTCTACTAAATGTTCATATTTTCATCTCATCTATAATGTTCGTGAACAAAGTTTTTTCAAAAAATGAAAAAAAAAAAAGTTTTTGCTTCCCCCGAATGGTTACTTCCCTCTTGATCCTACCAATATATATATATATATATATATATATATATATATATATATATATATATATATATATGTATATATATATATATATATTTGTGTAAAAAAAAATTACACATTAACTTTATAATAATTATCGAATTACAAGATTTATATCCAAGGTAAATTTAATTATTGTAGTTAAAAGTTATCTTAATTGACTTTGTTGAATGTGAAAAGTCAATATTTGACCAAACATAGTCGAACTTGGATCAAATAAGCGAAGTAGAGTGAGGGATAGTTAAAAATGAAAAAACTTTAAAACTTAGGGACCATCAGATTTAATGACAGCTTTTTATTTTATAATAAGAAAATGTTTTTTCTTCTAATAGTTTTTCTTCTAAGAACTACTAACAATCCTCAAAACGTTGCTCCTCACGTGACTATAACACATTATAAAATTATAGGAATTTTGACATGTTAAATATCTTCTATAAGGTGTCATTTATTTTTCGGTGTACAGATTTTATTATGTCTTATGTATGCACGCTTTCAAACGTTTTTTCATGTAGAGTGTTTGTTTTACTGAAGACGTAAGATAAAATAATGTTTTATTCTGTCTACAATTTCGCAGACTTAGAAATGTGTTTCTAAGTGTTGTGGATATGATTAAGTTATTTTGCGGATATAAAAACAAACAGTTTTCAGTATTTAGTATACAGATCTTTAGACCACATCTTCTTTACAGACATGGTCCCCGGATCTTCAGACAAAAACATCTTAAAAAATTAACAGCACCTAAATCTTCTAAGTAGATGCCATTTCATTACTTGTATAACCTATACTTTTATTCTTTTTAATAAAAATTTAACGGTATAACTTTTTACGAAAAAGTATTATTATAAATGGGTAATACTTTTTGTTTTAAAATCTGTTTGTTTGTGTAGGAATGGCGCCAGCGGGCATCGGGCACGGATACTGTATATCCGCGACCCGCCCGTCGGGTTGTTTTTTTGCTCGCTGAGACCCGTTACCCGTCCGCGGGTAAACAATTTTTGCCCATGCTCGTGACTCGCGGATACCCGTGACCCGCGGGTAATAATAATATGCAACTTCGTTAATTATTTTTATAGAAAAGTTAGGAAAATTTGATAATTATAAACAATATGTACAATTAAGATGTATAAAATGACGTGAAAATCAAGCTTTTTACTTATATGTGATATTATATTTTAATTAAATCATTATCACATTACAAGTAAAATCCCTTTTAAATTGATAATTGTATGTATAAACTCACGGATAAACGAAAAAAAGTCTCTAGAATTAGCGGATCGAGTTTTACCCATGACAGGTAGTATGTACCTGCGACCCGCCCGCGACCCGTTGGCGGGTATAATTTTTTACAGTTAAAGATCTATTCTGGGTAAAACATGCAGTATTCACAGTCTGCTCCGTATGAATTTTTCAGCCCAGACTCAGCTATCATAGATCTTGCTTGTGACGCCCCGTACAAAATCAACGTGTACGGATCATCAACAGCAGGATCATTACAAGGTCAAACACTATATGCTGTTTTAAAATAAGTTTGCATCCATAAGAAAAGGTGATGTCATAACCAACGTCAAATGTTTAACATACGATAATGTGCCTCTACGAATAGAAGGCGATAATAATAGTACGTGACCCATAGGTCGTTACAAATTCATTGTTCAAAAGTAATAAAGTTTGAATGCAAATTAAATGTTTCATGCGAAGACATCTCTAATAAGCGCAACGGGAGTCTACAAAGCATGACAACTACAGCGGAAGCAATCAAACCTTAAGCACCTGAGAAAAACATGCTTAAAAACGTCAACACAAAGGTTGGTGAGCTATAGTTTAAGTATAACAGTAATGTAAGGTAGGCCACGAGATTTCAGTGTTTCAAAACAGTATGAAAAATATATGTATAACCGTGGGCACTTGGTAACTAACTTAACGTAAATAACACCCTCTAAAAGTACACTTGGCGAGTGCGTAAGTTTACGAAGTATTAAACACCCGTTAAATGTTAGCGCTACTTGCCCGAGTGGGGATGTCAAACCCTATGGATCCATATCTAAGATTCACTTTCACCGGTTCAAAGACCAATGTGTCACGACCCTACTTTTTCCATTATCTTTTTCGGTTACTTATTTAACGGCCGTTAACTGTTAGTGTGCCACGTCATTTCTATGACCTATATTATTATTTTTGTAATAATATATATATATATTAATTATTATGTGTTATGTGAATATTTGTATTCATATTTTAAATTTATACGTTTCTACGTCTCGCGGATTTCCATCCGGCGAATCTTTTTGGTTTTCAAACCAACGGTCGAGTTTTTGGGACATTTAAATCCTAAATATTTTAAATATGATATTTTAAGATCATATTATTATATAGTGTATTTATATTTATTTTTCGTCGCGCGTTTGTTATCTTTTCGGATTTTTAATCGCGTAAGTGCGTTTTCGCGTTTCGGGACTCGTTCGGGCTTTCGGGCCATCAGGAAATTACAATTGAGTGAGATGGACCAAGTGAGGCCCACCCCACTAATATTTTCGGCCGAACCAAAGGGGTAAACCCCTTTCCACTTTGCATTTTGTTTCCCATTTTTCCATTTACAATTTTTGTTTCATTTTATCAAAACCTAAAGATTTATTTTGTGCTCTCCCTTCTCCCTTCCCCTTGTGCCGTCGCCAACCATCACCTTCATCACCACCATTTCACAAAATTTAAAGCTTGGATCAAGGATTGATTAGTATAAACGCGTTCCTCGTTCCGTTCTCTACGCGATAACATTAATCGTTTCTCGATTAGGGTATAAACCCTAACCCTAGAACTTTCAATTTTTCATTTATTTTCTGTATTTTGATGATTATTTAGTAGTATGATGTTTGTGGATTATTGTAATGGTGTTTGTATGCATAGATGTACTCAAAATCACATGTTTTCGGTTTGTAAAATTCTGGACAGCAGCTAATTCGTGTATTCTGAGTTTGTGACTGATATAAATGTTAAAATAAACTATTTAGATGAGTTCCTCTTATCAAGACATTAATTTTAGACTCCAGATTCATGTCGTTTCGATTCCCGGAGCCCTTGTTATGATCGAATTAGTATTTTGTTAAAATTGAAATGTGGATTGACATGAAACCAGGTTTGGTCCGACTTTGTGACCTTCCTTGGTGTCTTTAGGGTGTGTTAGTGTGTTAGGACTGATGGTGGGATGAACTTTCATGTTCGGGTCACCTAAATCCGAGCCACGGTTCACCCGGTATGACTAAAACACGGTTTTGAGTAAATTGAAGGTCCGAGTAGTGTCATGGCTGATTACCACGATTTTTAGACTGTTCTTGGTGTGTTCTTGAGTGCACCATTGTGTCGGGTGGTTTGAATAGGCGGATATGCATATAAGGCTCGCCAGAAATCGACACCCGGGGCTCAAGATACGACTCGATGAACTTTTGAATTAAAACTTATGATTAATTCTAAAACTTATGATAAAAATAATGAATTTCATTATTAATTAATTACTTATGATAAAAGAAGTAATTATTATTATTTAAGACTTATGATATAAATATTTATTATATCATTTAATTATTATTTATGATTTAATTAACATTTTAATTTAACTTACGATTAATAATACTTTTATTATTATTGGAAAATACTTATGATAAGTATTAAATTTATTTTATGAGAATATTATTATAAGACTTATAATAAAGATTAAATAATTATTATAAGACTTAATTATTATTTAATTACGATTTAATTATTAAATACTTATGATTTAATAATTATAATTAGAAACTTATGATATGGTTAATAATTCATTATTAATTAATAATACTTATGATATGATTTAAAAATTTATTATTAATTAATAATACTTATATTATGATTAATATTTAATTAATTAATTAAATACTTATGATATATTAATTATATCACTTCAACTTATATTAACTTTAATAATTCATTTTATTTAATTAAACTTATGTTATGACTTAATTATACACTTTTAACTTTAATAAACATTATAACTTATGTTATTATTATAATTTACACTTTTCAAATTAATGTTGACTATGTTTGACCAAGGTTGACTTTTGAGTTGACTTTCGGTTGACTTTGACTTTCAGTTGACTTTTGTTGACTTTCTAAATAAGGAAACTTTCCTAATTTAAAAACTTTCTAAAAATAGAACTTTCTAAATTTGGAAACTTTCCAAAAATAGAAACTTTCCAAAAATAGAAACTTTCCAAAAATAGAAACTTTCCAAAAATGGAAACCTGCTAAAAATAGAAACTTTCTATAAATAGAAAGTATGTGTCCGTACGCTGTTCCAGTCAAACCGATGCTTGCCGAGTATTGTTCTATGTCTACTTGCAACATGTACAATAGCTATCATACTAAGACTTGACCTAAGTTAGTTATTTATATCGACCTGCTTTATTTATAGGTCGGCGTTGTGATCATTCCTGATCACTTTACTCTATTTGCTGTTCGCTTGTTTTTGTGGTTTCTTCAGTTGCTTTTAAGGTGAGTTATAGTCCCGTTTTTACATACTTTTCAAAGTATATTTTTGGGATGTGATTTCATGCATTTTTATTTACGTTTAGACACAAGTAATAGTTAAATTTAATTATTCAATGTGAGTTAGACAAAAATATTCCCTAGTCTGGTAATTGTAATCATTGGTTTCTACCGGTGACCGCGAATCCTACAGATAGATCTATCGGGTTTGACAACCCCATTTCGAGCTAGTCGCGCTAGCAATTTATAATCGGAATGTTTAGTACTTCATAATTTGTTGTAGATACACTGTCCAAGTGTATATTTTTATTGTGTTTGGCAAGGGTAAATAAAGGGTTAAGTGGTTACCAGGTGGCTCATTGATAAAGGAATAATGTTTAATGTTTTCTAACATTTTTAAATCTTGTGGTCTAAAGTTTACTTATTATTTAAACCTATAATTCACTCAACCTTTGTGTTGACAGTTTACTTGCATGTTTTCACAGGTACATGAGATTTGTGATGCTTCCGCTGTGTTTAGAAGAGTCTGCATGCATTTGGGCAGATTTTATGAAACAATTTATGAAACTTAAGCTTGCATTCTATTTTTGGATAATTTAAACGTGTGGGTTTGTTGGCAAGGTTTTGTGTCAACTTTTGGTTTATTACTATGGTTGGTTGTTTTGAAACTACATATTTTGGTTTGTTTCCTTTTTGGGAAACATTTGAAATAAAAGAATGTAACTTTGTTTATTTAACTCATTTAAGTCCGATCAAGCTGTGGGACCAACTGACGGATCCGTTAAGTGTTTTGACGGGGTTGTCACATGTGGTATCAGAGCGTTGGTTGTAGGGAACTAGGCGGTCTTAATGTGGTCAACCCGTGGTTATTAGGGTGCATTAGAGTCTAGTCTACAGCCCGACCTTTTTGCTATAGCATTATTATGCATTTCATTTTGTATAAGTTATATTATTAGCTTTCATATCTTTTTGGTATGTGATTTGCGATTTTGTTGTTTGCAGATGTCGACTTCGAGCGATAACTCTGTTGCTGCTCCTGCTCCTGCTCCACCGTCTCCTGCTAGACGTTGTGCTAATCAACCAGAGATCGATGATCCTGTTCATTACTATTTTTCTACCATTACTCATATGAACCGGGCTTATAATGAGGTGACACGTATTAACGCCCTTAGTGATTGTTTGCGCACTTTGCCACATAATGAAGTTATGGACGAGATCCGTGCCGACATGGGTAACTTTATCACTTTCAAGCATAGGGTTGAGGATGCGAACCGTAAGCGTGATCGAGAAGTTAATGCTAAGTTCGAGGCTCTCGAGAGCACTATTCGTGTGTTGAAGGAAGAGTTGGATGTTGTGAAAGGGAAGTTGCGTAAGTATGAGGATCCTGCTGAGACTCATGCTGGACCAGCCTATCACACCCGCTCTAAGCGAATGTGATGTGATTATTCATATTGATTATCTATTTCATCAGACTTAATGTCCTTTTTATACATACATTTTGGGTTATGTACGGCGTTTTGCCGAGGATTTTATTAAGATTTTGTTATGGGATATTTTTCATTATGTATGGATGGTTATTTTTATGACATCTATTATCATTATCATGTTTTATTTCTGATGTTGTGGCTCTTGGCATGTTATATTATGCGTAATATATGTTCATGTATGTTAGGTGCTATGTATGTTGTATGATGTTATCATAAAATATGTATGCATGTGATGGTTATTTCTATAACAATCATAACTGTCATGTTATTACTCATAGTGTTTGTTAACTATTATTTATGATGTTAATCTTTTGGTGTTTTGATCTATTCCTTTATGACACTAGTATTATTCTTGGTACTAACGGATGTGTTGTTCTATTTTGAAGATCATGCCTCCAAGAGAGTCCACTGAAGCGCGTATGCAACGCCTGATCAATGAAGGAATTGCTGCTGCTATGGCAGCAAATGCTAATGTTAACGCCAATGTGAACAACAACCAGGTGGGATGCTCCCACAAGACTTTTATGGCTGGTCGACCCCAAGAATTCAGTGGTACGGAAGGACCAATAGGGCTTACTCGTTGGTTCGAGAAGATCGAATCTATTTTCAGGGTCAGTCGGGTCCGTGAAGAGGACAAAGTTAGTTTCGCTAGTTGCACTCTCAAGGATAGTGCCTTGACATGGTGGAACAATCTGGTTAGTAGTTTGGGAAGCGATGTAGCTTATGGTTTGGCCTGGAATGATTTTAAGGAAAGATTGATCACCCGCTATAGACCTCGGGGTGAGCTTAAGAAGCTAGAGGTTGAGCTCAAGAATTTGAAAATGCATGGCACCGAGTTAGATGCCTATGAATGAAGGTTTTTCGAGTTAACTTTGCTGTGTCCTAGGGTTTATGCGGATGAGGACCGCAAAATTGAGGCTTACATTGATGGTTTGTCCGAGAAGATTGAACAGGGGGTTGAGCCTAGTGAACACCAGACTATTGAGGCGGCTATGTCTATGGCCCACAAACTTAATGACAATGTTTTGAGAAGAAGCAAGACTACAGTTGCTGAAACTAGTGAGGAGGTTGTCAAGAAGGCTGATAATGGGAAACGAAAGTGGGATAACAACCGCAATTAAAACCAAAATCAGCAGAAGAAACAGGATACCTCAGGTGCTAACAACAGAAATCAGCGTGTGTGTCCTCATTGTTATAAAGCTCATGATGGTTACTGCACAGTTACTTGTAAGAGGTGCTCCAAGCAAGGGCACATTGCTAAAGATTGTACAGTGCTTTTGCCGGGTTCTGCTACTCTCGCGGCTGGTGGTAGTAATAATAATGTTGGTAATAGAGGTGGTAACGGTAGTGGTAATGGGAAATCGAATAATGGAGGCAATCAAAGGGTTTGTTATGAGTGTGGGAAGCCGGTGCATTTCCGAGATGCTTGTCCCAACAAGAAGACTGCTGAAACTGCACGCGGCCGAGTGTTCAACATTAATGCTAAGGATGCGGAGGAAGATCCTAAGCTTGTTACTGGTACGTTCTCAGTCAATGATTTATCAGTTTATGTACTATTTGATTCAGGGGCTGATTTAAGTTTCGTGTCGAGTAAATTAAGTCCGAGAATTAAAACGCCGTTAACTCCCTTAGACAATACTTATGTTGTTGAAGTAGCTAATGGTAAAGAACTTACTAATAAGACTGTACATCGTAAATGTAACATTAATCTGGGTGGTAGGTATTTTGAGATAGACTTGATACCGATTGAACTTGGTAGTTTTGATATTGTTATTGGTATGGATTGGTTATCTGTGAACCGTGCTGAGATCGTGTGTTATGATAAGGCTATTCGTATTACTGATGTGATTGGAGAGCCACTGATGGTCTTTGGAGATAAGAAATGCACACAGTTAAATCTTATTAGCTGTATGAAAGTTCATAAACATCTCCGCAAAGGCTGTCATGCTATTCTTGCTCATGTTGTTGATCCTAGTAAGGAAGTGAAGAACGTTGATGACGTTCACATTGTTTGGGATTTTCCCGAGGTGTTTCCCGATGACTTACCTGGCCTTCCGCCGCAACGCGCGGTAGAATTTCAAATTGATCTTGTTCGCGGCGCTGCTCCTGTAGCACGTGCTCCTTATCGTCTTGCGCCTTCTGAACTTCAAGAATTGTCGAGTCAACTCCGTGAGTTATTAGACAAAGGTTTTATTCGTACTAGTTCGTCCCCTTGGGGAGCTCCCGTTCTGTTTGTTAAGAAGAAGGATGGTTCTTTTCATTTATGCATTGATTATCGTGAACTGAATAAGCTCACTGTTAAAAATCGTTATCCTCTACCGAGAATTGATGATCTGTTCGATCAGCTTCAGGGTTCTTCTGTTTATTCAAAAATTGATCTTCGTTCTGGCTATCATCAGTTGCGTGTTAAAGAATATGATGTTTCAAAAACTACTTTTCGCACCCGTTACGGTCACTTTGAATTTCTTGTTATGCCGTTCGGATTGACAAATGCACCTGCTGTGTTCATGGACCTCATGAACCGTGTGTGTAGACCCTATCTGGACAAGTTCGTTATTGTTTTCATCGACGACATCCTTATCTATTCTAAGAGTGATGAAGAGCACGAAGAACACTTGAGGTTAGTGCTTGATTTGTTAAAGAAAGAAGAGTTGTACGCTAAGTTCTCTAAGTGTGCTTTTTGGCTAAGAGAAGTTCAGTTCCTTGGTCATATTGTTAATAAACAGGGAATACAAGTTGATCCTGCTAAAATTGAGGCGATTGAAAAGTGGGAAACCCTAAAAACTCCTACTCAGATTCGTCAGTTCTTAGGGTTGGCAGGTTACTATCGAAGGTTCATTCAGGATTTCTCTCGTATTGCGAAACCTCTGACTGCTTTAACGCATAAGGGGAAGAAGTATGAGCGGAAGGATGAACAAGAGAATGCTTTTCAGATTTTGAAGAAGAAGTTGACTACCGCTCCGATTTTGTCACTACCGGAGGGTAATGACGATTTTGTTGTTTACTGTGATGCATCGCGACAAGGCTATGGTTGCGTTTTGATGCAACGAAAGAAGGTTATTGCGTATGCGTCACGACAGTTGAAGATTCACGAACAGAACTATACAACTCATGATTTAGAGTTGGGGGCTGTTATTTTTGCGCTTAAAATATGGAGACACTATCTTTATGGTGTTAAGAGTACTGTGTACACCGATCACAAGAGTCTTCAACTTATCCTCGATCAGAAACAGTTGAACATGAGACAACGAAGATGGATTGAGACGTTGAATGATTATAATTGTGACCTTTTGTATCACCCGGGTAAGGCTAATGTTGTGGCTGATGCATTGAGTCGTAAAGAAAGGACTGAACCTCGCAGGGTTAGGGCCTTGAATATGACAGTTAGATCAAACCTCGTTAGGCAGATTCTTGATGCACAACAAGAAGCCTTAAAGGAGGAGAATTTCGTGAAGGAGAATGTAGAAAAGGTAGCTAAGAAGTTTGAAGTACGAGCTGATGGTACTAGGTATTTTGCGGGACATCTTTGGGTTCCGAAATTTGGAGGTCTTCGATAACTTGTTTTGGATGAGGCTCATAAGTCTAGATACTCTATTCATCCTGGTTCAGGAAAGATGTATCAGGATCTTAAGGAGCTGTATTGGTGGCATAATTTGAAGAGTGATGTAGCTAAGTATGTGACTAAGTGTTTGACCTGTGCTAAGGTCAAAGCTGAACATCAAAAACCGTCTGGACTTTTGGTGCAACCAGAAATTCCCAAGTGGAAGTGGGAAGGTATCACTATGGATTTTATTACTAAGTTACCAAGAGTTTCGGGTGGCTATGATGCGATTTGGGTGATTGTAGATCGACTCACTAAGTCGGCTCACTTTTTGCCGATTAGGGAAACCGACTCGATGGAGAAACTCACCCGTTTGTATTTGAAAGAGATTGTTTCTAGGCATGGCGTCCCCGTGTTCATTATTTCCGACTGAGATAGTCAATTTGTGTCGAGGTTCTGGCGATCTTTACAGGAAGCCTTGGGTACTAGGTTGGATATGAGCACCGCTTATCATCCTCAAACGGATGGTCAAAGTGAAAGGACCATTCAAACATTAGAAGATATGTTGCGAGCGTGCGTCATTGATTTTGGAAATGGGTGGGATGAATATTTGCCGCTAGCTGAGTTTTTTTATAACAACAGTTACCACGCAAGTATTAAAGCCGCACCGTTTGAAGCTTTGTACGGTAGGAAATGTAGGTCTCCTATTTGTTGGAATGAGGTTGGGGATGCTCAACTTACAGGTCCAGAGATTATTCACGAGACTACTGAGAAGATTGTACAAATTAAAGAAAGGTTGAGAACTGCTAGAAGTCGGCAAAAGAGTTATGCCGATAAGGGAAGGAAAGATGTTGAATTTCAAGTTGGTGATCGTGTTATGTTAAAGGTTTCGCCTTGGAAGGGGGTAATCCGTTTTGGTAAAAGGGGAAAGTTAAGTCCTCGTTTCGTGGGACCTTTTTGAGATCATTGAAAGAGTTGGACCGGTGGCTTATCGTTTGAAATTACCACAAGAACTCAGTGCTGTTCACAATGTTTTCCATATTTCGAATTTAAAGAAGTGCTTGGCTGAATATGATCAGACTATTCCTTTGGAGGAACTTCAAGTTGATAAGCAATTGCATTTTATTGAGGAGCCTGTTGAAATCATGGACCGAGAGGTTAAGACTCTTAAACAGAGCAGAATTCCTATTGTTCGGGTCAGATGGAACGCTAGACGCGGTCCCGAGTTCACTTGGGAGCGTGAAGACCAGATGAAGCAGAAATACCCGCATTTGTTCTCAGATGCCGAGTCAACCCCTGCGACTGCTTAAATTTCGGGACGAAATTTCCGTAACGGGAAGGTACTGTCACGTCCCTACTTTTTCCGTTATCTTTTTCGGTTAATTATTTAACGGCCGTTAACTGTTAGTGTGCCACGTCATTTCTATGACCTATATTATTATTTTTGTAATAATATATATATATTAATTATTATGTGTTATGTGAATATTTGTATTCATATTTTAAATCTATACGTTTCTACGTCTCGCGGATTTCCATCCGGCGAATCTTTTTGGTTTTCAAACCAACGGTCGAGTTTTTAGGACATTTAAATCCTAAATATTTTAAATATGATATTTTAAGATCATATTATTATATAGTGTATTTATATTTATTTTTCGTCGCGCGTTTGTTATCTTTTCGGATTTTTAATCGCGTAAGTGCGTTTTCGCGTTTCGGGACTCGTTCGGGCTTTCGGGCCATCAGGAAATTACATTTGAGTGAGATGGACCAAGTGGGGCCCACCCACTAATATTTTCGGCCGAACCAAAGGGGTAAACCCCTTTCCACTTTGCATTTTGTTTCCCATTTTTCCATTTACAATTTTTGTTTCATTTTATCAAAACCTAAAGATTTATTTTGTGCTCTCCCTTCTCCCTTCCCCTTGTGCCGTTGCCAACCATCACCTTCATCACCATCATTTCACAAAATTTAAAGCTTTGATCAAGGATTGATTAATATAAACGCGTTCCTCGTTCCGTTCTCTACGCGATAACATTAATCGTTTCCCGATTAGGGTATAAACCCTAACCCTAGAACTTTCAATTTTTCATTTATTTTCTATATTTTGATGATTATTTAGTAGTATGATGTTTGTGGATTATTGTAATGGTGTTTGTATGCATAGATGTACTCAAAAGCACATGTTTTCGGTTTGTAAAATTCTGGACAGCAGCTAATTCGTGTATTCTGAGTTTGTGACTGATATAAATGTTAAAATAAACTATTTAGATGAGTTCCTCTCATCAAGACATTAATTTTAGACTCCGGATTCATGTCGTTTCGATTCCCGGAGCCCTTGTTATGATCGAATTAGTATTTTGTTAAAATTGAAATGTGGATTGACATGAAACCAGGTTTGGTCCGACTTTGTGACCTTCCTTGGTGTCTTTAGGGTGTGTTAGTGTGTTAGGACTGATTTTGGAATGAACTTTCATGTTCGGGTCACCTAAATCCGAGCCACGGTTCACCCGGTATGACTAAAACACGGTTTTGAGTAAATTGAAGGTCCAAGTGGTGTCATGGCTGATTACCACGATTTTTGGACTGTTCTTGGTGTGTTCTTGAGTGCACCATTGTGTCGGGTGGTTTGAATAGGCGGAGATGCATATAAGGCGCGCCAGAAATCGACACCCTGGGCTCAAGATACGACCCGATGAACTTTTGAATTAAAACTTATGATTAATTCTAAAACTTATGATAAAAATAATGAATTTCATTATTAATTAATTACTTATGATAAAAGAAGTAATTATTATTATTTAAGACTTATGATATAAATATTTATTATATCATTTAATTATTATTTATGATTTAATTAACATTTTAATTTAACATATGATTAATAATACTTTTATTATTATTGGAAAATACTTATGATAAGTATTAAATTTATTTTATGAGAATATTATTATAAGACTTATAATAAAGATTAAATAATTATTTAATTATTATAAGACTTAATTATTATTTAATTACGATTTAATTATTAAATACTTATGATTTAATAATTATAATTAGAAACTTATGATATGGTTAATAATTCATTATTAATTAATAATACTTATGATATGATTTAAAAATTTATTATTAATTAATAATACTTATATTATGATTAATATTTAATTAATTAATTAAATACTTATGATATATTAATTATATCACTTCAACTTATATTAACTTTAATAATTCATTTTATTTAATTAAACTTATGTTATGACTTAATTATACACTTTTAACTTTAATAAACATTATAACTTATGTTATTATTATAATTTACACTTTTCAAATTAATGTTGACTATGTTTGACCAAGGTTGACTTTTGAGTTGACTTTCGGTTGACTTTGACTTTTAGTTGACTTTTGTTGACTTTCTAAATAAGGAAACTTTCCTAATTTAAAAACTTTCTAAAAATAGAACTTTCTAAATTTGGAAACTTTTCAAAAATAGAAACTTTCCAAAAATAGAAACTTTCCAAAAATGAAAACCTGCTAAAAATAGAAACTTTCTATAAATAGAAAGTATGTGTCCGTACGCTGTTCCAGTCAAACCGATGCTTGCCGAGTATTGTTCTATGTCTACTTGCAACATGTACAATAGCTATCATACTAAGACTTGACCTAAGTTAGTTATTTATATCGACCTGCTTTATTTATAGGTCGGCGTTGTGATCATTCCTGATTACTTTACTCTATTTGCTGTTCGCTTGTTTGTGTGGTTTCTTCAGTTGCTTTTAAGGTGAGTTATAGTCCCGTTTTTACATACTTTTCAAAGTATATTTTTGGGATGTGATTTCATGCATTTTTATTTACGTTTAGACACAAGTAACAGTTAAATTTAATTATTCAGTGTGAGTTGGACAAAAATATTCCCTAGTCTGGTAACTGTAATCATTGGTTTCTACCGGTGAACGCGAATCTTACGGATAGATCTATCGGGTTTGACAACCCCATTTCGAGCTAGTCGCGCTAGCAATTTATAATTGGAATATTTAGTACTTCGTAATTTGTTGTAGATACACTGTCCAAGTGTATATTTTTATTGTGTTTGGCAAGGGTAAATAAAGGGTTATGTGGTTACCAGGTGGCTCATTGATAATGGAATAATGTTTAATGTTTTCTAACATTTTTAAATCTTGTGGTCTAAAGTTTACTTATTATTTAAACCTATAATTCACTCAACCTTTGTGTTGACAGTTTACTTGCATGTTTTCACAGGTACATGAGATTTGTGATGCTTCCGCTGTGTTTAGAAGAGTCTGCATGCATTTGGGCAGATTTTATAAAACAATTTATGAAACTTAAGCTTGCATTCTATTTTTGGATAATTTAAACTTGTGGGTTTGTTGGCAAGGTTTTGTGTCAACTTTTGGTTTATTACTATGGTTGGTTGTTTTGAAACTACATATTTTGGTTTGTTTCCTTTTTGGGAAACATTTGAAATAAAAGAATGCAACTTTGTTTATTTAATTCATTTAAGTCCGATCAAGCTGTGGGACCAACTGACGGATCCGTTAAGTGTTTTGACGGGGTCGTCACACAATGACTAAACGTTACCGAGCTAAGGGGAAAGTTTATGCCGTTGTATAACCCACACATATATAAAGTTTAAGTACTCGTGCTTAGTATGTAAAACGTAAAATGCGCATGTATTTTCAGTTCCCAAAATAGTTAAAGTAAAAATGGATGCTATAACTCACAGTGGAAAGTAGTAAAATTCGATACGCGGGAATAGTAAGCAAGTGGTTGGTCCGAAAGGTCCTCAACCTAAGTCAAAAGTTACTAAGTCAGTAAATCGTTTCCAAAGGTTTAAAAGTAAGTAAATTAGGTCTTAAGTATCATCATCATTCATCATTAATCAAAAAGTGTAAAGTAAGTTTCAATCAAGAATAGAGTTTGAAATAAAGGCTGACTTCATTCAGTCTCCACGACCTCTATACAAACTGAAATGAGGTGAGACCAGTGGCCATGGCTCCATATATGAGTCCCCTAGAGGCTGACCAATTTCCAAAACCAAAATCGTCTTCGTTTGACCGTGACGATGGTTTAAGTGCGAGTAGGTCAGAAATTTCAGCACAACGTTAAAAGGGTGTAGTGACTTTCGGATGGCCATAAATCCTAAACCGTAACTCGTATTAAGACGAGGTCTAAACGGAAAATCATCTTCTCGAACCGAACTACCTGGAAATCAACTTTTCCAGTAGCCCAGTTGAAATTTCCCGTTCATATTGATTATAAACATTTCATATTAATTGATTTCGTTGCGAGGTTTTGACCTCTATATGAGACGTTTTTCAAAGACTGCATTCATTTTTTAAAACAACCATAACCTTTATTTTATCAATAAAGGTTTTAAAAGCATTACGTAGATTATCAAATAATGATAATCTAAAATATACTGTTTACACATGACCATTACATAATGGTTTACAATAGAAATATATTACATCGACATATGTTTCTTGAATGCAGTTTTTACACAATATCATACAAATATGGACTCCAAATCTTGTCCTTATTTAAGTATGCAACAGCGGAAGCTCTTAGTATTCACCTGAGAATAAACATGCTTTAAACGCCAACAAAAATGTTGGTGAGTTATAGGTTTAACCTATATATATCAAATCGTAACAATAGACCACAAGATTTCATATTTCAATACACATCCCAAACATAGAGATAAAAATCATTCATATGGTGAACACCTGGTTGTAGTGACCAGGAAATTTTCGACTAATTTTAAACCGAACTCTCGATACGATTTAATATATTTTGACATGATAAGCTAAGTCTGTTATCCTGAGTCTCAAAATTTTTGAACTGTTTCTATACATTCATTGGACCTTCGACTGTTCCCGACGATTCACGAGTGACTATTTGTAAATAGATATGTATGTATGTATATATATATATATATATATATATATATTTATATATATATTTATATAATAAATGTTATTAATCGTTTGTATGAAATAATTGTTATAAATAAATATTAATGTTAATATTAATATCATTATTATGAATATTATCATTTTAACATAATATATAGATATAAAATTCGATACATTTAATTTGTCATATTATTATTATTATTACTAATAGTATTGTTATCATTATCAATATCATTTTTTATTATAATTAGTAGTAAAATTATGATTTTAGTTATTATTAAGATTATTAATATTGTAATTGTTATAATTACCATTATCATTAAAATCAGTATTAATATTATAGATAATATTATAAAAATAATATAATTGATCATTATTATTATAAATAATAACATTTTTAATATTGTTATTAATAATTATTATTATCATTATTTTTAATTTTATTATTAATTATATAATAATTATTATTACCAGTATATTTATTATTAATATACCTATTTACTTATTAATACTAAAATGATAAAACAGATATATAACTGGAATCAATTTTATATCTCAATCAAACTGTAATTTATTTTTGTTCATGCTTCTGAATTTATTATACATCCAAATCAATTCGTATAAATCAAAGATTCAATCTTAAGAACAAAAATCTGATAGAATCAAAATCAGATATAATCATTCAGTAAGATACAAAGATTGTTAGATATTGAACAGAGGAAGAATCGAATTCAGTTGTGTATCAACAACACTTTTCTTTTTATATTATTCTATCCGTCCTTCCTGTCTGCAATTTGTACTATCGAATCTTCACTTCAATAAGACAATCGAGTAACAACAAATTCAGTTGAAGGTCTTACTCGGCTTTTATTTCCTTCTGTTCCAGATTGATTCTTTTGGTTGACTGCTTCCAAGCGATATAACAAAATTTGTTAGAAATAAATATCTAATAAGCGTACAAATCTGTTGCAAGTCTCTATCTATCTCTGCTTTCTTATTTTCTTCTCCTGCTCAAGATTCTTCGTCGACTTCAATTTAACCCTACAAAACAAAATGTGACCAATTATTATTTGTGGTATCACTTACAATATATAGATAACTACAGAGAGGAGAGAGTGAGAGAAATTACATTCCCATCACCATATTGAATCGCCATCTATCATCTTCTCTAATCGATCATAACCACAGTCGAACTTGTACACCACCATAATTGATCCCATCAATCAACCCACGACTAAACACAATACACTATCATAATTTGAGCCGAAGCACCACCACTATAACCCTCACCTTCACTCTCTCTCTACGTCTCTATTTCTCCCATACTTTCTTCTGTTTTTGATCAAACAACTATCAAACCATCTGAAACCCTTTAAAAATCGCTACCTTTGCCACTATTCTGTAAACAACAACAAAAACCCACTTGAAATTATTTGAACATCAGCAATTCCGTGCTGCTATGCTACGATGCTATCCATAAATTTTTTTTGCCGATTCCAATTCACTTTTGTTCTTGTTTGAACGGAAGGGGTGTAAAGCAAATAATGAGGTTTTTTCCCTATTCTCCATTCGATTAAATAAACATCCACTTGAGTTTTATACTACTTTCCTATGGTGGGTCAAAATGATCAAAAGACAACCATATGAGTTTGTCGAATGTGCTACCACTACCACGTTCTTTTTAATTAAGTGTGGCATTATAAAACTTCATGGCCAACCTAATGAATGCAAGTGGGACGTGTAAATTCCTTTTCTTTTGAACCGTGAATCCTAAATTATGATATTTAGTCGATGAAATTATATGATGTGCCAAAGTAGGTTGAACGTGGGATTTAAAATAAAAGGGTCGACTTTTTACAAAGCAAGAGAACCCCACATCACCACGTCTCATTTGATTTTTCTTTTTCCTGTCTTCGAATATAATTGGGTTTACAACTAATGCCAATTACCCCACTTGAAAAGTTATGCGGTAGTGGGATATTAGGAGTAATTATTAAATTAGAACGTGCTATTATCTTGAACAAAAGGCAATGTAAATGGGCTACATTGTTTACTCGTATCCATCATTATCAGACATATTATATTTCAAGTGGAACCCATTTACACCCCATAGCCACCGAATGATTTGGTGATGTCAGAGAATCTTATTCAATCGCCATTTTTTTTAAAGATGATGATGAATGGCATAGACCCTGCTGGTTTCGTAAGACCACTCCCAGCGGTACGTTCTGGGGAGTGTCTTCATCACCTTCATCCGAGGGCGCCGATGGCATTGTGCCCGCCCTCGGCCGCCCTCCGAGGACAAACCCAACTCGCCTTCGAATTTTTCATCCCTAAGCATGAGTGAGGACGAACTTTCTTCCCTTTTTTCCTACTTTTGAACTTTTATTTTATTATTTTTCTTATTTTGATAGTTTGTTATGTTATAATTGAAGTTTAAAAATGGAGATATGAAAATGGGGTGATGGAAACAAGAAGAAGAAGATGTTGTGGTAGTGGTTGTGGACACGCCTTTTTTTTTTTTTTTTTTTTTTTTTTTGCTTTGCTTAAAGAAGTGATAGGTTCTATACTGATTATATATTTAAATTTAATTTTTATTTAACTTAATAATTGATAAATTAAATACCATTAAAAATACTAATAAAGAAAATATCTTAGTAATAATTAATAGTGATAGCGAAAATAATAATAATAATAATAATAATAATAATAATAATAATAATAATAATAATAATAATAATAATAATAATAATAATAAGATAAAATATTAATAAAATTTGAGGAAGTATGTCATGGTTGGCAATGGTGTGTTATGGGAGTGTTATGGGAGGAAGTGGTGAGAAAGGGGGAGAGAGAAAGCTGATGTGGCGGTGAGGAAATGCCCATGACGGCGTCATGAATGGGAATGGTCTAAATAATACAGCAAATTTTTCTGTTGTTAAGATTGAGACGGATAAAGAGATTTAGGATCATTAAGGGGTCATGTAGGATTGTAAAGAATTTGCAAACCGATAGATCCCTTTTTAATATTACGGGCCAAGTTATAATTTTTTTTTTTCATTTTATTCGTAGGTTGGGATATAGATCATGAGCCAAGAGATAGGTTGATAATACGCGAGTAATAATCATGATGATCATGATGATAATATTATGATGGAGGTGGAGTAATGATCATAATGATAAAAGGATTAAGATTATGATTTTGATTATGATTATGATTAAGGTTATGATATAGATGAAGAAATTCGATTAGATAATGATGATAATAAAATAATAATGAGCGATGATAATGAAGATGATGAAGAGATAAGTGGGTTTAGGGTTATGAAGAAGATGACTAGGTTATACGCATTTATATTTGTTAGTGTAGTGATAAATTTAGAAAAAGCAATACAGATCAGATGGTTGGGTGTTTTGTTGATGAACGATAGGTCCTGAGTTCGACCCTAATCTCCTGCAGTTTTTTTAATAAACAACAGCAACCTGTTATTGGACTACCCATTCTGCTGGGCTATAATTAAGTTGGGCCGAGAACCATACTATTCTGTTGGGCTTGATCTTCTAAACGGGTTAATTATATTTGGTTCCATATAATATAAGAAAAATGGATTTGGAAGAGTGGTTTGGTGTGTTACTGAATTAGCAAGAGTTCTTGGGTACAAGCCCGTACATAGGCATTTATTTTGGAACTTTTTCTTCATCCTGAGAGGTAATTATTATTATTACTCTTATTATTATTATTATTATTATTATTATTATTATTATTATTATTATTATTATTATTATTATTATTATTATTATTATTATTATTATTATTATTATTATTATTATTATTATTATTATTATTATTATTATTATGATTATGATTATCATTATCATTATAAGTATTATTATTATTAGCATTAAGGTTAATATTAGTAATATCATTATGAGTAAAACCATTATAGTCATTATTATTATCAATAATAGTATTATTATGATCCTTATTACTAAAAGTATATTTTTTATTTATTTCTATTAGTATTATTATTGAAACTAACATTTTATTTAAACTATCATTCTTCATTATCAAAAGTATCACTTTTTAGAATTATCATAATTTTTTATCATAATTAGTATTATTTTTATCATTATTATTATTTGTATTATTAATATATCAAATAAGGATTTTTTTTATATAAAAATATATTTTATGACATAAAACTTAACCCTATTAATACTTTAGTAATAAATGTTAAATATCTATAAAAAAAATAAATAAATATATCTAATTAAGTTATTAATAAAACACATGATACAAAATAGCAATTATATCACTAATAATAATATATAGATTTATTCGATTACAATTATATGTATTAATATACATATGAATGATATCGGTTCGTGAATCCGAGGCCAACCCTGCATTGTTCAATTTAGTCATATGTATTTACAAAATACAGTATGGTGAGTTTCATTTGCCCTTTTTACTCTTTTCGTTTTTAGGCTGAGAATACATGCAAATGCTTTATTAACTGTTTTACAATATTTATATGCGTGAGTTCATTTGATTCCCTTTTACTCTTTACATTTTTGGGACTGAGAATACTTGCGCTGTTTTTATAACTGCTTTATTAAATGCTTTTGAAATATATTTTGAACTGCGAATACATGAAATGCTTTTATAAATGTTTGACGAGATAGACACAAGCAAAACATTCCTCGAATGAATTATTATGCAGACAGAAGTTCTGCGAATTATTATTGAATTATGTGGACATGATAATTGCCACCATTGAATTATGTGGACATGATAATTGCCACCATTGAATTATGTGGATATGATAATTTCCACCATTGAATTATGTGGACATGATAATTGCCACCAATTGAAGTGAATGTTATATATCGAGAGAATGATTTTATACACAGGTTATGTGTATGATATTTTGTACACGAGATATGGGTACGGTTACAAAGATTTGTTAAAATGATTTCGTACACGAGAAAGGTGTACTGTATTTAAAAAGATATCGCATGTACATTACAGGTGGGTATAGGATTCGGGCCCATTTGTACCATGCAGCATTTAAATATTATGGTCTATCAAAATGATGAATTTTATTATTTTATAATAAACTTATGAACTCACCAACCTTTTGGTTGACACTTTAAAGCATGTTTATTCTCAGGTATGAAAGAAATCTTTCACTGTGCATTTGCTCATATTACATGGAGTCGTTCATGGCATATAGACGTCAGTTCATCGCGATGGTACCATATGTTGATGTTATTCGTTCAGGAATATTTTGGACTGGGTACGACATGTGGTATCAGAGCGGTGGTCTTAGCGAACCAGGTCTGCATTAGTGTGTCTAACAGGCAGTTGTTTGGATGCATTAGTGAGTCTGGACTTCGACCTAGAAGTTGTTAGGTTACATTAATGAGTCTAGACTTGAACCTGGTCTGCATGTCAAAAGTTTTGCATATCATTCCATGTAGAAAAATATCTACCTAACATTTTCAGTCTCGACGCGTCTTATTGCAATTATTGCATAGATGGTGTACAAACAAATTCATATACCATCACATTAAACCTTGTCTGACACATCTCCTTAATTTCCTCCTTAATCTACGGAATCTTCTGTACTATATATAAGTATTAGGTATTCTATGTAAATAGAATATCATCCGATATCCGAAAATCATTTCACATTGAAAATCCTTTATCTAACCCTGCTAGATGAATTCTGTAACCAGTTCAAGTTCCTCTGATTTTGACAGCGATTCCGATATGGATTTCCACTCGAGCTCCGAAAGCAGTGTAACCGGAATGAATCAACCAATCAGCCATCGTCAATTCTGGATGAATTGGGGCTGAGTTCATAGTCAACTTAATCAATGAGACGAAAAGAAGGTGATCCTTTCCACCAACCAAATTCACCTCTTGGCAGGAAACCTGAATCACTTACCGGCGAACCTATCCGAAACACCATTTTCACCCTCAACGCCAAGATATCTCGCAACGATTACATAATATCTATAATTCTAAACTTAATTCATCCACTTCTTCCAACAGCCAATCATCCCGGCGTAATAGAAGAATTCAATGAACTTCGCGCTCGAGTAATCAATTTTAAAAATATGGTGCAAAATGTACCAGCTTCAACAACAGTACCGGCATCAACAGTACCACCAACAACAACACGCGCATCCCAAGCCTTAATTTCACAATCTGTCCCACGAACATCAACATCATACGCACCATAGATACTAAGGAGTACCAACAGCAATGAACGATGAAGTGTTGATCCATAACTTCATTAATATTTTGTGAAGAATATGTGGTTCCTAATAATTAACGATGAAGTATTGATCCATAACTTCATTAATATTCTGCGAAGAATACGTGGATCCTAATAATTAACGATGAAGTATTGATCCATAACTTCATTAATATTCTGTGAAGAATATGTGGATCCTAATAATTAACGATGAAGTATTGTTCCATAACTTCATTAATATTCTGGAAAGAATATGTGGTTCCTAATAGTTTTAGGGATTACTTATTCTAGCTCAAACCAAAAATCAAATGAGTCTAATATTATATTGACTCGTTAAATCCATAATTACATCTGAAGAAAATATATACGTATATATATTTTCATAAAGATTGTGATTAAAAATTCTTCCGTACAAACTGTTAATGGTGAAAATATTTTAACGGGTAGGTAAAACCTGAGGAATATTTAGATTTCACATTAATAAGTTACACTGTACATTCTTCAAATCAGCTTCAACAGTCACCTACTATCCTACATACAACCACACATATATGTATCCGTTCACCAAAGAACAATTATTTTCATTCATATTTAATTTCATATTCGGATTTTGACCGATCAAAATCCAAGTCAAGATTTAACAGAAGACATCACTTTTAGATTCCTACATTTTTCGAAGCCATACTTTGAATTCAAAACTGTGCTAAATCCATTGGCGTGTTATTACCAAAAATAACTCTATAATACCTTCTCAAAATTAGCCAATTTTGTCACAGCTCCAGCAAATCAACTTCGACTTTCATTCGGATTAGCCTTATTATAACTTGGATATATAAGTTTGCTTTTCGTCATTATTACCGGAGATCCCTTTATATCTCATCACATTAGCAGTAAACTTACCGGCAACTTCAATTGATCTTTGACTTTTCGAAAAATCATTATAATTGTCGAAACCCCATCATGTGTCAATCTGCATCTTGTGACGATAGTTGTCATACTAAAAAGCTTCAATTATTATTTTGAATCTCGCAGCATTTCTATATCAACAGTTATATGTATACATATAACATGTATCTTTTAAAATTATGATCTTCCATTCTGAAATACTGAATAAGCACCCCAATTTACAAAATCAATTCTCGGAGTATTAAAAGAACTGATAAAGCAGCGAAAACTATGGATGACTGTAACAGTCAAAAGTTTGATAATAAAAGAATGGTCCGTGGAAAAAGCTCGGAAAAACATCGAAATCTGCTTTCTACATTATAATATCTTCAATATTTCTATGATATCGTTATATCTTCCTTAGTCATAAATATCCTCAATATTTCCGAAGGTATCCTTATATCGTTTTTGTTCGTAATTATCTTCGCTGTCATTCTATCCTTAGTACATCATATCGAAAACTGTTTTGACTTTTAGATTCTAGTGAAACCCTAGAAGCTTTAAATCCTTGAATATTCTTGGGTAATATTGGAATGAAAGCATGAGTTAATGCAATATAATGATACTTGATCAACGTTATTATATTACAGTAAATCATACGGAAGTTCTAATGGAACGAGATGATGGTAATGCTTGATCAACCTTATTATCACCACGAACCGTGTTACTCGACTTATATTCATCATGAACCATGTTACTTGATTCGAATTCATTATGAACCTGAACTCGACCCGAGATGGGCATTCATAAATCTATCTGCGTATCAACCTCGAAGAAATCTTAAATCCTATCATTTTCTTCTTCGATGAAATATTCTTAGACGACTAAAATCATTCTATTAAGAATCTGAGTTCAAAATTTGGTACTAAAACATTCTCGATTTCAATTCCAACTATCACCACTCAAATTTCGAGACGAAATTTCTTTAACGGGTAGGTACTGTAGTGACCCGGAAATTTTCGACTAATTTTAAACCGAACTCTCGATACGATTTAATATATTTTGACATGATAAGCTAAGTCTGTTATCCTGAGTCTCAAAACTTTTGAACTGTTTCTATACATTCATTGGACCTTCGACTGTTCCCGATGATTCACGAACGACTATTTGTAACTAGATATGTGTATATATATATATAAATAAATATATTTATATAATAAATGTTATTAATCGTTTGTATGAAATAATTGTTATAAATAAATATTAATGTTAATATTAATATCATTATTATGAATATTATCATTTTAACATAATATATAGATATAAAATTCGATACATTTAATTTGTCATATTATTATTATTATTACTAATAGTATTGTTATCATTATTAATATCATTTTTTATTATAATTAGTAGTAAAATTATGATTTTAGTTATTATTAAGATTATTAATATTGTAATTGTTATAATTACCATTATCATTAAAATCAGTATTAATATTATAGATAATATTATAAAAATAATATAATTGGTCATTATTATTATAAATAATAACATTTTTAATATTGTTATTAATAATTATTATTATTATTATCATTATTTTTAATTTTATTATTAATTATATAATAATTATTATTACTAGTATATTTATTATTAATATACCTATTTACTTATTAATACTAAATGATAAAACAGATATATAACTGGAATCAATTTTACATCTCAATCAAACTGTAATTTATTTTTGTTCATGCTTCTGAATTTATTATACATCCAAATCAATTCGTACAAATCAAAGATTCAATCTTAAGAACAAAAATCTGATAGAATCAAAATCAGATATAATCATTCAGTAAGATACAAAGATTGTTAGATATTGAACAGAGGATGAATCGAATTCAGTTGTGTATCAACAACACTTTTCTTTTTATATTATTCTATTCGTCCTTCCTGTCTGCAATTTGTACTATCGAATCTTCACTTCAATAAGACAATCTAGTAACAACAAATTTAGTTGAAGGTCTTACTCAGCATTTATTTCCTTCTGTTCCAGATTGATTCTTTTGGTTGACTGCTTCCAAGCTATATAACAAAATTTGTCAGAAATAAATATCTAATAAGCGTAGGAATCTGTTGCAAGTCTCTATCTATCTCTGCTTTCTTATTTTCTTCTCCTGCTCAAGATTCTTCGTCGACTTCAATTTAATCCTACAAAACAGAATGTGACCAATTATTATTTGTGGTATCACTTACAATATATAGATAACTACAGAGAGGAGAGAGTGAGAGAAATTACATTCCCATCACCATATTGAATCGCCATCTATCATCTTCTCTAATCGATCATCACCACAGTCGAACTTGTACACCACCATAATTGATCCCATCGATCAACCCATGACTAAACACAATACACTATCATAATTTGAGCCGAAGCACCACCACTACAACCCTCACCTTCACTCTCTCTCTACGTCTCTATATCTCCTATACTTTCTTCTGTTTTTGATCAAACAACTATCAAACCATCTGAAACCCTTTAAAAATCGCTACCTTTGCCACTATTCTGTAAACAACAACAAAAACCCACTTGAAATTATTTAAACATCACCAATGCCGTGCTGCTATGCTACGATGCTATCCATAAATTTTTTTTACCGATTCTAATTCACTTTTGTTCTTGTTTGAACGGAAGGGGTGTAAAGCAAATAATGAGGTTTTTTCCCTATTCTCCATTCGATTAAATAAACATCTACTTGAGTTTTATACTACTTTCCTATGGTGGGTCAAAATGATCAAAACACAACCATATGAGTTTGTCGAATGTGCTACCACTACCACGTTCTTTTTAATTAAGTGGGGCATTATAAAACTTCATGGCCAACCTAATGAATGCAAGTGGGACGTGTAAATTCCTTTTCTTTTGAACCGTGAATCCTAAATTATGATATTTAGTCGATGAAATTATATGATGTGCCAAAGTAGGTTGAACGTGGGATTTAAAATAAAAGGGTCGACTTTTTACAAAGTAAGAGAACCCCACATCACCACGTCTCCTTTGATTTTTCTTTTTCCTGTCTTCGAATATAATTGGGTCTACAACTAAAGCCAATTACCCCACTTGAAAAGTTATGCGGTAGTGGGATATTAGGAGTAATTATTAAATTAGAACGTGCTATTATCTTGAACAAAAGGCAATGTAAACGGGCTACATTATTTACCCGTATCCATCATTATCAGACATATTATATTTCAAGTAGAACCCATTTACACCCCATAGCCACCGAATGATTTAGTGATGTCAGAGAATCTTATTCAATCGCCATTTTTTTTAAAGATGATGATGAATGGCGTAGACCCTGCTGGTTTCGTAAATAATACATCAAATTTTTTTGTTGTTAAGATTGAGACGGATAAAGAGATTTAGGATCATTAAGGGGTCACGTAGGATTGTAAAGAATTTGCAAACCGATAGATCCCTTTTTAATATTACGGGCCAAGTTATAATTTTTTTTTTCATTTTATTCGTAGGTTGGGATATAGATCATGAGCCAAGATATAGGTTGATAATACGCGAGTAATAATCATGATGATCATGATGATAATATTATGATGGAGCTGGAGTAATGATCATAATGATAAAAGGATTAAGATTATGATTTTGCTTATGATTAAGGTTATGATATAGATGAAGAAATTCGATTAGATAATGATGATAATAAAATAATAATGAACGATGATAATGAAGATGATGAAGAGATAAGTGGGTTTAGGGTTATGAAGAAGATGACTAGGTTATACGCATTTATATTTGTTAGTGTAGTGATAAATTCAGAAAAAGCAATACAGATAAGATGGTTGGGTGTTTTGTTGATGAACGATAGGTCCTGAGTTCGACCCTAATCTCCTGCAGTTTTTTTTTTAATAAACAACAGCAACCTGTTATTGGACTACCTATTCTTCTGGGCTATAATTAAGTTGGGCCGAGAACCATACTATTCCGTTGGGCTTGATCTTATAAACGGGTTAATTATATTTTGTTCCATATAATATAAGAAAAATGGATTTAGAAGAGTGGTTTGGTGTGTTACTGAGTTAGCAAGAGTTCTTGGGTTCAAGCCCGGGCATAGGCATTTATTTTGGAACTTTTTCTTCCTGAGAGGTAATTATTATTATTATTATTATTATTATTATTATTATTATTATTATTATTATTATTATTATTATTATTATTATTATTATTATTATTATTATTATTATTATTATTATTATTATTATTATTATTATTATTATTATTATTATTATTATTATTATTATTATTATTATTATTATGATTATGATTATCATTATCATTATCATTATCATTATAAGTATTATTATTATTATTAGCATTAAGGTTAATTTTAGTAATATCATTATGAGTAAAACCATTATAGTCATTATTATTATCAATAATAGAATTATTATGATCCTTATTACTAAAAGTATATATTTTTTTCATTTCTATTAGTATTATTATTGAAATTAACATTTTATTTAAACTATCATTCTTCATCATCAAAAGTATCACTTTTTAGAATTATCATAATTTTTATCATAATTAGTATTATTTTTATCATTATTATTATTTGTATTATTAATATATCAAATAAGGATTTTTTTTATATAGAAATATATTTTATGACATAAAACTTAACCCTATTAATACTTTAGTAATAAATGTTAAATATCTATAAAAAATAAATAAATATATCTAATTAAGTTATTAATAAAACACATGATACAAAATAACAATTATATTTCTAATAATAATATATAGATTTATTCGATTACAATTATATGTATTAATATACATATGAATGATATAGGTTCGTGAATCAGAGGCCAACCATGCATTGTTCAATTTAGTCATATGTATTTTTACTACAAAATACAGTATGGTGAGTTTCATTTGCCCTTTTTACTCTTTTCGTTTTTGGGCTGAGAATACATGCAAATGCTTTATTAACTGTTTTACAATATTTATATGCGTGAGTTCATTTGATTCCCTTTTACTCTTTACATTTTTGGGACTGAGAATACATGCGCTGTTTTTATAACTGCTTTATTAAATGCTTTTGAAATATATTTTGAACTGCGAATACATGAAATGCTTTTATAAATGTTTGACGAGATAGACACAAGCAAAACATTCCTCGAATGAATTATTATGCAGACAGAAGTTCTACGGATTATTATTGAATTATGTGGACATGATAATTGCCACCATTGAATTATGTGGATATGATAATTGCCACCATTGAATTATATGGATATGATAATTGCCACCATTGAATTATGTGGACATGATAATTGCCACCAATTGAAGTGAATGTTATATATCGAGAGAATGATTTTATACACAGGTTATGTGTATGATATTTTGTACACGAGATATGTGTACGGTTACAAAGATTTGTTAAAATGATTTCGTACACGAGAAAGGTGTACTGTATTTAAAAAATATCGCATGTACATTACAGGTGGGTATAGGATTCGGGCCCATTTGTACCATGCATCATTTAAATATTGTGGTCTATCAAAATGATGAATTTTATTGTTTTATGATAAACTTATGAACTCACCAACCTTTTGGTTGACACTTTAAAGCATGTTTATTCTCAGGTATGAAAGAAATCTTTCGCTGTGCATTTGCACATATTACATGGAGTCGTTCATGGCATATAGACGTCAGTTCATCGCGATGGTACCATATGTTGATGTTATTCATTCAGGAATATTTTGGACGGGGTACGACACTGGTAACCGACATTAACAAGATGCATATTTAAGAATATCCCCATCATTTCGGGACACCCTTCGGATATGATATAAATTTCGAAGTACTAAAGCATCCGGTACTTTGGATGGGGTTTGTTAGACCCAATAGATCTATCTTTAGGATTCGTGTCAATTAGGGTGTCTGTTCCCTAATTCTTAGATTACCAGACTTAATAAAAAGGGACATATTCGATTTCGATAATTCAACCATAGAATGTAGTTTCACGTACTTGTGTCTATTTTGTAAATCATTTATAAAATCTGCATGTATTCTCATCCCAAAAATATTAGATTTTAAAAGTGGGACAATAACTCACTTTCACAGATATTTCCTACTCGGAAATAAGACTTGGCCATGGATCGATTCACGAACCTATACAAATATGTACATATATATCAAAGTATGATCAAAATATAATTACAACCATTTTTTTTATTATGTTTTAAAGATTTGAGTGTATTAAGTCAGCTGTCCTCGTTAGTAACCTACAACTAGTTGTCCACAGTTAGATGTACATAAAATAAATCGATATATATTATCTTGAATCAATTCATGACCAGTGTATACATGTCTCAGGCTAGATCACAACTCAAAGTATATATATTTTTGGAATCAACCTCAACCCTGTATAGCTAACTCCAACATTACTGCATATAGAGTGTCTATGGTTGTTCCAAATAATATATATATATATATATATATATATATATATATATATATATATATATATATATATATATATATATATATGGGTCGATATGATATGTCAAAACATTTGCATACGTGCCTATCGTATCCCAATTTATATAATATATTAGAATACATGTATAATACAATATAAGTTAGCTAGGATATGATTTGTATAGATTTGTTAAACATTTCCAGTAGCTAAAAAGATCAAAAATATCCAATCTTGTTTTACCCATAACTTCTTCATTTTAAATCCGTTTTGAGTGAATCAAATTGCTATGGTTTCATATTGAACTCTAATTTAAGAATCCAAATAGAAAAAGTATAGGTTTATAGTCGGAAATTTAAGTTACATGTCAATTACTAAAGAGGTAGTCATTTCTGTCGAAAGAACGACATCTTGATGACCATTTTGAAAAATATACTTTCACTTTGAGTTTAACCAAGATTTTTGGATATAGTTTCATGTTCATATGAAAAATCATTTTCTCAGAAGAACAACTTTTAAATCAAAGTTTATCATAGTTTTTAATTATCTAAACCAAAACAGTCCCCGGTTTCACTACGACGGTGTATATCCGATTTTATGGTGTTCATCGTGTTTCCAAGTTTTAAATCATTAAGTTAGCATATCATATAGATATAGAACATGTGTTTAGTTGATTTTAAAAGTCAAGTTAGAAGGATTAACTTTTGTTTGCGAACAAGTTTAGAATTAACTAAACTATGTTCTAGTTATTACAAGTTTAAACCTTCGAATAAGATAGCTTTATATGTATGAATCGAATGATGTTATGAACATCATTAATACCTCAAGTTTTCTGGATAAAACTACTAGAAATGAGAAAAATGGATCTAGCTTCAAAGGATCCTTGGATGGCTTAAAAGTTCTTGAAGCACTGTTCAAGTAAGATTTTCACTCGAAATAAGATTGTTATAGTTGTTGAAATTGAATCAAAGTTTGAATATGAATATTACCTTGAATTAGAAAGATAACCTACTATAAATAACAAAGGTTCCTTAATCTTAGATGATTACTTGGAATGGATTAGAAAGCTTGGAAGTAAACTTGCAAACTTGGTAGTATTCTTGATTTTTATGAAACTATACTTATGGAATTTATGAAGAACACTTAGAACTTGAAGATGGAACTTGAGAGAGATCAATTAGTTGAAGAAAATTGAAGAATGAAAGTGTTTGTAGGTATTTTTGGTCGTTGGTATATGGATTAGATATAAAGGATATGTAATTTTATTTTCATGTAAATAAGTCATGAATGATTACTAATATTTTTGTAATTTTATGAGATATTTCATGCTACTTGCCAAATGATGGTTCCCACATGTGTTAGGTGACTCACATGGGCTGCTAAGAGCTGATCATTGGAGTGTATATACCAATAGTACATACATCTAAAAGCTGTGTATTGTACGAGTACGAATACGGGTGCATACGAGTAGAATTGTTGATGAAACTGAACGAGGATGTAATTGTAAGCATTTTTGTTAAGTAGAAGTACTTTGATATGTGTCTTTAAGTCTTTAAAAAGTGTAAGAATACATATCAAAAAACAACATGTATATACATTCTAATGGAGTCGTTAAGTCTTCGTTAGTCGTTACATGTAAGTGTTGTTTTGAAACCTTTAAGTTAATGATCTCAATTAATGTTGTTAACCCAATGTTTATTATATCAAATGAGATGTTAAATTATTATATTATCATGATATTATGATGTATGAATATCTCTTAATATGATATATACATTAAAATATCGTTACAACGATAATCGTTACATATAAGTCTCGTTTCGTAATTCTTGAGTTAGTAGTCTTGTTTTTACATATGTAGTTCATTGTTAACACACTTAATGATATATTTAAATATCATTTTATCATGTTAAATATAGTGTATCAATATCTTAATATGATACATATGTATTTAGTAGACGTTATCATAACGATAATCGTTATATATATCATTTCGAGTTTCTTAACTTAGTAATCTCATTTCTTATGTATATCACACATTGTTAATATACTTAGTGATATAATTACTCATCATAATCTCATGTCAACCATATATATATGTCTATATATACCACAACATGTAGTTTTTACAAATTTGTAACGTTCGTGAATCGCCGGTCAACTTGGGTGATCAATTGTCTATATGAAACTTATTTCATTTAATAAAGTCTTAACAAGTTTGATTTCTTAACACGTTGGAAAAATTTAGTCATGTAAATATCAATCTCAATTAATATATATAAACATGGAAAAGTTCGGGTCACTACAGTACCTACCCGTTAAATAAATTTCGTCCCGAAATTTTAAGCTGTTGAAGGTGTTGACGAATCTTCTGGAAATAGATGCGGGTATTTATTCTTCATCTGATCTTCACGCTCCCAGGTGAACGAGGGTCCTCTACGAGCATTCCATCGAACCTTAACAATCAGTATCTTGTTTTGCTTAAGTCTCTTAACCTCATGATCCATTATTTCGACGGGTTCTTCAATGAATTGAAGTTTTTCATTGATATGGAATTCGTCCAACGGAATAGTGAGATCTTCTTTAGCAAAACATTTCTTCAAATTCGAGATATGGAAAGTGTTATGTACAGCCGCGAGTTGTTGAGGTAGCTCCAGTTGGTAAGCTACTGGTCCGACACGATCTATAATCTTGAATGGTCCAATGTACCTTGGATTTAGTTTCCCCCATTTACCAAATCAAACAACGCCTTTCCAAGGTGAAACCTTAAGCATGACCATTTCTCCAATTTCAAACTCTATATCTTTTCTTTTACTGTCCGCGTAGCTCTTTTGTCGACTCTGGGCAGTTTTCAATCGTTGTTGAATTTGGATGATTTTCTCGGTAGTTTCTTGTATTATCTTCGGACCCGTAATCTGTCTATCCCCCACTTCATTCCAACAAATCGGAGACCTGCACTTTCGACCATAAAGTGCCTCAAACGACGCCATCTCAATACTAGAATGATAACTGTTGTTGAAGGAAAATTCTGCTAACGGTAGGTGTCGATCCCAACTGTTTCCGAAATCAATAACACATGCTCGTAGCATGTCTTCAAGCGTGTATCGTTCTTTCGCTCTTCCCATCAGTTTGTGGATGATAGGCAGTACTCATGTCTAGATGAGTCCCCAAGGCTTGTTGCAACGTCTGCCAGAACCTTGAAACAAATCTACCATCCCTATCAGAGATAATAGAGACGGGTATTCCATGTCTGGAGACAACCTCCTTCAAATACAATCGTGCCAACTTCTCCATTTTGTCATCTTCTCTCAATGGCAGGAAGTGTGCTGACTTGGCGAGACGATCAACTATTACCCAAATAGTATCATAACCACTTGCAGTCCTTGGCAATTTAGTAATGAAATCCATGGTAATGTTTTCCCATTTCCATTCCGGAATTTCAGGTTGTTGTAGTAGACCTGATGGTTTCTGATGTTCAGCTTTGACCTTAGAATACGTCAAACATTCTCCTACATATTTAGCAATATCGGCTTTCATACCCGGCCACCAAAAGTGTTTCTTGAGATCTTTATACATCTTCTCTGCTCCAAGATGTATTGAATATCTTGTTTTATGTGCTTCTTTAAGTACCATTTCTCTCACATCTTCAAACCTTGGGACCCAAATTCTATCAGCCCTATATCGGGTTTCGTCTTCCCGAATATTAAGATGTTTCTCTGATCCTTTGGGTATCTCATTCTTCAACTTTCCTTCTTTTACAACCCCCTGTTGCGCCTCCTTTATTTGAGTAGTAAGGTTAGTAGGAATAATTATATTCATAGCTTTTACCCGTATAGGTTCTCTGTCCTTTCTACTCAAAGCGTCGGCTACCACATTCGCCTTCCCCGGGTGGTATCGAATCTCAAAATCATAATCATTCAATAGTTCAATCCACCTGCGTTGTCTCATATTCAGTTGCTTCTGATTAAATATATGTTGGAGACTTTTGTAGTCGGTATATATAATACTTTTGACCCCATATAAATAATGCCTCCAAGTTTTTAATGCAAAAACAACAGCACCCAATTCCAAATCGTGAGTTGTATAATTTTGCTCGTGAATCTTCAATTGTCTAGACGCATAAGCAATCACCTTCGTTCGTTGCATTAATACACAACCTAGACCTTGCTTTGATGCGTCATAATAAATCACAAAATCATCATTCCCTTCAGGCAATGACAATATAGGTGCCGTAGTTAGCTTTTTCTTCAATAACTAAAATGCCTTCTCTTGTTCATTCTTCCATTCAAATTTCTTCCCTTTATGCGTTAATGCAGTCAAGGGTTTTGCTATTTTGGAGAAATCATGGATGAATCTTCTGTAGTAACCAGCCAATCCTAAAAATTGACGTATATGCTTCGGAGTTTTTGGGGTTTCCCACTTTTCAACGGTTTCGATCTTTGCCGGGTCCACCTGGATACCTTCTTTGTTCACTATGTGACCGAGGAATTGAACTTCTTCCAACCAAAATGCTCACTTTGAAAATTTAGCGTACAGTTTTTCTTTCTTCAATACTTCTAGCACTTTTCTCAAATGTTCTTCGTGCTCTTGATCATTCTTTGAGTAAATAAGTATGTCATCGATGAAAACAATGATAAACTTGTCAAGATATGGCCCACACACTCAGTTCATAAGGTCCATGAACATAGCTGGTGCGTTAGTCAATCCAAACGGCATAACCATAAACTCGTAATGACCATAACGCGTCCTAAAAGCAGTTTTTGGAATATCATCCTCCTTTACTCGCATTTGATGATATCCAGAACGTAAATTGATTTTCGAATAAACCAACGAGCCTTGTTGTTGATCAAATAAGTCGTCAATTCTCGGCAGTGGATAACGGTTTTTGATGGTAAGTTTATTTAACTCTTTGTAGTCAATACACAACCTAAATGTACCATCCTTCTTCTTGACAAACAAAACAGGAGCTCCCCATGGTGATGTGCTTGGTCGAATGAAACCATGTTCTAATAGTTCTTGTAGTTGGCTTTGCAGTTCTTTCATCTCACTGGGTGCGAGTCTGTAAGGAGCACGAGCTATTGGTGCAGCTCCTGGTACAAGATCTATTTGAAATTCAACAGATCGATGTGGAAGTAGTCCCGGTAATTCTTTCGGAAATACATCGGGAAATTCTTTTGCGACGGGAACATCATTGATGCTCTTTTCTTCAGTTTGTACTTTCTCGACGTGTGCCAGAACATCATAGCAACCTTTTCTTATTAGTTTTTGTGCCTTCAAATTACTAATAAGATGTAGCTTCGTGTTGCCCTTTTCTCCGTACACCATTAAGGGTTCTCCTTCTTCTCGTATAATGCGAATTGCATTTTCGTAACATACGATCTCTGCTTTCATCTCCTTCAGCCAGTCCATGCCAACTATTACATCAAAACTTCGTAACTCTACTGGTATCAAATCAATCTTAAATATTTCGCTACCCTGTTTAATTTCTCGATTCTGGCATATATAATCTGCTGAAATTAATTTACCGTTTGCTAATTCGAGTAAAAATTTACTATCCAATGGTGTCAATGGAAAACTTAATTTAGCACAAAAATCTCTACTCATATAGCTTCTATCCGCACCCGAATCAAATAAAACGTAAGAAGATTTATTGTCAATAAGAAACGTACCCGTAACAAGCTCCGGGTCTTCCTATGCCTCTGCCGCATTAATATTGAAAACTCTTCCGCGGCCTTGTCCATTCGTGTTCTCCTGGTTCGGACAATTTCTAATAATGTGACCCGGTTTTCCACATTTACAATAAATTACATTGGCATAACTTGCTCCAGCACTACTTGCTCTACCATTACTCGTTCCGACACCATTTGTTCCTTTTGTTCTGTTAACCCCTGGTCCGTAGACCTCACACTTCGCCGCACTATGACCATTTCTTTTACACTTGTTGCAAAATTTGGTGCAGAACCCCGAGTGATACTTTTCACACCTTTGGCATAGCTGCTTCTGATTGTTGTTGTTGTTGCAGTTGTTATTGTTATTAGGATGATTGTAGTAGTAGTTATTGTTGTTGTGCCGTTTGTTGTAGTTGCGATTGATGTTGCGATTGTTGGGATAGTTGTTGTTGTTTTGGTGACTCTTATCACCGTTTTCCTCCCACTTTCTTTTGACTAACTTCACGTTGGCCTCTTCGGCCGCATGTTCTTTAATTCTTCCCTCAATCTGGTTCACTAGTTTGTGAGCCATTCTACATGCCTTTTGTATGGAGGCAGGCTCGTGTGAACTTATATCTTCTTGGATTCTCTCCGGTAACCCTTTCACAAACGCGTCGATCTTCTCTTCCTCATCTTCGAACGATCTCGGACACAATAGGCACAATTATGTGAATCGTCTTTCGTACGAAGTAATATCGAATCCCTGTGTTCGTAACCCTCTAAGTTCTGACTTGAGCTTATTGACCTCGGTTCTGGGACGGTACTTCTCGTTCATCAAGTGCTTGAATGCTGACCACGGTAGCGCGTAAGCAGCATCTTGTCCCACTTGCTCTAGATAGGTATTCCACCATGTTAACGCAATACCTGTGAAGGTATGCGTAGCATACTTCACTTTTTCTCCTTCAGCACACTTACTTATGGCAAACACCGATTCAACTTTCTCGGTCCACCGTTTCAATCCGATTGGTCCTTCAGTCCCATCAAATTCTGAAGGTTTGCAGGCAGTGAATTCCTTGTAGGAGCATCCTACACGATTTCTTGCGCCGTTAGCTGTATTGCTAGATTCAGAGTTATTGTTGGTATGTAACGCGACCTGTACTGTGGCTATATTTGAAGCAAGAACGGCACGAAATTCTTCTTCGCTCATATTCAAGGTGTGTGGAGTAGTTGGTGCCATTTCCTTCAAAATAGTCAAATGAAACAAGTTAATCATACAGTATATTAAGAGTAGTCAATAGTATCTCGTAGCATAATATGAACTCATTTATAAAAGCTTTTTCTTCATATTAGCGTTTTATAAGTTTAAATTCGGGTACTACCTACCCGTTAAGTTCATACTTAGTAGCTAATATACAATTCAACTACTACAATTCCATATGAAAAACTGATTATAATAATATATCACATACAAATATTCTTCAAAATTACAACTTCGCTATATTACATATAACATGAAATATAGTACACTATGATACAGGACAGTTTTGAAGATAAATATAGTTAATACGCAAGTTGTTCAGCAAATGAAATAAAGACACGTAATTCATAATTCCAGAAACAAGTCATGCATTCTGGTTTTACTAAGACGACTTTCCATCCTTGGTCTTGTGGAAAATAACCGTTATGACCATTGGCTAGGCAGCATGTTGTAATGTCGTCAAAAGGACGAGGGTTTCGTAATGTCCAACGGCCCCGTAATAATCTAAAAACCTTGTTTCTCACCCTAACTACTGAATCCGTCACTTGTGGGAAAGTTTTATTTAAAAGCTGCAATCTGATGTTCTTTTTCTCACTTTGGTAAGAAGCGAACATCACTAACCCGTAAGCATAACATGCTTCTTTATGTTGCATGTTAGAAGCTCTTTCTAATTCACAAAATCCTATGTTAGGATATGTTGAGTCAAAATAGGTTCTTAACCCGTAGCGTAAAATTGCATTTGGGTTCCCCGCATTTAACGCTTTAAAGAAAACACGATGTAACTTAAAGTCTCCCCAATGTGATATACCCCACCTATCAAAGGAAAGCCTTTTATAAACTAAGGCATTTCTGGAAAGTCTTTCAAATGTTGGACAAGTTAATTTCGCCATAACTAAATGTGCTGATGAATTCTGACCGACTCTAGACAAGATTTCCTCAATCATATCCTCTGGTAGGTCTTTTAAAATATTCGGTTGTCTACCCTTAACGTCCATTTTGTTTTTATACTGTAAAATAGACAAGGATTAGATTCGTAATAACAAACAATACAAGGAATTTTTACATAGAACATAAAAGTACAAGCACACTACAATACATTTATTACACAACATGCTCACACCCCTCTAATCTGAATCACTGGTTTCTTCTTCTTCTTCTTCGGACTTGGTTCTTTTTCCTAATCTTCTAGGGATATATGATGTTCCTCTAATACGAGTCGTCGTTTTCCACATTGGTTTACAAAAACCTGGTGGTTTAGAGGTTCCCAGGTTATTGTCACGATATTGAAAATACGGGTGTTGACGGTACATATAAAGTTCATCGGGGTCGGAATCAGATTTCTCTATTTTGATGCCTTTTCCCTTATTATTTTCTTTTGCCTCATTAAATTGGGTCGGGGTAATTTCTATATCATCATCGGAATCCTCATCAGGATCCGATTCATCAGAAAATTGGTAATTTTCCCAATATTTTGCTTCCTTAGCGGAAACACCATTGACCATTATTAACTTTGGTCCATTAGTTGAGGATTTTCTTTTATTTGATCGATTTTCTGTGGTTCCTACTATTCCCCCCACTGGAACCTCTTCTTCTTCCGGTTCCTCTTCTTCTGGTTCCTCTTCTTCCAGTTCCTCTTCTTTCGGTTCCATCTCCTCTTCTTCCGGTTCTTCGGGAACTTGTGAATCTTGCCAATATATATTCAACTCTTCATTATTATTAGGTGAGTCAATGGGATTTGTGCTAGAGGTAGACATCTATCACACAATATCAAACATGTTAAGAGATTAATATATCACATAATATTTACTTGTTAATAATATATAGTTTCCAACAAAAATGTTAAGCAATCATTTTTAAAGAAAACACGATCGAAGTCCAGACTCACTAATGCATCCTAACAAACTCGATAAGACACACTAATGCAAATTTTCTGGTTCTCTAAGACCAACGCTCGGATACCAACTGAAATGTTCCGTTCATATTGATTATAAACGTTCCATGTTAATTGATTTCGTTGCGAGGTTTTGACCTCTATATGAGACGTTTTTCAAAGACTGCATTCATTTTTTAAAACAACCATAACCTTTATTTTATCAATAAAGGTTTTAAAAGCATTACGTAGATTATCAAATAATGATAATCTAAAAATACTGTTTACACATGACCATTACATAATGGTTTACAATAGAAATATATTACATCGACATATGTTTCTTGAATGTAGTTTTTACACAATATCATACAAACATGGACTCCAAATCTTGTCCTTATTTTAGTATGTAACAGCGGAAGCTCTTAGTATTCACCTGAGAATAAACATGCTTTAAACGTCAACAAAAATGTTGGTGAGTTATAGGTTTAACCTATATATATCAAATCGTAACAATAGAACACAAGATTTCATATTTCGATACACATCCCATACATAGAGATAAAAATCATTCATATGGTGAACACCTGGTAACCGACATTAACAATATGCATATTTAAGAATATCCCCATCATTCCGGGACACCCTTCGGATATGATATAAATTTCAAAGTACTAAAGCATCCGGTACTTTGGATGAGGTTTGTTAGGCCCAATAGATCTATCTTTAGGATTTGCGTCAATTAGGGTGTCTGTTCCCTAATTCTTAGATTACCAGACTTAATAAAAAAGGGCATATTCGATTTTGATAATTCAACCATAGAATGTAGTTTCACGTACTTGTGTCTATTTTGTAAATCATTTATAAAACCTGCATGTATTCTCATCCCAAAAATATTAGATTTTAAAAGTGGGACTATAACTCACTTTCACAGATATTTCCTTCCTCGGAAATAAGACTTGGCCACGGATTGATTCACGAACCTATACAAATATGTACATATATATCAAAGTATGATCAAAATATAATTACAACCATTTTTTTTTATGTTTTAAAGATTTGAGTGTATTAAGTCAGCTGTCCTCGTTAGTAACCTACAACTAGTTGTCCACAGTTAGATGTACAGAAAATAAATTGATATATATTATCTTGAATCAATCCACGACCCAGTGTATACACGTCTCAGGCTAGATCACAACTCAAAGTATATATATTTTTGGAATCAACCTCAACCCTGTATAGCTAACTCCAACATTACTGCATATAGAGTGTCTATGGTTGTTCCAAATAATATATATATGGGTCGATATGATATGTCAAAACATTTGCATACGTGTCTAAGGTATCCCAAGATTACATAATATATTAGAATACATGTATAATACAATATAAGTTAGCAAGGATATGATTTGTATAGATTTGTTAAACATTTCCCGTAGCTAAAAAGATCAAAAATATCCAATCTTGTTTTACCCATAACTTCTTCATTTTAAATCCGTTTTGAGTGAATCAAATTGCTATGGTTTCATATTGAACTCTAATTTAAGAATCCAAACAGAAAAAAGTATAGGTTTATAGTCGAAAATTTAAGTTACATGTCAATTACTAAAGAGGTAGTCATTTCCGTCGAAAGAACGACATCTTGATGACCATTTTGAAAAACATACTTTCACTTTGAGTTTAACCAAGATTTTTGGATATAGTTTCTTGTTCATATGAAAAATCATTTTCCCAGAAGAACAATTTTTAAATCAAAGTTTATCATAGTTTTTAATTATCCAAACCAAAACAGTCTCCGGTTTCACTACGACGGCGTATATCCGATTTTATGGTGTTCATCGTGTTTCCAGGTTTTAAATCATTAAGTTAGCATATCATATAGATATAGAACATGTCTTTAGTTGATTTTAAAAGTCAAGTTAGAAGGATTAACTTTTGTTTGCGAACAAGTTTAGAATTAACTAAACTATGTTCTAGTGATTACAAGTTTAAACCTTCGAATAAGATAGCTTTATATGTATGAATCGAATGATGTTATGAACATCATTACTACCTAAAGTTTTCTGGATAAAACTACTGGAAATGAGAAAAATGGATCTAGCTTCAAAGGATCCTTGCATGGCTTGAAAGTTCTTGAAGCAGAATCATGACACGAAAACAGTTCAAGTAAGATTTTTACTCGAAATAAGATTGTTATAGTTATTGAAATTGAATCAAAGTTTGAATATGAATATTACCTTGAATTAGAAAGATAACCTACTATAAATAACAAAGGTTCCTTGATCTTAGATGATTACTTGGAATGGATTAGAAAGCTTAGAATTAAACTTGCAAACTTGGTAGTATTCTTGATTTTTATGAAACTATACTTATGGAATTTATGAAGAACACTTAGAACTTGAAGATGTCACTAGAGAGAGATCAATTAGATGAAGAAAATTGAAGAATGAAAGTGTTTGTAGGTGTTTTTGGTCGTTGGTATATGGATTAGATATAAAGGATATGTAATTTTGTTTTCATGTAAATAAGTAATGAATGATTACTAATATTTTTGTAATTTTATGAGATATTTCATGCTAGTTGCCAAATGATGGTTCCCACATGTGTTATGTGACTCACATTGGCTGCTAAGAGCTGATCATTGGAGTGTATATACCAATAGTACATACATCTAAAAGCTGTGTATTGTACGAGTACGAATACGGGTGCATACAAGTAGAATTGTTGATGAAACTGAACGAGGATGTAATTGTAAGCATTTTTGTTAAGTAGAAGTACTTTGATATATGTCTTGAAGTCTTTCAAAAGTGTAAGAATACATATCAAAACACAACATGTATATACATTCTAATGGGATCGTTAAGTCTTCGTTAGTCGTTACATGTAAGTGTTGTTTTGAAACCTTTAAGTTAACGATCTCAATTAATGTTGTTAACCCAATGTTTATTATATCAAATGATATGTTAAATTATTATATTATCATGATATTATAATGTATGAATATCTCTTAATATGATATATACATTAAAATATCGTTACAACGATAATCGTTACATATAAGTCTCGTTTTGTAATTCTTGAGTTAGTAGTCTTGTTTTTACATATGTAGTTCATTGTTAACACACTTAATGATATATTTAAATATTATTTTATCATGTTAAATATAGTGTATCAATATCTTAATATGATACATATGTATTTAGTAGATGTTATCATAACGATAATCGTTATATATATCATTTTGAGTTTCTTAACTTAGTAATCTCATTTCTTATGTATATCACACATTGTTAATATACTTAGTGAGATACTTACTCATCATAATCTCATGTCAACCATATATATATGTCTATATATACCACAACATGTAGTTTTTATAAATTTGTAACGTTCGTGAATCGCCGGTCAACTTGGGTGATCAATTGTCTATATGAAACTTATTTCATTTAATCAAGTCTTAACAAGTTTGATTTCTTAACACGTTGGAAACATTTATTCATGTAAATATCAATCTCAATTAATATATATAAACATGGAAAAGTTCGGGTCACTACACCAGGTTACTGATCAGTTCCAGAAAACAGTAAGTAAGGGTTCCGATGGGTTCTTGGTGCTTGATGCTCATCACGGTTCTCATCCTTGATGCTTATAGCTTCAAGTGTACAACTCGTTGATGTGTTTGCATCATTTTTACCTAGTTTTGACCATCATAACACTAATGTAAGTCTAAGATATGTAGCACAACTCACTTAAGAGTTGTATGAAGGTTGATGAACCAAAGTTACATCAAGATCTTAGATCCGACACATACATGAGTTCTAATAGTAATATTAAGCTATAAGCTTGAAAGTAAACTAAATAAACAAGATCTTAAGTTGTAGAACTTAGATCTTAGTTAGATCTTAAATATCCTAGACTAGAAAGTCTAGATATAGTGTTCTTAAGTTAGATCCTAAGTTATAGAACTTGGATCTTCACTTTAATGAAACCATAAGTTATGAAACTTAGATTTTCAACTTGTAAAATGTATATAAGCTTATAAGCTCTTGTTTACAACAAATTTAGAAGACCATAAGCTATAGAAACTTAGATCCAACACAAGTGTATAAAATTATAACTAGAAAGTTATACTTCCATGTTCTTGAACTTATAAAGTTAACTTTAGTTTCAAGAAATATGAGATCAAACTTAACTAGTAATACTTGACTAAATTAACAACATCACAACTTTAAAGTACTTACAAAAGAAAGAAATAAACTAAAGTTACAAGTATTATGTTCATGTTTGTTTCATACTTAAGAAGATTCAAGTCAAGCTTGGATCTTAAGAATTTAAGTCTACAAAACATGAACACAAGTATGATTATTAAGTTTATGAACTTTAAATCTTATAACATTTAAGTGTAGAACCATAAACTAACAAGTTTAGATTCTTGTTCTTGGTTCTTCATCAAACAGAAGATACAAGTTAGAAAACTTGATCTTTAACACAAACAAGTAACAAGTAACAAAACAAGTAAAATGATGATGATATGAATCGGTTTTAATGGAAGAAAAAGAAAGAAAGTAAAGCTTGTTACTTACAATATTTTGAGAGAAAAATGAGAGAAAAGAGTAGTAAGAGAAGTGGTGCAAGTATGTGTGTGAAAGAAGTGAAGTAATACTAGTAAATATGTAACAAAAAAAAAAAAAAGAAATGGAACCTCCCTCCTCACATGAAGGCCAACGGCCAAAGGGTGCTAAAAGAAGCAAGGTCAAAAGCCAACTTTCAAGTATTGGAGAATGGTGTAAGCTCAAAATGGTATTAAAGTTAAATTGCATGGGAGCTTGGTGTTAGCATGCTTGTGACAAGTCTCTTCATATCACTAATTAATCTTGTTCTTAACCTTAATGAGTCATTAGCTTAAAAGATGGGCTTACTAGTCCATTAATTGTGTAGGGTGGGCTTCCAAGTCCATATAATAAAAGCCCAAGTCCAAGTAACCAACAAATAAATAAAAAGCCCAAGTAATTAACTAATAACATTAGTTAATTAAAAATGATTACTAATAATTAATCATGAATGTAAATAATATTCGAAATATTATTCGTGTAAAGTACGTGTGTCACAAAGACAATTCGGGACATGTAAAGTCAAATACGATAACAAGTAAATGTATAAAAATACATTCATTAAAACGCAAGCATTAATAATAAATATTATTGATAAAAGTTGGAAAATCCAGGGTCGTTACATTACCCACCTGTTAAAGAAAATTTCGTCCCGAAATATTAAGCTGAGGGAGATGGAGGAGTTGGGAAAAGGTGAGGATACTTCTGCATCATTTGATCCTCTCGTTCCCAGGTAAACTCAGGTCCTCGTTTGGCATTCCATCGGACTCGGACGATCGGAATCTTGTTGTGTTTCAAAGTTTTGACCTCACGGTCCATAATTTCGACAGGCTCTTCCACAAAGTGGAGTTTGTCATCAATTGTAAGTTCCTCCAATGGTATGACATGTTCCGGTTCAGCAAGACACTTCTTCAAATTCGATACATGAAAGGTAGGATGAACTGAGCACAATTGAGTTGGAAGATCCAAATGGTAAGCAACAGGTCCAACACGTTCCAAGATTTTAAAAGGACCAATGTATCGCGGGTTGAGCTTTCCACGTTTTCCAAAACGAATTACACCTTTCCAAGGTGTGACTTTCAACATTACACGGTCACCCACGTTGAATTCAAAGTCTTTATGTTTAAGGTCGGTATAACTCTTTTGGCGATCACGGGGAGTCTTGAGTCTCGCTTAAATTTGGACAATCTTCTCGGTTGTTTCATGGACTATCTCGGGTCCGGTGATTTGCGTTTCGCCTACTTCGGCCCAACAAATAGGAGATCGGCATTTGCAGCCATACAATGATTCAAAAGGTGCGGCATTAATAGTCGAATGATAACTGTTGTTGTAAGAGAATTCGGCTAGCGGCAAATGCCTTTCCCAAGCCTTTCCAAAATCAATAACACAAGCACGCAACATGTCCTCCAAAGTCTGAATCGTGCATTCGCTTTGTCCGCCAGTCTGCGGGTGATACGCGGTACTCATGTCGAGACGAGTCCCCAAGGCTTCTTGCAAAGAATGCCAAAATCTAGAAGCAAAACGGGGATCGCGATCTGAGATGATCGATAAGGGCACACCATGACGAGATACAACCTCTTTTACGTATAGTTGAGCGAGTCTTTCCATCATATCCGTTTCCTTCATGGCTAAGAAGTGTGCAGATTTAGTGAGACGGTCAACAATAACCTAGATGGTATCGTATCCGCCCACCGTCTTTGGCAACTTCGTAATGAAATCCATTGTTATCCTTTCCCACTTCCATTACGGGATTTCCGGTTGTTGAAGTAACCCAGAAGGCCTCTGATGTTCGGCCTTAACTTTCAAGCAAGTCAAACACTTCCCAACATAAGTTGCAACGTCCTTATTAAGATTAGACCACCAATACTGTTCCTTGAGATCGTGGTACATTTTGCCCGCTCCAGGATGAATCGAATATCTTGACTTGTGGGCTTCATCTAGTATAAGACTCCATAAATCTCCATAACGAGGTACCCAAATTCTTCCGGCATAGCATCGGAGTCCAGTTTCCTTAACTTCGAATCGAGAGACGAGAATGTTCAAGTATTCAAGAGATATATTCTCCTCCTTGAGAGCCTCATCTTGGGCTGCTCGGATCTGGCTATTGTGGTTCGAATGATGGTGATGTTCAGTGCCCGAACACGAAGAGGTGCCATCCTCTCCTTTCGGCTCAAAACGTCAGCTACAACATTGGCCTTACCAGGGTGATAACGAAGTTCACAATCATAGTCGTTTAGTGTCTCGATCCATCGACGCTGTCTCATATTCAGTTGCTTCTGATCATAGATGTGTTGGAGGCTTTTATGATCAGTGAAAATAGTGCTCTTTGTTTCATAAAGGTAGTGTCTCCACAGCTTTAATGCAAAGACAACGGCTACAAGTTCGAGATCGTGGGTAGTGTAGTTTCGCTTGTGAATCTTCAGTTGATGAGAGGCATAAGCGATAACCTTTGTGCGTTGCATCAGTACACAACCAAAACCACTTTTCAAAGCATCGCAATAAACAACGAAGTCGTCACTGCCTTCAGGAAGTGATAAGATAGGTGCGGTGGTTAACTTCTTTTTCAAGGTTTGAAATGCTGATTCCTGTTCGGGTTCCCAATTGAACTTCTTCCCCTTGTAAGTCAGCGCGGTCAAAGGACGCGCAATCAGAGAGAAACCTTCAATAAATCTTCGGTAGTAACCGGCGAGGCCTAAAAATTGGCGGATATGAGTCAGAATAGTGGGGGTTTCCCACTTGCTGATAGCTTCGATCTTTGCAGGATCAACTTTGATACCTTGATCACTCACAATATGGCCCAGAAATTGGACTTCCTTCAACCAAAATTCACACTTGGAGAATTTGGCGTAAAGTTGCTCTTGTCTCAAGAGTTCCAACACTAGACGAAGATGTTGCTCATGTTCTTCTTCGCTTTTGGAGTAGATGAGGATATCCTCTATGAAGACGATAACGAACTTATCCAGGTATGGCTTGCATACACGATTCATGAGATCCATAAATACAGCAGGTGCGTTAGTTAAACCGAATGGCATCACGAGAAACTCATAATGACCATAACGAGTTCTGAATGCAGCCTTCATCACGTCGCCCTCTTTCACCCTCAACTGGTGATAACCGGATCGCAAATCGATCTTAGAGTAAACGCTTGATCCTTGCAGTTGATCAAAAATATCATCAATTCGGGGAAGAGAATACCGATTCTTGATCGTCAATTTGTTGAGTTTACAGTAGTCGATACACATGCGGAATGATCCGTCCTTCTTCTTCACAAATAAAACAGGTGCGCCCCAAGGCGAGAAACTTGGTTGGATAAATCCACGGTCTAGCAGTTCTTGTAGTTAACTCTGCAACTCTTGCATTTTAGAAGGTGCGAGTCGATAAGGTGCGCGAGCTACAGGTGCAGCCCCTGGCACTAAATCGATCTGAAACTCCACTGCTCTCGGTGGCGATAATCCAGGCAATTCTTCCGGAAAGACATCGAAAAATTTGTTCACAATTCGTACGTCATCCACGCTCTTCACCTCAGTTTCTAACGTTTTCACATGTGCTAAAACAGCAAGACGTCCTTTCTTCATGATATTTTGCGCTTTCATGCAACTAATGAGATTCAGTTTCGAGGTACATCTCTCTCCGTAAATAATCAGTGGCTCACCATCTCTGTGTGGTATACGAAGAGCTTTATCTCCACAGATAATGTCAGCCCTTATCTTGGTCAACCAGTCCATACCGACAATAACATCAAAGCTTCCCAATTTAATGGGTATCAAGTCAATCTCGAAATCCACACCAGCTATATTGATAATAGCTCCTCGGCAAATTTGGTCAACTTTATCAAGTTTACCATTGGCTACCTCAACAAGCATACTCTCCTTTAAAGGAACTAACGACCAATTTATCTTAGAGCAAAAGTGTCTACATACATAACTTCTATCGACACCAGTATCAAACAGAACAGAAGCTAATAGATTATTGATAGTGAATATACCTATAACCAAGTCAGGGTTCTCACGGGCATCCCTTGCGTTTACGTTGAAAGCTCTGCTACGCGATGGTCCGCCGTCCTTTCGCTTGTTGGGACACTCATTTCTGAAGTGGCCCAGTTGTCCACACTCATAGCACTTTCTCGGTCCAGTGGGGTTTGTCTTCACATTCAGGGTGGTGATCTTGCAGTCTTTGCCAATATGCCCAGTCCTTTTACATTTTTCACAGACCACGTTGCAGTACCTGGTGTGATGCTTGTAGCATCTCTTGAACTGCGGCAGACTACCCTTGTAGTTAGAGTTCGAGCTAGGGTTCGGGTTGGGGTTCCTTACGTCGTTGTGCCTCTTAGCAGGGTTTTGTTCAAAGACCCTCCCTTTGTTGTTGTCCCACTTACGCTTCTCACTACTACCCGATTCAGATTTAGCCTTTTCTGGTTCTTGGCTGGTGATTTGGTTCATCAGGGTGTGCGCCATGCGCATAGTTTCCGGGACATTAGCTGGTTTTGAAGAGGTGACATTTCCTTATCGTTCCATTCACTTAAATTCCGGGGTAACCATCGTGGGACACATCAGAGCTAATTCCAGGTACCTACGATTATAACCATCGAGATCGGTTCCCACAACCTTCAAATCCCAGAACTCAGCCTCCATTTTCTGTATCTCTGTCCTGGGCAATACTGTTAAATCATGGCCCCCTTAAATTCCTCCAACGGGGTAGCATACGCCTCATCAATACCCTTAGCTTGAGCAAGTGTGTTCCACCAGGTTAAGGCAGCATCCGACAGCATACATGAGGCATACTTGGTTTTGTTCATCTCTGAGCATTTACTTACACGGAAAACAGCTTCCAATTTCTCAAACCACCTTGTAAGTCCAACTGGCCCCTCAATACCACTAAAATTGTGGGGCTTGCAGCTTTAGAATTCCTTGTATGTGCACCCATTATGATTGTGCTGGATAACTGGTGGAGCTTGGGGGTTCATTTCTGCTATAGCTGCAGCTACCCGTTCGGCTATCATTTCTTCAATCTGTGCTGCTGTGGGCGTTGATCTTCCGTTGGCCATTGATCTTCTAAACAAAATTTTGACTCAAGTCAAAATCCAGCATTCAAATAATAATAATAATAATAATACAGTATATGGTAACCAACATGGAATCAACACAACACATGTTAATTAAGTAATGTAACTAGATACAGATACCACAAAAACATTATACAGTAACGTAAATAGAACACCGTACAAAGATTAAACAACACTAAGTTCCATTTATAAATAAAAAGTTGCATACATTCGCATAACATTCGTACAATACATGAGTGAAACATGAAACTACAAACGGATTACATAAAGAAACCTAATACAAAAGCCCTATGGTGACAGTGGGTAAAGGATGTCCATCATGTGGGACACCTGGTCCTCGAGCTCAGTTACCCGAGCACGGAGGGTACCCACCTCCCTCGTCAGTTCCTCGATAGAGGGAGAGGCTGGTGGAGCAGGCGGTGCTGATGGTGCAGGTGGTGCCGGTGGTGCAGATGATGCTGGTGGAGCTGGTGGTGCAGACGGTCCAGCACCAGAAGTAGATGCTGTGTAACGGGGAGCCATACGTATAAATGGATCAGCAGGATACGGCAAAAAGCCAATTACGGGCGGTAACTCTAACATTCAGTCCATTTGCGTTAACGAACGACCTACCTCCGTTAATCCCTGGAATAACGGTGCTGTCGAAACGATACCGCTTCTTCGGCGGGGTAGAGGGTGGCTGCACGGGTGCCTCGTCAGGGTCCTCGTCGGAATCCTCATCGCTAGAATCGTCGGATGATGAGTCGTCGGATGATGAGTCGTCGGAATCATCGGAAGGTGGATGTGCTCGGCCAGTAGTCATGAGTCGGTATCTGCCGGGTGGAATTGGTACGACACGTCCATCAGGATGGCGTCTAGCCCAATGACCATGCTCATTCCGGAATGGAACGTCCCCATATTCCCCAAGAATCACAGCACCACCGGAATTGTGATGTGGCTCCGAGGGTCCTGGGATGAGTGGAGCTGGAATCTCCGGTGGATCCTCATGTCCGTCTGAGATGATCACTGGGTTGGGTGCATGGCTACTGTCTCTAGAGGACGAAGCGCCAGAGTCGCTGGAGGGTAAGGAGGACGGGATCTGTGAATCGGCAACAATGGCAGGCGATGTGGCAGATGAGTCTGAGTCGCTCTCCAAAATGATAATGGGCGGGATATCCGACATCTGAACAAGGAAAAATAACTTTTTCCGTGTCAGTAAGTCATATAGCAAGCACGTATTAGGCAAAGTAACTACGACAGTCTAGATCATCTATAATAGTAAATAACATGGCAATAACGACAAGTATCATGCAATTGAAAGCAGATAATAGCATGCAGTAGTGAAAGCAAGTAACAGTATACGGCATATATGTGACGCCCTGTACAAAACCATCGTGTACGATTCGTCAACAACAGGATCTATACACGGTCAAGTACTACATGCTGTTTGAAAACCGGTTTTGAATTCATAAAAGATAGCGTTTACAAAAGATAACGTGACACAAAGGTCGTTCCAAAGTCATTATTTGAAAATAACATAAACTACGAATGCAAAAGAAAAAAGTTCCATGATTGAGACATCTCTAAGATTATGCAGCGGAATTCTAGCATAGCAGGTCCTTAACAGCAAGTCTAAACGTTACCGTGCTAAGGGGAATATTTATGCCGTTGTATAACCCACACATATGTAAAGTTTAAGTACTCGTGTCAAATAAGTAAAACATAAAAAGCGCATGTATTCTCAGTCCCAAAAATAGTATAAGTAAAAAGGGATGCTATAACTTACAGTGAATAAGCAATACAAGTGGATACAAAAGTGTGCAAGTAGTAAGTCGGTCCGAAAGGTCGTCAACCTAAATCAAAGGTTACTAGGTCAGTAGGTTGTCTTTATAAGTTCTATTAGTGCATAAAATAAGTTTAAGTGTCATCATCATCATCATCATCCTAAAAGCTAAGTAAGTTTGACAAGAATAGAGATCGAAATAATAGGCTGACTTCGGTCAGCTGCTACGACCTCTACGTAAATCGAAAAGACGCGTAATCAGTGGCTACGGCTCCGTATATGAGCCCATATTTGCTGACCAATTTCCAGAACCAAACTCGTCTTTGTTTGACCATGGTGATGGTTTAAGTGCGAGTAGGTCAGAAATTTCAGCACAACGTTAATAGGGTGTGATGACTTTCGGAAGGCCATAAATCTTAAACCGTAACTCGGATTAAGACGAGGTCTAAACGGAAAATCATCTACTCGAACCGAGCTAACTGAAAATCAGCTTTCCAGTAGCCCAGGTGGTCTGATCAGATACGAAAAACAGTAGGTAAGGTGCTCCGGTGGGGTTCTTAGTGCTTGATGCTCATCACGGTTCTCATCCTTGATGCTTGTAGCTTCAAGTGTACAACTCGTTGTTGGGTTAGCATTACCTTGACCAAGATTCTACCATCAATACACAATACGTTAAGACCAAGTAAGAACTCAACTCATTTAAGAGTCTTAGATGGGTGATGAACTAAGGTTACATCATATCCTTAGTCTTAACACAATTACATGTTACATTTACAACTAAAGCTACAAACTTTACTTCAATCAAGCAAGTATGAACATAATCTAAGTCAAATGAAGTGATGGAACCCTAAGCTAGAGAGCTTGGATCCCTTTCACACAAGTTTTAAGGTCACAAAGCTAGAAAGCTTGAACCTTTAGTGTTCTTGAAGAACTTGAAGCATAAAGCTTAGATCTTTAAGTTATATGAAGACCATAAACACAAGTTTTGATCTTTATAACAAAATAATGAGATCATAAGTTAGGAAACTTAGATCCAACAAAAGATATGAAGATCCAAGCTAGAAAGCTTGCATCTTGGTTGTTCTTGAAGATCTTGAAGCATAAAGCTTGGATCTTTAAGTTACATGAAGATTACAAACACAAGTTTGAATCTTTATAACAAAATAGCAAGATTAAAGTTAAAAAAATATAGATCTACAAAGTGGGTGAAGATTCAAAGCTAGAAAGCTTGAATCTTTAATGTTCTTGAAAGATTCAAATCCATGTTTGAATCTACAAGATGTAATCAAGATCAAAAGCTAAAAAGCTAGACCCATGATGATGATGATGATGATGATGAATTCGTGATGATGAGAAGGAGAAGAAGAAGAAGAAAAGAAATTCAAAATACTTACACTTTTAGAGAGAGAAAGAACTAGAGAGAATTAGAGGGTGTGTGTGTGTGAATTACAAATGAAAGCAAGTGTAAAATGGATGGAATAAGGCTAGTATTTATAGGTGAATGAGGGGTGAGGGTGGTGGTTTGGGCTGTGATTTTGAGGGGGGGACAAGGGGGACAAAAGTTTGCTTTTTGGTTAATGGTTGTCTAAAGTTGGTGCTTATGTTGGGATCCCATGCAACATTAAGGATAATACTTGACATAAATGCTAGTATGTTCCCTCTAATAAATGGGAATTTTTCTTACATATTAATGGGTCACTAGCTATTAATAATTGGGCTAATTAAATAGTCCACTAACTAGTGTAGGGTGGACTAAGGCCCAACAAGGTAGAAAGTCCAACAAGACTAATTAGTAAGCATAAGTAAATTACTACGCGTAATTAAGCATCCATAAACCCAAGTAATCATTATTATAAAATAATAATTAAGATTCCATAGTCATAATATTCTGATTATGACAAAAGTTAAACGTGTACGCAGTACGCAGTTTGTTCGTAACGTCAAGTGACACTAACGGTAATAATGGCTTCCGATGATCAAGTTAAGTATCCTACGTACTCAAAGGCACATTTTAACATATAAATGAAAGTAATCCACATGTAGTGAGATTCTAGAGTATAATATAGCTCAGTATGCACAAATACGCAGTTTCGCAAAAACACAAGGCACAAAAGCAAGTCGAAAAAGTCGGGTCGTTACATTACCCACCTGTTAATGGAAATTTCATCCCGAAATTTGAGGAGTGACTAAAAATGGTACCGTATTTAAATAAGAAGTAGCGTATCAAAGTTTCGAAAGATTCGTGGGCTCAAAAGTGAGCTATTTACCTTGAAAGGTACTCGGGCGTATAAAAGTAAGAATAGGTATATGCCATTTATTAAGTCTCTTGTCCTAAGAGATCAACAGTTTGGTTTCGTTTCTTGATAACATGAATATGTCATCCGAATATATACCCACAAAGGAAAGATGATGTTTTTAGCCTTACAGGCATCTTCAGTAAGCTGGATGCATGGAATACATCATGAAAGTTACCAAACTCATCTAAAGCATTGAGCTCTTATGTTGTAGTACCAAGCTGACAGATAGAATGGAAAACATGGCGATCACAATATACCGCATGTGAACTTATCCTTGGATGGAAAGAAAGCACAGTTCCATAATGTAACTTTATCCATTCAGTTACATGTTGAATTTAGGGTTAACATCAACCAGAACAACATATAGTTGCAACCAACGAAGGAAGAAATATATAGAGTAACCACATAAGTGTCGTAGATGTTATAAGCAGTCCCTTCCAAGAGGATAACAAGATTCTTAGATTCTTAAGGTATTTTATACTACATTTTCGAAAGAAAATCGCACGAAAGGTGTGATCTTTGAACGAGAGTGAACTCTTCGAGCGGTTTGTCCTGAATTTATCCTTATACTTAAGAGGATGCGCGGATGAGAAGATACGTGAACCTTTGGTCCTAAAGAATGGTTTAATCCAAGTGAAAAGAATTTCTAAAAATGATTTCTTGTACCTCAACCTATTGTTTCATAGAGATGATGTTTACGAAGGTGTTGCGATGAGCCGTGAAATATTGAGAGTAGAAAACCGCCTAGTGCCTTTCCTACGATAGGGTGACCACTAAGTGTACCTAAAAAAACTGATTTATCGGCCCGCGTTTTTGCCATGTTTAACCTTAAAAGGAATATTCTATGAGTTCAAAGGCTTCCCAATAAATTTTATAAAATGGCCATCCAAAGTGGCTCAAGAGTTTTTAACAAAGATCTTCATAGTAAGTTTCATCCTTAACGGAGGGCGAGAAAAAGTGTGGTCCATACATGGTGTAGTCTAATACAAAAACCTTTAATAAAATCAACCAAGGAAGTTTGGAAAAACCTTTAAACGTTTGATGTGACAACATAAACGGAACGAAGTTCCTAGTAAATTTAGAAGTATGTACAACGTGTACCATTTTGCACAAAACTATTTGACTCAAGTTAAACAACTCAATAAAGGAGCAATTTTTAAATAATTTGAAGGTATAACTTAGTATGTACTAACCAAAATAAGTAAGGGTAAATTTATACATATATGATTTTATAAATCGCATAAGTGACAGAGAAGTTTTTAGTACTTACATTTGTCCATAAATCTCGTGAGGACTGTAAATGTAGTGACCCAAACTTTTCCATGTTTATATATATTAATTGAGATTGATATTTACATGATTAAATGTTTCCAACATGTTAAGCAATCAAACTTGTTAAGACTTGATTAATTGAAATAGGTTTCATATAGACAATTGACCACCCAAGTTGACCGGTGATTCACGAACGTTAAAACTTGTAAAAACTATATGATGACATATATATGGTTATATATATAGTTAACATTATATTATGATAATTAAACATATCATTAAGTATATTAACAATGAACTACATATGTAAAAACAAGACTACTAACTTAATGATTTTGAAACGAGACATATATGTAACGATTATCGTTGTAACGACATTTAATGTATATATATCATATTAAGAGATATTCGTACATCATAATATCATGATAATATAATAATTTAAAATCTCTTTTGATATTATAAACATTGGGTTAACAACATTTAACAAGATCGTTAACCTAAAGGTTTCAAAACAACATTTACATGTAACGACTAACGATGACTTAACGACTCAGTTAAAATGTATATACATGTAGTGTTTTAATATGTATTTATACACTTTTGAAAGACTTCAATACACTTATCAAAATACTTCTACTTAACAAAAATGCTTACAATTACATCCTCGTTCAGTTTCATCAACAATTCTACTCGTATGCACCCGTATTCGTACTCGTACAATACACAGCTTTTAGATGTATGTACTATTGGTATATACACTCCAATGATCAGCTCTTAGCAGCCCATGTGAGTCACCTAACACATGTGGGAACCATCATTTGGCAACTAGCATGAAATATCTCATAAAATTACAAAAATATGAGTAATCATTCATGACTTATTTACATGAAAACAAAATTACATATCCTTTATATCTAATCCATACACCAACGACCAAAAACACCTACAAACACTTTCATTCTTCAATTTTATTCATCTAATTGATCTCTCTCAAGTTCTATCTTCAAGTTCTAAGTGTTCTTCATAAATTTCAAAAGTTCTAGTTTCATAAAATCAAGAATACTTTCAAGTTTGCTAGCTCACTTCCAATCTTGTAAGGTGATCATCCAACCTCAAGAAATCTTTGTTTCTTACAGTAGGTTATCATTATAATACAAGGTAATATTCATATTCAAACTTTGGTTCAATTTCTATAACTATAACAATCTTATTTCAAGTGATGATCTTACTTGAACTTGTTTTCGTGTCATGATTCTGTTTCAAGAACTTCGAGCCATCCAAGGATCCATTGAAGCTAGATCCATTTTTCTCTTTTCCAGTAGGTTTATCCAAGGAAATTAAGGTAGTAATGATGTTCATAACATCATTCGATTCATACATATAAAGCTATCTTATTCGAAGGTTTAAACTTGTAATCACTAGAACATAGTTTAGTTAATTCTAAACTTGTTCGCAAACAAAAGTTAATCCTTCTAACTTGACTTTTAAAATCAACTAAACACATGTTCTATATCTATATGATATGCTAACTTAATGATTTAAAACCTGGAAACACGAAAAACACCGTAAAACCGGATTTACGCCGTCGTAGTAACACCGCGGGCTGTTTTGGGTTAGTTAATTAAAAACTATGATAAACTTTGATTTTAAAGTTGTTATTCTGAGAAAATGATTTTTATTATGAACATGAAACTATATCCAAAAATTATGATTAAACTCAAAGTGGAAGTATGTTTTCTAAAATGGTCATTTAGACGTCGTTCTTTCGACTGAAATGACTACCTTTACAAAAACGACTTGTAACTTATTTTTCCGACTATAAACCTATACTTTTCTGTTTAGATTCATAAAATAGAGTTCAATATGAAACCATAGCAATTTGATTCACTCAAAACGGATTTAAAATGAAGAAGTTATGGGTAAAACAAGATTGGATAATTTTTCTCATTTTAGCTACGTGAAAATTGGTAACAAATCTATTCCAACCATAACTTAATCAACTTGTATTGTATATTATGTAATCTTGAGATACCATAGACACGTATACAATGTTTCGACCTATCATTTCGACACATCTATATATATTTCGGAACAACCATAGACACTCTATATGTGAATGTTGGAGTTAGCTATACAGGGTTGAGGTTGATTCCAAAATATATATAGTTTGAGTTGTGATCAATACTGAGATACGTATACACTGGGTCGTGGATTGATTCAAGATAATATTTATCGATTTATTTCTGTACATCTAACTGTGGACAACTAGTTGTAGGTTACTAACGAGGACAGCTGACTTAATAAACTTAAAACATCAAAATATATTAAAAGTGTTGTAAATATATTTTGAACATACTTTGATATATATGTATATATTGTTATAGGTTCGTGAATCAACCAGTGGCCAAGTCTTACTTCCCGACGAAGTAAAAATCTGTGAAAGTGAGTTATAGTCCCACTTTTAAAATCTAATATTTTTGGGATGAGAATACATGCAGGTTTTATAAATGATTTACAAAATAGACACAAGTACGTGAAACTACATTCTATGGTTGAATTATCGAAATCGAATATGCCCCTTGTTATTAAGTCTGGTAATCTAAGAATTAGGGAACAGACACCCTAATTGACGCGAATCCTAAAGATAGATCTATTGGGCTTAACAAACCCCATCCAAAGTACCGGATGCTTTAGTACTTCGAAATTTATATCATATCCGAAGGGTGTCCCGGAATGATGGGGATATTCTTATATATGCATTTTGTTAATGTCGGTTACCAGGTGTTCACCATATGAATGATTTTTATCTCTATGTATGGGATGTGTATTGAAATATGAAATCTTGTGGTCTATTATTATGATTTGATATATATAGGTTAAACCTATAACTCACCAACATTTTTGTTGACGTTTTAAGCATGTTTATTCTCAGGTGATTATTAAGAGCTTCCGCTGTCGCATACTTAAATAAGGACAAGATTTGGAGTCCATGCTTGTATGATATTGTGTAAAAACTGCATTCAAGAAACTTATTTTGTTGTAACATATTTGTATTGTAAACCATTATGTAATGGTCGTGTGTAAACAGGATATTTTAGATTATCATTATTTGATAATCTACGTAAAGCTTTTTAAACCTTTATTGATGAAATAAAGGTTATGGTTTGTTTAAAAATGAATGCAGTCTTTGAAAAACGTCTCATATAGAGGTCAAAACCTCGCAACGAAATCAATTAATATGGAACGTTTTTAATCAATAAGAACGGGACATTTCAGTTGGTATCAGAGCGTTGGTCTTAGAGAACCAGAATTTTGCATTAGTGTGTCTTATCGAGTTTGTTAGGATGCATTAGTGAATCTGGACTTCGACCGTGTTTACTTGAAAAATGATTGCTTAACAAATTTTGTTGGAAACTATATATTTTTAACATGTGAATATTATGTGATATATTAATCTCTTAACGCGTTTGATATTATGTGATAGATGTCTACCTCTAGAACAAGTCCCATTGACTCACCTAATAATAATGAAGAGTCAAATGTAAATTGGAATGATTCGTGGACTGATTCACAAGTTCCCGAAGAGGAACCGGAAGAAGAGTCGGAACCGGAAGAAGAGTCGGAACCGGAAGAAGAATCGGAACCGGAAGAAGAATCGGAACCGGATGAAGAAATTGAACCGGTGGGGGAAATAATAAAACGGTTAAGTAAAAGAAAATCCTTAACCAACCGACCAAGGTTAATTATGGTCAATGGTGTTTCCGCCAAGGAAGCAAAATATTGGGAGGATTACCAATTCTCCGATGAATCGGATTCCGACGAGAATTCCGATGATGTTATAGAAATTACCCCAACTGAATTTAAAAAGGCAAAAGAAAATAATAAGGGAAAGGGCATAAAAATAGAGAAATCTAATTCCAACCCCGATGAACTTTATATGTATCGTCAACCCCCGAAGTCCTTAAGTTGTAACAATGACCCGGGAACCTCTAAACCACCAGGTTTTTCTAAACCAATGTGGACAACGACGGCTTGTATTAGGGGAACATCATATATCCCTAGAAACTTGGCAAAACGAACCAAAACCTAAGAAGAAGAAACGAGCGAGTCGGAATAAGATAGTTGTATTCGTGTGGTGTAATATATGTAATATAGTGTTCTTATGCTTTATGATATATGTAAAAATTGCTTGTATTAATAAGTATTTTTTTTATGAATCTAACTCTTGTCTATTTTACAGTTTAAAAACACAAAATGGATAGACAACCTAATATTTTAAGAGACCTACCCGGAGACATGATTGATGAAATCTTGTCTAGAGTCGGCCAGAATTCCTCGGCACAACTATTTAAGGCGAGATCAGTTTGTAAGAAATTCGAAGAACGTTCCAAGAATGTCTTGGTTTATAAGAGACTTTCGTTTGAAAGATGGGGGATATCACATTGGGAAACCCATAAGTTACGATGTGTTTACTTTGATGCATATATTGCGGGGAACCCAAATGTTATTTTACGCAACGGGTTAAGAAATTATTTTGACTCAATATATTCGAATATTGGACTTCGTGATTTAGAAAAAGCGGCTAACATGCAACATAAAGAAGCATGTTATGCTTACGGATTAGTAATGTTCGCTTCTCACCAAAGTGAGAACAAGAACATCGGGCTACAACTATTAAACAAAACGTTTCCACAAGTGACGGAGTCGGTAATTGGGGTAAGAAATGAGGTTTTTAGATTATTACGGGACTGTTGGACATTACGTAACCCTCGTCCCTTTGACGACGTTACAACACGCTGTCTTATCAACGGCCATAACGGTTATGTTGCACAAGACCAAGGATGGGAAGTAGTCCTAGTAAAACCAGAATGCATGACTTGTTTCTGGACGTATGAATTACGTGTCTTTATTGCCTTTGCTGAACGACTTGTGTACTAGCTAGAATTATCTTCACAACTATCTTGTATCAAAGTTATTGTGTGCTATATTTCATGCTTTATGTAAAATAAGCGGTATTGTAAGTTTGTAAAATATTGTATAACAGTTTGAACGCGAAATATTATTATAATCAGTTTTTCATATAGAATTGTAGTAGTTGAATTGTATATTAGCTACTAAGTATGAACTTAACGGGTAGGTACTACCCGAATTTAAACTTATAAAACGCTAATATGAAGAAAAAGCTTTTATAAATGAGTTCATATTATGCTACGAAATACTATTAACTACTCTTAATATTCTGTATGATTAACTTGTTCCATTTAACTATTTTGAAGGAAATGGCACCGACTACTCGACACACCGTGAATATGAATGAAGAGGAATTCCGTACTTTTCTAGCTTCAAACATAGCCGCAGTACAGGCTGCGTTACATACCAACAATAACCTTGGATCTAGCAGTACAGGAAATCGTGTAGGATGCACCTACAAAGAATTCACTGCCTGCAAACCTTTGGAATTTGATGGAACCGAAGGACCGATCGGATTGAAACGGTGGACCGAGAAGGTCGAATCGGTGTTTGCCATAAGTAAGTGTACTGAAGAGGACAAAGTAAAGTACGCTACGCATACCTTCACAGGTTCTGCGTTAACATGGTGGAATACCTATCTAGAGCAAGTGGGACAAGACGATGCGTACGCACTACCATGGTCAGCATTCAAGCACTTGATGAACGAGAAGTACCGTCCCAGAACCGAGGTCAATAAGCTCAAGACAGAACTTAGAGGGTTACGAACCCAAGGATTTGATATTACCACGTACGAAAGGCGATTCACAGAATTGTGCCTATTGTGTCCGGGAGCATTCGAAGATGAGGAAGAGAAGATCGACGCGTTTGTGAAAGGATTACCGGAAAGAATCCAAGAAGATATAAGTTCACACGAGCCCGCCTCCATACAACAGGCATGTAGAATGGCTCACAAACTAGTGAACCAGATTGAAGAAAGAATTAAAGAACAGACTGCTGAAGAGACCAATGTGAAGCAAGTTAAAAGAAAGTGGGAGGAAAACGGTGATAAGAATCACCAATACAACAACAACAGCAATTACAACAATAATCGCAATAATTATCCCAATAATCGCAACATCAATCGCAACTACAACAAACGGCCCAACAACAACAACAACAACAACAACAACAACAACAACAGCAACTACAACAATCATCCCAACAACAATAATAACCGCAACAACAACAACAATCAGAAGCAGCTATGCCAAAGGTGTGAAAAGTATCACTCGGGGTTCTGCACCAAATTTTGCAACAAGTGTAAAAGAAATGGTCATAGCGCGGCGAAGTGTGAGGTCTACGGACCAGGGGTTAATAGAACGAAAGGAACAAATGGTGTCGGAACGAGTACTGGCGGAGCAAGTAGTGTCGGAGCAAGTTATGCCAACGTAGTTTGTTATAAATGTGGAAAACCGGGCCACATTATTAGAAATTGCCCGAACCAGGAGAACACGAATGGACAAGGCCGCGGAAGAGTTTTCAATATTAATGCAGCAGAGGCACAGGAAGACCCGGAGCTTGTTACGGGTACGTTTCTTATTGACAATAAATCTGCTTACGTTTTATTTGATTAGGGTGCGGATAGAAGCTATATGAGTAGAGATTTTTGTACTAAATTAAGTTGTCCATTGACGCCTTTGGATAGTAAATTTTTACTCGAATTAGCAAATGGTAAATTAATTTCAGCAGATAATATATGTCGGAATCGAGAAATTAAACTAGTTAGCGAAACATTTAAGATTGATTTGATACCAGTAGAGTTAGGGAGTTTTGATGTGATAATCGGTATGGACTGGTTGAAAGAAGTGAAAGCGGAGATCGTTTGTTACAAAAATGCAATTTGCATTATACGAGAAAAAGGAAAACCCTTAATGGTGTACGGAGAAAAGGGCAACACGAAGCTACATCTTATTAGTAATTTGAAGGCACAAAAACTAATAAGAAAAGGTTGCTATGCTGTTCTAGCACACGTCCAGAAAGTACAAACTGAAGAAAAGAGCATCAATGATGTTCCCGTCGCAAAAGAATTTCCTGATGTATTTCCGAAAGAATTACCGGGATTACCCCCACATCGATCCGTTGAATTTCAAATAGATCTTGTACCAGGAGCTGTACCAATAGCTCGTGCTCCTTACAGACTCGCACCCAGCGAGATGAAAGAACTACAAAGCCAATTACAAGAACTTTTAGAGCGTGGTTTCATTCGACCAAGCACATCACCGTGGGGAGCTCCTGTTTTGTTTGTCAAGAAGAAAGATGGTACATTCAGGTTGTGTATCGACTACCGAGAGTTGAACAAACTTACCATCAAGAACCGCTACCCACTACCGAGAATCGATGACTTATTTGATCAACTACAAGGCTCGTCTGTTTATTCAAAGATTGACTTACGTTCCGGGTATCATCAAATGCGGGTGAAAGAAGATGATATTCTAAAGACTGCTTTCAGAACACGTTACGGTCATTACGAGTTTATGGTCATGCCGTTTGGTTTAACTAATGCACCAGCTGTGTTCATGGACCTTATGAACCGAGTGTGTGGACCATACCTTGACAAGTTTGTCATTGTTTTCATTGATGACATACTTATTTACTCAAAGAATGACCAAGAACACGGTGAACATTTGAGAAAGGTGTTAGAAGTATTGAGGAAGGAAGAATTGTACGCTAAGTTTTCAAAGTGTGCATTTTGGTTGGAAGAAGTTCAATTCCTCGGTCACATAGTGAACAAAGAAGGTATTAAGGTGGATCCGGCAAAGATAGAAACTGTTGAAAAGTGGGAAACCCCGAAAACTCCAAAACACATACGCCAGTTTTTAGGACTAGCTGGTTACTACAGAAGGTTCATCCAAGACTTTTCCAGAATAGCAAAACCCTTGACTGCATTAACGCATAAAGGGAAGAAATTTGAATGGAATGATGAACAAGAGAAAGCGTTTCAGTTATTGAAGAAAAAGCTAACTACGGCACCTATATTGTCATTGCCTGAAGGGAATGATGATTTTGTGATTTATTGTGACGCATCAAAGCAAGGTCTCGGTTGTGTATTAATGCAACGAACGAAGGTGATTGCTTATGCGTCTAGACAATTGAAGATTCACGAACAAAATTATACGACGCATGATTTGGAATTAGGCGCGGTTGTTTTTGCATTAAAGACTTGGAGGCACTACTTATATGGAGTCAAAAGTATTATATATACCGACCACAAAAGTCTTCAACACATATTTAATCAGAAACAACTGAATATGAGGCAGCGTAGGTGGATTGAATTATTGAATGATTACGACTTTGAGATTCGTTACCACCCGGGGAAGGCAAATGTGGTAGCCGATGCCTTGAGCAGGAAGGACAGAGAACCCATTCGAGTAAAATCTATGAATATAATGATTCATAATAACATTACTACTCAAATAAAGGAGGCGCAACAAGGAGTTTTAAAAGAGGGAAATTTAAAGGATGAAATACCCAAAGGATCGGAGAAGCATCTTAATATTCGGGAAGACGGAACCCGGTATAGGGCTGAAAGGATTTGGGTACCAAAATTTGGAGATACGAGAGAAATGGTACTTAGAGAAGCTCATAAAACCAGATACTCAATACATCCTGGAACGGGGAAGATGTACAAGGATCTCAAGAAACATTTTTGGTGGCCGGGTATGAAAGCCGATGTTGCTAAATACGTAGGAGAATGTTTGACGTGTTCTAAGGTCAAAGCTGAGCATCAGAAACCATCAGGTCTACTTCAACAACCCGAAATCCCAGAATGGAAATGGGAAAACATTACCATGGATTTCATCACTAAATTGCCAAGGACTGCAAGTGGTTTTGATACTATTTGGGTAATAGTTGACCGTCTCACCAAATCAGCACACTTCTTGCCAATAAGAGAAGATGACAAGATGGAGAAGTTAGCACGACTGTATTTGAAGGAAGTCATCTCCAGACATGGAATACCAATCTCTATTATCTCTGATAGGGATGGCAGATTTATTTCAAGATTCTGGCAGACATTACAGCAAGCATTAGGAACTCGTCTAGACATGAGTACTGCCTATCATCCACAAACTGATGGGCAGAGCGAAAGGACGATACAAACGCTTGAAGACATGCTACGAGCATGTGTTATTGATTTCGGAAATAGTTGGGATCGACATCTACCGTTAGCAGAATTTTCCTACAACAATAGCTACCATTCAAGCATTGAGATGGCGCCGTTTGAAGCACTTTATGGTAGAAAGTGCAGGTCTCCGATTTGTTGGAGTGAAGTGGGGGATAGACAGATTACGGGTCCGGAGATTATACAAGAAACTACCGAGAAGATCATCCAAATTCAACAACGGTTGAAAACCGCCCAAAGTCGACAAAAGAGCTACGCTGACATTAAAAGAAAAGATATAGAATTTGAAATTGGAGAGATGGTCATGCTTAAAGTTGCACCTTGGAAAGGCGTTGTTCGATTTGGTAAACGAGGGAAATTAAATCCAAGGTATATTGGACCATTCAAGATTATTGATCGTGTCGGACCAGTAGCTTACCGACTTGAGTTACCTCAACAACTCGCGGCTGTACATAACACTTTCCACGTCTCGAATTTGAAGAAATGTTTTGCTAAAGAAGATATCACTATTCCGTTAGATGAAATCCAAATCAACGAAAAACTTCAATTCATCGAAGAACCCGTCGAAATAATTGATCGTGAGGTTAAAAGACTTAAGCAAAACAAGATACCAATTGTTAAGGTTCGATGGAATGCTCGTAGAGGACCCGAGTTCACCTGGGAGCGTGAAGATCAGATGAAGAAGAAATACCCGCATCTATTTCCAGAAGATTCGTCAACACCTTCAACAGCTTAAAATTTCGGGACGAAATTTATTTAACGGGTAGGTACTGTAGTGACCCGAACTTTTCCATGTTTATATATATTAATTGAGATTGATATTTACATGATTAAATGTTTCCAACATGTTAAGCAATCAAACTTGTTAAGACTTGATTAATTGAAATAGGTTTCATATAGACAATTGACCACCCAAGTTGACCGGTGATTCACGAACGTTAAAACTTGTAAAAACTATATGATGACATATATATGGTTATATATATAGTTAACATTATATTATGATAATTAAACATATCATTAAGTATATTAACAATGAACTACATATGTAAAAACAAGACTACTAACTTAATGATTTTGAAACGAGACATATATGTAACGATTATCGTTGTAACGACATTTAATGTATATATATCATATTAAGAGATATTCGTACATCATAATATCATGATAATATAATAATTTAAAATCTCTTTTGATATTATAAACATTGGGTTAACAACATTTAACAAGATCGTTAACCTAAAGGTTTCAAAACAACATTTACATGTAACGACTAACGATGACTTAACGACTCAGTTAAAATGTATATACATGTAGTGTTTTAATATGTATTTATACACTTTTGAAAGACTTCAATACACTTATCAAAATACTTCTACTTAACAAAAATGCTTACAATTACATCCTCGTTCAGTTTCATCAACAATTCTACTCGTATGCACCCGTATTCGTACTCGTACAATACACAGCTTTTAGATGTATGTACTATTGGTATATACACTCCAATGATCAGCTCTTAGCAGCCCATGTGAGTCACCTAACACATGTGGGAACCATCATTTGGCAACTAGCATGAAATATCTCATAAAATTACAAAAATATGAGTAATCATTCATGACTTATTTACATGAAAACAAAATTACATATCCTTTATATCTAATCCATACACCAACGACCAAAAACACCTACAAACACTTTCATTCTTCAATTTTATTCATCTAATTGATCTCTCTCAAGTTCTATCTTCAAGTTCTAAGTGTTCTTCATAAATTTCAAAAGTTCTAGTTTCATAAAATCAAGAATACTTTCAAGTTTGCTAGCTCACTTCCAATCTTGTAAGGTGATCATCCAACCTCAAGAAATCTTTGTTTCTTACAGTAGGTTATCATTCTAATACAAGGTAATATTCATATTCAAACTTTGGTTCAATTTCTATAACTATAACAATCTTATTTCAAGTGATAATCTTACTTGAACTTGTTTTCGTGTCATGATTCTGTTTCAAGAACTTCGAGCCATCCAAGGATCCATTGAAGCTAGATCCATTTTTCTCTTTTCCAGTAGGTTTATCCAAGGAAATTAAGGTAGTAATGATGTTCATAACATCATTCGATTCATACATATAAAGCTATCTTATTCGAAGGTTTAAACTTGTAATCACTAGAACATAGTTTAGTTAATTCTAAACTTGTTCGCAAACAAAAGTTAATCCTTCTAACTTGACTTTTAAAATCAACTAAACACATGTTCTATATCTATATGATATGCTAACTTAATGATTTAAAACCTGGAAACACGAAAAACACCGTAAAACCGGATTTACGCCGTCGTAGTAACACCGCGGGCTGTTTTGGGTTAGTTAATTAAAAACTATGATAAACTTTGATTTTAAAGTTGTTATTCTGAGAAAATGATTTTTATTATGAACATGAAACTATAACCAAAAATTATGATTAAACTCAAAGTGGAAGTATGTTTTCTAAAATGGTCATTTAGACGTCGTTCTTTCGACTGAAATGACTACCTTTACAAAAACGACTTGTAACTTATTTTTCCGACTATAAACCTATACTTTTATGTTTAGATTCATAAAATAGAGTTCAATATGAAACCATAGCAATTTGATTCACTCAAAACGGATTTAAAATGAAGAAGTTATGGGTAAAACAAGATTGGATAATTTTTCTCATTTTAGCTACGTGAAAATTGGTAACAAATCTATTCCAACCATAACTTAATCAATTTGTATTGTATATTATGTAATCTTGAGATACCATAGACACGTATACAATGTTTCGACCTATCATTTCGACACATCTATATATATTTCGGAACAACCATAGACACTCTATATGTGAATGTTGGAGTTAGCTATACAGGGTTGAGGTTGATTCCAAAATATATATAGTTTGAGTTGTGATCAATACTGAGATACGTATACACTGGGTCGTGGATTGATTCAAGATAATATTTATCGATTTATTTCTGTACATCTAACTGTGGACAACTAGTTGTAGGTTACTAACGAGGACAGCTGACTTAATAAACTTAAAACATCAAAATATATTAAAAGTGTTGTAAATATATTTTGAACATACTTTGATATATATGTATATATTGTTATAGGTTCGTGAATCAACCAGTGGCCAAGTCTTACTTCCCGACGAAGTAAAAATCTGTGAAAGTGAGTTATAGTCCCACTTTTAAAATCTAATATTTTTGGGATGAGAATCATGCAGGTTTTATAAATGATTTACAAAATAGACACAAGTACGTGAAACTACATTCTATGGTTGAATTATCGAAATCGAATATGCCCCTTGTTATTAAGTCTGGTAATCTAAGAATTAGGGAACAGACACCCTAATTGACGCGAATCCTAAAGATAGATCTATTGGGCTTAACAAACCCCATCCAAAGTACCGGATGCTTTAGTACTTCGAAATTTATATCATATCCGAAGGGTGTCCCGGAATGATGGGGATATTCTTATATATGCATTTTGTTAATGTCGGTTACCAGGTGTTCACCATATGAATGATTTTTATCTCTATGTATGGGATGTGTATTGAAATATGAAATCTTGTGGTCTATTATTATGATTTGATATATATAGGTTAAACCTATAACTCACCAACATTTTTGTTGACGTTTTAAGCATGTTTATTCTCAGGTGATTATTAAGAGCTTCCGCTGTCGCATACTTAAATAAGGACAAGATTTGGAGTCCATGCTTGTATGATATTGTGTAAAAACTGCATTCAAGAAACTTATTTTGTTGTAACATATTTGTATTGTAAACCATTATGTAATGGTCGTGTGTAAACAGGATATTTTAGATTATCATTATTTGATAATCTACGTAAAGCTTTTTAAACCTTTATTGATGAAATAAAGGTTATGGTTTGTTTAAAAATGAATGCAGTCTTTGAAAAACGTCTCATATAGAGGTCAAAACCTCGCAACGAAATCAATTAATATGGAACGTTTTTAATCAATAAGAACGGGACATTTCAGTAAAGACCCGTCCTAATCCATCCGGACGAAGTCCATATCGATTATAAACGATTCACAACAGTTGATTACATCGCGAGGTACTTGACCTCTATATGATACATTTTACAAACATTGCATTCGTTTTTGAAAAGACAATCTTTCATTACATTGAAAATTGACTACATGCATACCATTTTATAATATATCTAACTATAATTGACTTAATAATAATCTTGATGAACTCAACGACTCGAATGCAACGTCTTTTGAAATATGTCATGAATGACTCCAAGTAATATCTTTAAGATGAGCAATTGCACAGCGGAAGATTTCTTTCGTACCTGAGAATAAACATGCTTTAAAGTGTCAACCAAAAGGTCGGTGAGTTCATTAGTTTAACATAAATAATCATTTCCATCATTTTAATAGACCACAAGATTTCATATTTCCATTTCTCATAAATATACGTCCCATGCATAGAGACAAAAATATCATTCATATTGATTGAACACCTGGTAACCGACATTCACAATATGCATATAAGAATATCCCCATCATTCTGGGATCCTCCTTCGGACATGATATAAATTTCGAAGTACTAAAGCATCTGGTACTTTGGATGGGGCTTGTTGGGCCCGATAGATCTATCTTTAGAGTTCGCGTCAATTAGGGTATCTGTTCCCTAATTCTTAGATTACCAGACTTAATAAAAAGGGGCATATTCAGTTTAATAATTCAACCATATAATGTAGTTTCAATTACTTGTGTCCATTTCGTAAAACATTTATAAAAGCAGCGCATGTATTCTCAGTCCCAAAAATATATATTGCAAAAGCATTTAAAATGGGAGCAAATGAAACTCACGCAGTTATTAAAACATTGCATGTATTCTCAGCCCAAAAATGTATATAAAAAGGGAATAATGAAACTCACACATATAAATATTGTAAAATAGTTAATAAAGCATTTGCATGTATTCTCAGCTCAAAAATGTAATGAGTAAAAAGGAAGCAAATGAAACTCACGCATATAAATATTGTAAAACAGTTAATAAAGCATTTGCATGTATTCTCAGCCCAAAAAATATAAAAAGGGAATAATGAAACTCACCATACTGTATTTTGTAGTAAAAATACATATGACGATATTGAACAAATGTAGGGTTGGCCTCGAATTCACGAACCTATATCATTCATATGTATATTAAAACATATACTTGTAATCGAACACAATTTATATATTATTATTAATTGTTATTTTAGTAAATTATATATTTCAATAATAATTTAATTAACTATATTTTATTTATATACTTTAGATAAATAATTAGTATTTATTGTAAAATATTAATATAGTTATGTTATATTTAATAATTATATTTTATTTAAATAATGTTTGGTGTAATAATAATAATAATATTAATGGTAATATTAGTAATACAAATAATGATAATAATAATAATAATAATATTACTAATATTGAAATTCATAATAATAATGATAATAATAATGATATTTATAATAATAATATTAATAATACTTTTACTTAACAATAATGATAACAACAATAATATCAATAATGTTAAGAGTGCTCCCAACGTACCCGCCCTGGGGGCCGCCCAGGCCACCGCCCACCTGGACGCCGATGGCAGCGGACCGCCCAGGGTCTCGCCCACAAGCTCGCCCAGCCCATCGTCCCTCTCTTCGTGCGTCTGTGAAATATTTGTGGACGGTCGCCCAACTTTTTTTTTTTTTAATTTTTCTGTTTTATATTTGTGAAGAAGATGAGTTATATTTACAGGTCGATGAAGATATATTTTAAAGTGAAGAAGATGAATGCTATTTTTAATTTTTATTAATTGTGGGTCCACAAATTATGTGGTTAAAATGAGTTACAACCTTACAGGTACTTTTTTATTTTATTTTATTTTGAGTAATATTTAATATTTATTATAATCAGTTTACTTTTTAAGTTTTTAATTAAATGCAATTTAATATTTAATAAAAGTATAAAAGTATATTTAATTTAGTTAAAGTAATTAAATGAGGGTCCCAATTATTATGTGGAAGGAGTGTCATGGTTGGGAGTGTTTAGTCCTGGGTTTAGTCCTGAGAAGGAAGTGGTAAAAAAGTGCTGATGTGGCGCTGATGTGGTGCTGAGGACTTAGATGGAGGAACTTCTCCATTGTAATGTTTGTTGTAATAATAATAATAATATTAATGGTAATATTAGTAATACAAATAATGATAATAATAATAATAATATTACTAATATTGAAATTCATAATAATAATGATAATAATAATGATATTTATAATAATAATATTAATAATACTTTTACTTAACAATAATGATAACAACAATAATATCAATAATGTTAATAATAATAATAATAATAATAATAATAATAATAATAATAATAATAATTGTAATAATTATAAATACTACCTTAAAAGAGATCGTTAAAGCTTCCAAAAAAAATAGCCATTGACGAAGCTCGAACCCGCAACCTCACGCTTAACCATACACACTCCAAACCATTGGTCTGCGTAATCATTTCTGTCTCAACTATAACCTTTAAATCTATTAACTTAATTTATGTTTTCATCTTCTTCTTCATAATCAAAACATCATCACTCATCATTTAAACTTAAGCTATTTTCATTATGTATTCTTTATTACCCTCATCATTCTCGTTTTAGTCTAACCGAAAAGAAAAAGAGTTGGGATCACGACCCAACAATAAAATATATCCATGAACCTTTTAAAGGTTTCGTTAAACCCTAAAGTATCATTCACTATATCTTATCACCACTTACGGTATATGTCATCTTCATCATTTATCTCCTTGTCATCCTCATCACCATACTCTTACACCATCATCACCATGATTTTTCGTCTGGCCAAACAGGAATTTCAACTCGGTCACGGTTCAAAAAAAAAAATATTTCTGTCCACGGCCCAAATAAAATACGATGGCCTAATCAAACAACCCAATCTTCGTTTCTTTGTTTTAGCCAGACCCTAAATGTATTAACTTAGTGGAATTCCACGTTGCAAAGTTACAAAAAAAAATATATAGCACGTACTAAAAATGCTCAATCTGTTCGCCATAATTTGGGGTTTGTCCCACCTTAAATAAAAAAAAAAGAATCCAATATCCCTTTTATCTCCCATTGTTGGCCACCATGTTTAAACTAATCCCACCTTTATATAAAAAAAATTATGTTTAATGTTTAATGTAGTTAAATCTCACCTTAAAATGCTCGACTAAAAAAAATATGGGGCTATATAACCGGCTATATTTGTGTTTGGTAAATATGACCACAACTTTCCAGAAACAAGAAGGTGGTATCTTTCGATTTAAAAAAAAAATAGCAAAGTTTGCAATGGTTTATGGTTTTCGATGGTTTGATAAAAGTGGATTTCAAGGTGGCGTATGGGGTGGTGATTTGATGAAGGTGATGAAGAGAATTTGAGGGTGACGGTTGTTATGGATTCAAAAGTGATGCTTCAGTTTAGAGAGGATACAAGGTGGTGATAATCATGGTGTCTTAAATCGAAAACAGGAAACAGAAGTAAAAGCCAAGAATGGTGATTACTAGCGGGTTATGGTTTGAACAAGAAAAATGAGCATGCATGGTGTTCGAGTGGTGTCTCATTGTTTTGCGAATGGTGGTTATAATATCATGACAACAGTGAACCAAAAAAAATGATAGGGGTGTCGATCAAAACAAGTGGATTTCGTTTGATGGTGGTTTACGGACAAGAGAAGGAGAAGAGAAGTAGAGAAAGTGGTGGTGGTTTGATGGTGTTCCTTGTTGATCGAAGAATTACAACAGTGGCTAGTTGATGAGTTTGTGGTTCTTGGTAGTTATATGACAACTATGATTGATTGTTGTATTACATCGATAGAAACAGATAGAGAAGAGGTAGTTGTCTGGGTGTAGTGATTTGCATGTATGGTAACTCATACATATATAGAATATAGTGATAGATAGATTAATAATACAGAAAGTGTAAAGTAACATAATAATATAATACTAATAATCTTTATCACATGCATACTAGTTGAGATTTGAAAAGATCAAGTATAGTGAAGCCATCGGCTTATTTTGAATTACCGACACTATTTCGCGAAGTACAATATCCTGTTCATTGCTAAATAGTTAAAATATAAAAATGATTCTAAAAATCCCAAATTTTTATATTAATTATATTTATTTATTTTGGTTATTATGGTAAAAAATTCGATCCTTAATTTGTTAAATAAAAATTATATTAACTGTCCCTCTCATTTATGGGTAAAATATAAAAAGTGTTAAAATTAAATAATTAGATCCTAAATATACTTTTAATAAGCCTATAACTTATATAACTCATTTTCGGATCACCTTTTATTTTAAAATCATATAAGTTCGAATTAAACTTCTCTAAATAGTAATTGAAACGTCCAACGAGTATTACAATCACTTAATATTTATTTTTAATATACTTTATATATATAGTTATGTTTTAAATAATAACTATTATAATATCATATTTTATTTTATTAATTTTTAATAACAACAACATATAATACTTTAAATTATATTTCGAATTATTATTTATATATACATACACACATATCTATTTACAATTAATTGTTCGTGAATCGTTGAGAGCAGTCGAAGGTCAATTGTGAAATGTCCCATTCTTATTGATTAAAAACGTTCCATATTAATTGATTTCGTTGCGAGATTTTTGATGTTAAAGCTAAGGGGTACGTGATAGTACTATATTTTACTACGAAATACGTTACAAATATGCTACAATTTTACACAAGTTTTAATTATTTATTTACAAATGGGATATACTTAAACCTTGCTACAACACTATAGACAGTGTACCTAATCGTACAGTAGTGTAGTTTTTAGTAAGTCCGGTTCGTTTCACAGGGAGCGGGCTTATTGCACACTATATTTTTAAACAATTATATTTGTACAAAATATATTATATTAATAATATATAAAATGGGGTTTTTACCGTTTAATGACCGGTTTGTCGATTTTAAAACTTTAGTCGCAGTTAAAACCGAATGTAAAATATTAAAAATAACTTAATTTAAAATGTAAAATAAATAACGATAATGAAATTTCGATAAATAAAAGTGCGATAATTAAAAAGTATGATAATTAAAAGTGCAATTAAATACAATAACAATAAATAAAAGTGCAATAATTAGAAGTGCAATTAAATATGAAAATAAAGGAATTATGCTTATTTAAACTTCCATAATCATGATGTTTGACGTGTTGATTTTAGTTTTATGCCCATGGGTTAATTGTCCCTTGTCCTGGATTATTTAGTATGTCCATACGGATTTGTCCATAATAGTCCATCAGTCATAAATATAAAGAGCGAAAGCCTTCGTCAAATTATTCTTATTCCCGAAGTCAAATATTCCAACTAATTGGGGATTCGAATTGTAACAAGGTTTTAATACTTTGTTTAATGAATACACCAGGTTATCGACTGCGTGTAAACCAAGGTTTTAATACTTTGTTAACAATTACACCAATTACCCTTGAATGTAATTCACCCATGTTTCAACAAGTCTATTAACTATTAATCCAGTTCCGTGTCCGGTAAAATGAATAATTATTGGTATTTATAGATATCTCGCCCACCGTACCCAGTCAAGCGTATGTGGTTATATATAAATATGTCAAATTATAAGTTTGTATATTAAATTAACAAGGTATTGTTTAGTTTATATAAAACCCATTAATAGCCCATAGTCTAATTTCCACAAGTGTAGTTCTTTTATCCAAACCCCAATTATGGTACAAAGCCCAATTACCCAATTTTAGTATTTTTAGCCCAACATCATGATTACTTCGGTATTAAATAAGCATAATAATAACTTAAGTACGAGACATTAATTTAAAAAGGAGAACATAACTTACATTGAGTATTTATCACGTAGTGTTACACGGACAGAATTTCGACTTCAAAAACCCGTAAAATAACCTTTACATAACCCGAACTAATCTAATATAAAACTACCCTATACTATATATATATATATATATATATATATATATATATATATATATATATATATATATATATATATATATATATATATATATATATTATTATTTATTACAGAGTATTATTATTATTATTTTTTTATATTTTTACTCGGCAGAATGCATGGCCTTTTATAGGCGTTTTGATTTCTGACAGCTCCGCGAGTCGTGGAGTTTTAAGCCTGCAAACTCCGCGAGTCATGGAGTTTGAAAATCCAGCTCACATAATTTTGGAACCTTGCTTGTCGACATAATTTATATATAAATATAAAATATAAATAATTAATATAATTATTTATATATTATATTATATTCTTGTGCATAGTAGACTTGTAATTTTTAGTCCGTTGCGTCGGGCGTTGATAGTTGACTCATGTCCCGATTCCGGATTTTCGAACGTCCTTGCGTACTATTTTATATCGTGTACTTTGCGTTTTGTAACTTGTACTCTTGTCATTTTTAGACGTTTCTCATCAATAAATTGAACCTTTTGAATTGTATCTTGTACATTTGAGCTTTTTGGACGTTTGTGTCTTCAAATCTTCGTTTTCGCCTTTTGTCTTCACACTTATTTAATATAAACGATTACAACTTACAATAGGAAAATTACAACTAAATAATTTACATATTGGGAGGATATTGCTACTAAATATATGTTCATTTGGAGCACTATCAAATATCCCCACACTTGAACGTTGCTTGTCCTCAAGTAATACAGAACTTGAAATTAAATCACACGAATCACTTCTTTATTCTTCACACTTTATACATCAGTGATTTTGATACAGCGGTATTAACAATGATAGTAATGATGTGGTTTACAGTCCCACATGACTATGAAAATGTAGATCCTTATGGAAACATTTGATCTTTTTAAAAATTTAATCTAGCTTTTACCCTAGATAAGTTTTTCGGAATAACCCTTCACCGGTGTTTGCAAAATATTTTTGTGGATTGTGTGGGTTTCAGATTTGAAAATTTTAGCTCAACACTTGTGGTTTTGTGTTACCCACTTGCTAACCTTGTATTAGGAAAGCAACACGTCCAGTTCACTTGTCCCGTATATTACCTTTCGGCAAACTACCGTCCGGTTGTAAAGGAAAGCGATGAACAAGCAACTGTTAAGGCAATGTCTAATGACATGCATTTGATTATGGTCCAAAAATGTGTCGGATGCTATTACTATCCTTTGTAGGTGAAATATTACAGATCATCCTATGATTTTTCGGTCTGGCACAAGGTCCTGTCTTCGACCATGCTATGCAACCACCGTTCTTACGGTTGACACCCGATTTGGTTCAGGTGACCTAATGAATTCCAGGTGAATTCCTAGGATTTTACATTCAATGGTAATGAACGCATTGAAAATGGGTTTTCAGAAAACAAATCGGTTTTAATTTTTTTTTTTTTCATCAAAATATTTTCTCGTTCAAGCTCGAGTTTAGATATCATCGAATTCCATGAGTTTGAATTCTCAATCTTTAAGGTCAATCTCTAGGATTGAGTAATATCAGTCTTGAAAGCTGATTTTTGATCTTTAAGGAGATTATCCTTTCTGGGGATCTGATTCATTAGTCTTATCAAGCTAATTTGCACGGCGTCCTCCCCATTTTACGAGACAGATCCTCTCATGGTTAGGATAAGTCTGACCACTTGGCGACCCTGTTTGATGCTGAGGTCCGTGGATTTCCTGCCGATTTTAGTGATGACTTTTCAAGATTTTTTGTCAACCTACAGCTGGTCTGGACGACAACTTCTTGACCTAAATCAAGAAGCGCGTGTCTTTTTCGGAAGACTTTACTTCCTTTTAATGATGGAATTGATTCATCGTGTAGATCCATCTCTCTTTATAGTAAATCAGGTAAAACTTTTTAGAAATTGTCCAAAATAAAAGTATCTTCAGTTATTTGTACAAAAATATGTGATATATAATTTGAATAACTTGGTAAATATTTCCCACACTTGACTTTTATTTTCCTTTCTTTGCCTTTTTATTTTCCTCTATTCCATTCTTAAATGAATTCTAACATTTTGGGTTGTTTCTCAATTTATGTCCTTTCCAAGGTAACAATAATTTCGGTGTTAACACCTAGTTTTATCGTTCATAAATATGTATAAACATGATTTTGAGTTCATTTAATTGAAAAAAAATTTAAATTTTTTTTTACTAGAATTGGATAGTCAGTATATAAGACTAGGGCTGTTCTTTATTATTAGAGAGCACTAGATTCTAATACAACTACTGCTTTACTAGTATTTCTAATGGTAACCAAGTGTATAAAGTAAAAATTTTAAAATTCGAAAGAATTTAACCCCTTCCCACACTTAAGATCTTGCAATGCCCTCATTTGCAAGAAATCAGTAACAATTTAAATTATTGAGGGTGATTAGCGTAGCAAAATGATTAAATTTTACCAAAGTTTCCAAACATATTGTTGTTTGTGTTGAATGATAAATGTTACACATCATTTGTTCATTCCGTCTTGTCGTTATTTCACATATATTTTGCATCTTGTCGTCAAAATTAGTTGCTTTTGCTAAACTTAATGCCAGTCTTTGAAAATGCGTTGTTTTACCCTGTTGTGTACATAAGATAAACTGCAAACATATATACATATTTTTGAAGTTTGGTATATTACCCCACATTCAAAAATTATTAAAATCTAATAAAAGTTAGAAAATTATAAAAACTATTACAATATCAACATAAGTGCTAAATGTAGTAACATTACAAAAATAAAATAAATAAAACTAAATAAACTAGGGTTGTTACTGATACCAGTAGGGGTTCCATGCATAACCGTATGTGTTATAAAATGCTTCACTGGGTTATAAGTAGGATACGGTGGTTGCATCTCTATAGACCAGGGAGAAAATATGGGCGTTGGAGTAGGAATATAGTTTCTACCTACATGTTGGCAATGAGCTATGATTTGGTTTTGATAAACTTGCCAATCTTCAAATGCTCGATGTCTAGCATTTTCATACTCTTGTGAAGCTATAAACCTTTGCATTTCTGTCATTTCATTTCCCCCTTCCACATTACCTGGCTGTTGATTTCTCTCAACCTGTGGATGTCTTCCATTATATCTTACTGCGGCGTTATTTTGCCTCTTAAAAACCTTAGCACCATGATATACATTTAAACCAATTGTATCGCGGGGTTCTGGTTCTTCGATTAATAATCCCCCCGACTTATATCCACATTGAGATACTCAGCAATTAATGTAATAAATATACCACCTCCTATTATACTGTGCGGTCTCATCCCCCTAACCATAGCTGATAAATAATAACCCACACAATAAGGTATACTTACAGCGCTTTGTGGGTCTCGAATACACATGTGGTAAAACAAATCCCGTTCATTTAACTTTTCCTTATTTTTACCTCGCTGTGTAATCGAGTTCGCTAGAAATCTGTGAATTACTCTTAACTCAGCTCTATCTATATCCAAATAAGAGTAATTTCCCCCTTTAAATCGGTGATGGCTAGTCATTTGACTCCATACACCATGCGTATCAAAATTTTCATCAATCTTCCTACCATTCAATATCAACCCTCGACAATCGGCAGATGCTAGCTCCTCGGGCGTATATATACGTAAGGCATGAGCCTTGTCTAGTAGAGACATGTGGCGCATCGAACCTCCTAACAAAAATCTAATAAAGATTCGATCGGTTAAACTAGCTACCCGATCATTTATTTCTATACTACACAATAATTCTTCACACCATACTTTATATACAGGTCTACGCATGTTGAATAATCGTACCCAATCGTTAAAAGTAGAATTACCATACCTCTGTGTAAGTAATTCTCTAATTGGCTCGGCCAATTCTACAGCTTCTAACGGTTCCCATTCTATTACCCTAGGTACTTCAACAGCTTTAGAATGAAGAGTGTGCAAGCCCCTTTGGTATTTTGGATAATCTATCCAACGTCTGTCTAATCTCAAGTTCGGATGCAAATTTTCCACGTGCATATCTGAAAATGTCATAACTGGATGAGGTATATCTTGTTTGTAGTAGTTATCAACATCCTGTTGTTCCGCATTCTCAGGAGGAGCAATGCGAGCTTGAGATGAAGATTCACCCCTTTCAGTCTGCAAAACACATCAAACACAATTTTTTGTGCATCCAAATATGCATTAGTGTCAGCAAAATCATCAATCAAAATAATTACAATGACATGTTTAATTTATATCAAACTTATGCTCATTTTCATATTTTTATCAAATCTACACTTTTTCAAATAAGCATATACGAAAATGTTCGCCAAGTTCATAAGCATTCGACTCAAATAACCTGTCAAAATAATCATTATTAGCAATTAAACAAGTTCCAAATGGCATTATCTCTCAAAAATCAAGTTCATGAATTTTAGACTTGAAAAAGTCCACTTTAATTCTCAAAAATCATGTTTAGGCTCAAAGTTTAGATCATTTAACTAACTAAACATGTTACACTACTTAATTTAGCAATAATTCATGACAAAAATCGGCCATAACCTATTTATATCAAAAAGCCCCAAATTTGCTCAAGAACACAAACCCTAGATTACTCAAAATTTGAAGTTTAAGGCTTCTAATCATGTTAAATAGCATCAATTTAGGTTATACAAGCATAATACATAAGCAATTTAAGCATAATTACACTAAAAAGCATCAAAATCGAATTGGGTATAAAATTGCTCAAGAACACTAATTTTCGGATTAAAGGGTGTTTTGGTGTAGAAATTTACCATTTTTCTTGAGTAATTCCTTGATAGCATCCTTCTCAACATGATTTTGTGAAAGATTTGATGAAAAATGGTCAAAAATTGCGAATTTTGTGTGTGTTTTTCGGGTATTTTTCGCAGTTATTTGGGGTGTTTGTGTTGGGGACTGTCTGATCGATCCCTTATATTTTTTTTCTGGATTTTAGACCCTCCGTGAGTCGCGGTACTTTTGTTCTTCAAAATCCGCAAGTCGCGGAGTTTGACCTTTTTTTTTTATATAAAAACCTTAACTTATAAAACAATTAATTAATTAATTTTAAAATTTTGTTTCCCTTGTTATTTAGGACGAGGTCGTTTCTGATCGATGTCCTAGTCCGTCCCTCGATAAAATTTTAAAATTTGTCTATTTAAAGCGCGGTTTTAAAAGCAAAGATTTTTTTTTTTTGGGGTTTTTTAATTTTTTTGCCATACTTTAAATCAATAAGATAAATAATGATAATAAAAGTTCTCGTCCCTCCCTCGGGTAGAGCAATTTCGGTTCAATGACCTAGTCTTTAACTCACGACGAATTTTAAAAATCATATTTTTAACTTAGCGAAATAAAGTAAATTTTTGTCTTTAAATTCACACCAAACTTAAATTTAAAATGCATAAAATTAAAAATTCATATTTTAAAATTAAAAATTCACACTAAACTTAAATTATATTTTTGCTTTTATACATACAAACTTATATTAAAAATATTAATTTTTCAAATATTTACAATTTTAAATATATTGATTTAATTTTAACAAGTTTACAATATTATTTTAATATTAATTTTAATAACAAAGTAAAAATAAAATTAAAAATCTTTTTGGCTTTTATCCCACTTTAATCAATCAAATATTATCAAAAATATGCGCCCCTCTTTTCGGTAAAGTAATTTCGGTTTCATAACCTAATTTAACTCATGACGAATTTTTGAAATATTTTGGGTTGATTGATTAAAGATATTTATACTTTAAGAATAAACGTTAAATTTCGCAGTGATGTAATAAATTTTTATATGATATCAATAATTTCGGTCGCGAGACCTAATTTCATTGAATACCAATTTATTACTTTATAGCGAATAAATTAGCGTTTATTATCAAAAGGTTAAAAATAAAAATAAAAATAAAAACTGTAGAGACTTACCTGTGAAATATATTTATTAGTGATATGCTCTAGCCCACTCATAAGATAGTCGGACTAATTGATTTTCCATGGCTACATAGGCATAACCTCGAGCATTTACTGTTTTTTATTCTAAACATATGAATGGTCCATCTCTGCATAAAGTAACAAATTCGGTGTTTGAATAGGTTTGATTATTTGAACATTTACCTTCGTGTGACCATTTTCCGCATTTGTGACATTTTTCAAGGTGTCGTGCTCTTCTTTTCGCTGCGAATTTTGATTTTCCTTTACCAAATTGTAACTTATTATCTTCGCATCTGGATTCTTTTCTTACTCCGTCCAATTTACCTCTGATTAATGATACTATTTCACTTGGAAGTGTGTCATTATTACGTTTAGTGATCAAAGCGTGTAGCATTAGACCATGGTTTAATTCACAGGAAGTCTTCATTTCGTAAAAACCTAAAAAAAAATAAAAATTCAGAATGGAGGAGAAGACTAGTTCTTTAGGGACTGCTAGGGAAAGACCATTCGGGTTCCATTTTCGAGAACTACACGAAAATAGAAAATCTAACTCTAACAGAAATACAATTTATCCTTAAAAGACTTGATTCTCCCCACACTTAGTTAGCTGTGGTGTCGAAATTGTGATTAACTTCGTTGTCAACTTCCATCGGACCATGTATGTAATGTTTAACTCCGTGACCTTTAACTTTAAATTCAATCCCATTTGAATTTATTAATTCTACTGTTCCGTATGGGAAAACTCTTTTGACTATGAATGGTCCAGACCATCTTGATTTCAATTTTCCAGGAAATAGCTTGAATCGTGAATTGAAAAGAAGAACTCTATCTCCTTCTTTGAATTCTTTTGAACTTCTGATACTTTTATCATGCCATTTCTTCGTTCTTTCCTTATAGATTAAGGAATTTTCATATGCTTCATGTCTTAATTCTTCTAATTCTTTTAATTGACTTAACCGTAGACGTCCAGCTTCATGTAAATCAAGATTACATGTCTTCAAAGCCCAAAATGCTTTGTGTTCAATTTCTACTGGAAGATGACATGCTTTTCCATAGACGAGTCTAAAAGGTGTGGTTCCAATTGGAGTTTTGTAAGCTGTTCTAAAAGCCCAGAGTGCATCCTCCAATTTTATGGACCATTCCTTCGGATTTGATCCTACGGTTTTCTCTAGAATAGGTTTTATAGCTCGGTTGGTATTTTCAACTTGTCCACTTGTTTGTGGATGATATGCAGTGGAGATTTTATGAGTTACTCCATATCTTTTGAGAACTTTCTCAAGTTGATTATTACAGAAATGAGTACCCCGATCACTTATTAAAGCTTTTGGTGTTCCAAACCTTGCAAAAAGACGTTTTAAAAAATTGACTATAACTCGTGCATCGTTAGTTGGGAGAGCTTGTGCTTCCGCCCATTTAGATACATAATCAATGGCTACGAGAATATAGAGATTATTATGAGATTTTGGAAATGGACCCATAAAGTCAATACCCCAAATGTCAAATACTTCACATATTTGAATGACATTTTGTGGCATTTCATCACGTTGACTTATTTTTTCGGCCCTTTGACATGCATCACAGGATTTGCAAAGAAGGTGTGCGTCTTTGTAAATTGTAGGCCAATAGAATCCAGCATCATAAACTTTTCTTGCTGTTAGTTGAGGCCCATAATGCCCTCCTGTTGGTCCTGTGTGACAATGGTTTAAAATTTTACTAGCTTCATCTCCGAATACACATCGGCGTATTATTCCATCTGGACAACTTTTAAACAGATGTGGATCTTCCCAGAAATAGTGTTTTATATCACTGAAGAATTTCTTTCATTTTTGGTACGACAATCCTTTTTCAAGGAATCCACATACTAAGTAGTTTGCATAGTCTGCAAACCATGGAATTTCATTATAATCTATCTTCAATAGATATTCATCAGGAAAGTTGTCTTGTATGGCCGATTCATTTAGAACTTCTAATTCGGGATTTTCAAGACGAGAAAGATGATCAGCGGCGAGATTTTCTGCTCCTTTTTTATCTCGGATTTCAATATCAAACTCTTGTAATAGTAAGATCCAACGGATTAATCGTGGTTTAGCATCTTGTTTCGAAAATAGGTATCTAAGAGCAGAATGGTCGGTATAGACCACCGTTTTAGCTAGAACGAGATATGAACGAAATTTGTCAAAAGCAAAGACAATAGCAAGGAGTTCTTTTTCAGTAGTTGTGTAGTTCGTTTGTGCTCCTTGTAACGTCTTACTAGCATAATATATAGGTTGAAATCGTTTTTCAATCCTTTGTCCTAAAACGGCTCCCATTGCAAAATCACTTGCATCGCACATAAGTTTAAACGGTAAATTCCAATTTGGTGTTATCATGATCGGTGCATTAGTGAGTTTCTCTTTAAGAATATTAAAAGTTTTGATACATTCCTCTGAAAAGATGAATGGAGCATCCTTTTCTAGGAGTTTATTCATAGGAGTGGCAATTTTAGACAAATCTTTTATGAAACGTCGGTAAAAACTGGCATGCCCTAGAAAACTCCTAACTCCTCTAACATTGGTGGGATGTGGAAGTTTAGCAATTACATCTACTTTAGCTCTATCCACTTCAATTCCTTCCTTTGAAATTTTATGACCAAGAACGATGCCTTCTTTAACCATGAAATGGCATTTCTCCCAATTAAGTACTAGATTTGATTGTTCGCATCTAATAAGCATTCATTCAAGATTAGCTAAACATGATTCAAATGTATCACCGAAGACTGAAAAGTCATCCATGAAAACTTCCATGCATTCTTCTATCATGTCGTGAAAAATCGCCATCATGCACCTTTGAAAGGTTGCAGGGGCGTTGCAAAGTCCAAATGACATGCGTTTGTAAGCAAAAGTACCATAAGGGCACGTGAACGTGGTTTTCTCTTGATCCTCGGGTGCTATTGGAATTTGAAAATATCCGGAAAAACCATCTAGAAAACAATAGTAACTATTTCCGGCTAACCTTTCCAACATTTGATCAATAAAAGGTAAGGGAAAGTGATCTTTTCTGGTGGCGTCATTTAATTTTCTATAATCAATACACACACTCCATCCTGTTACAGTCCTAGTAGGAATAAGCTCATTTTTTTCATTTGTAATGACAGTCATGCCACCCTTCTTAGGCAAGCATTGAACTGGGCTTACCCATGGACTATCAGAGATTGGATAAATTAAACCTGCATCAAGTAGTTTAATAATTTCTTTCTTAACTACATCTTGCATATTAAGATTTAGTCTTCGTTGGCGTTGCACATACGTTTTATGACCTTCTTCCATAAGGATTTTATGTTTGCAATACGAAGGGCTTATTCCTTTAATATCATGAATCTTCCATGCAATGGCTGGTTTATGAGCTTTCAACACAGAAATGAGTTGTGATTTTTCATTTTCAGTAAGAGAAGACGATATTATTACAGGTAATTCAGATTCACCATGTAAATAAGTGTATTCCAAATGATTTGGAAGTGGCTTTAACTCTAATGTCGGTGGTTCTTCTATCGATGATTTGTATCGATATCTATCTTCTTCTTTTAACATTTGAATTTCTTCTGTTGTTGGTTCATATCCATTAGCTATTAGTGTAGCTAACATTTCAGCTTCATCAATTGGTTTAGTTCCTTCTCCTAAAGAACATTCTCCTGTTCCTTGTAATTCTGGAAATTCTTCTAACAATTCTGCATGTGAATCTATAGTTTGAATATAATAACATGTATCATCTGCAGATTGCGGTTGTTGCATTGCTCTATCAACTGAAAAGGTAACACTCTCATCCTCTATACTTAGGGTCAATTTCTTACCAAACACGTCTATCATCGCTTTAGCCGTGTTTAAGAATGGTCTTCCTAATATGAGAGGAACTTGAGAATCTTCTTCCATGTCCAGAACAACAAAATCTACTGGAAATACTAAAGTATCAACTTTAACTAGCATGTTCTCCATTATCCCTCTAGAATATTTTATTGATCGATTGGCTAGTTGTATGCTTATTCTTGTTGGTTTCAATTCTCCAAGGTCTAGTTTAGCGTATAATGAATACGGCATTAAATTTATACTAGCACCTAAGTCTGCCAATGCTTCTATTGAACTAAGACTACCCAGAAAACATGAAATTGTGAAACTTCCTGGATCAGATAGTTTTTCTGGTATCTTATTCAACAGCACTGCTGAACAATTACCATTCATAGTAACAGCCGAGAGTTCTTCCATTTTCTTTCTATTCGATATTAGATCTTTCAGAAATTTAGCATATCTAGGCATTCCTGAAATTACATCAATGAAAGGAAGATTTACATTTATCTGTTTAAACATATCCAAGAATTTGGATTGCTCGGCTTCAAGTTTCTCTTTTTTCATTTTACTCGGGTAAGGAAGTGGTGGTTGGTATGGTTTAACATAAGGTTTAACCTTAACTGTGTTATCTTCATTAACCTTTTCAACTACCGGTTCCGTTTCCTTATCTTGCTCAGGTTGTGGTTCTTGTGGACTAGGAATAGCTTCATCAGAAGTTACAGGTATTTCAGGTGGTTTAAGTGCTGTACCACTTCTTGTGGTAATGGCTTTAGCTGTTTCATTCCGGGGGTTTGCATTTGTATCACTAGGTAGACTTCCCGGTTTTCTTTAACCTATTAACCTTGCTAGGTTACTTACTTCTTGTTCCAGATTTTGAATAGAAGCTTGTTGATTTCTAAATGCTTGAGCATTTTGTTCATTTGTTTGTTTTTGAGATGTGAAAAACTGCGTTTGAGATTCAACTAGCTTCGTCATCATATCTTCTAAATTCGGCTTTTTATCATCGGTTTGTGGTGGTTTGTTTTGAAAATTAGGTCTTTGCTGATTGTAAGTATTATTGGATACTTGTTAATTATTAGGACCTTGTTGGTTGTTGTATGGAACATTTCGATTATAATTCTGGTTTTGATTGTAAATTGGTCTTGGCGGTTGATAATTATTCTGATAATTATTTCCAGGCCTTTGGTTTATGTATGAAATATTCTCTCTTTGTTCCATTGTTAGCTCAATACTGAGACAATCTTTTGTCAAATGTGGTCCTCCACACTGCTCACAACTAATTCGTATTGAGTGAATATCCTTAGTCATCTTTTCCATTCGTCTCTCGACAGCATCTATCTTTGCTGAAATGGAATCTAAGTCATGGCTAGAATCAGCTCTAGCTGCTTTAGATGATCTAATGATATCTTTTTCTTGGTGCCACTCATGTGAGTGGGAAGCAGTGTTATCAATAATTTTGTAAGCATCAGTTTCGGTTTTCTTCATAATAGAACCACCAGCTGCTATGTCGATGTCTTTTCTTGTAGTGATGTCGCATCCTTGGTAGAATATTTGTACTATTTGACAGGTGTCTAAACCATGTTGCGGACATCCTCTTAATAATTTTCCAAATCTTGTCCACGCCTCATATAGTGTTTCATTTGGTTTCTGTGTGAACGTAACAATTTCTCCTTGAAGTCTTACGGCTTTAGATGCCGGAAAGAATTGTTTAAGAAATTTTTCAACTAAAACATCCCATGTATCAATCGCCCCTTCAGGTAACGATTCCAACCAATCTTTGGCTTCTCCCTTTAAAGTCCAGGGAAATAACATGAGATATATCTGTTCATCCTCTACTTCTCGGATTTTAAATAGTGTGCAGATCCTATTAAAGGTACGAAGATGTTCATTTGGATCTTCCTTCGGCGCACCACTAAATTGGCATTGATTAGTCACCATGTGTAGAATTTGTCCTTTGATTTCATAATCTGGCACATTAATGTTAGGTTGAGTAATTGCGTGACCTTGGCCAGTGCGTTTAGCTCTCATTCGGTCTTCCATACTTAGAGGTTCCAGATTCTCCATAATTGAATTTGTTGAATCTGAATCACTAGAGGATTCTGATTTAATGGTACGTTCCTCAACAATCTCTGTTTGAATGATTGGTGGTTCCGGAGGAAAAATTAATGGTTCAGGATCTATGAATCGTCCCTGAATATTCTCCGGATTCTCAATTGTGAGGTCGGGTTCAAAAAATGGATTATCGGAAATTTGAATTGGAGTACTTGGTCGACTGGATGACGATTCTAAAGAAAAATCAACGGTAGTAATATTTGCTAAATGTCTTGATCTAGTTACAGGTGGTGAACGTACAAAAGGTGGTGAACGTTTTGCTCGGTGCATTCACTGAATATCCTATTAGTTTTTAAAAGGAAAGAAAAATTATATAAGTTATCCAATTAATAGACTTTTCTGATTTTGCCCACGTTTCGAATAGCCAAAAGATGCAGCAGAGGGGCAGGATTCGTTTGGTCTCAATATAATTGAGTACTGTTTGGCTCCAATAACCCGGTCCACGTACAAATCCAACTATTACTACGAACCAGAAAATTTTGATGTCTATTAATTTAACCACTTAAAATAAATTTTCGTAATTTAAAGAAATATAGAGAAGAAGTAGAATAAAAATCTATGTCCTAAAACTAGAATGACGAGAAATGAGAAAGAAAAAGAGCGCGTCGAAAAAGGTCGAAAAAGAAAAGGGTTGAAAAATAAAAGGCGTCGAGAAAAAAAATAAGAAAGAAAAAGAGATAATGACTATAAAACTTTTAAAACACTCGACTAACCCAACCTTATTACTATCACTAACTTAAAATTAAAATTGCAAATTGAGATTACTAATTGGAGTGATAATTGATACATAGGTAAAAGGCGTCGAAAAAAAAAAATAAGAAAGTAGTGCGTTGAAACCTAAAAAGGAACTAAAAACTAAAAACTAAAAGTTGCGTCTAAAAATATTAAGGCTTACAAGTAAAACTATATCCTAAATGGCAATAACTTAAAAAGGAACTAAAACTTAAAAAGGCGTCGCAAAATTTTAAAGCACCTAAATCTTAGTCTAAAGAAAAAGCACTTAAGCGATTTTACGGCAAAGCCTAAAAATCTAGAATTAAAAATAACTATGGCAAAAACTATGACTTAAAACTAAATATGGGCGAAAAATACAAAAAATTATGCTAAAACGAATAAAAAGGGACAAAATAAAAAAATATACTAAAAGTTGTAAAAAGTACAATTTTTTATAAAAATATTATTTTTATATTATTTATTTATTAAAACTATTAATTTTATAAACTAATTAAACTAATTAAACTAAATATATAAAATAATAAATAAACTAAACTAAATAATAAATAATTAAAACCTATTTAGGGTTTTAAATTTAATAATAAATAATAATAATAATTATACGTAATTAATGCCTGATTAGGGCTTCCTGTGTGCCCGTGTCAGACAGCTCCGCGAGTTGCGGTGCCACGTACCAGCAAATACCGCGAGTCGCGGGAAATGAAAATTCAGATGACAGGCTGATTTCGACAGGTTTCGGTTTTTTTTATTTATTTATATATATATTTTTTTATTTTTTTGTTTTTAATTTAATTAATATATTTATATAATTTAAATAAAACTTATCTTTAAAAACTAAGATAGAAATAAAATACTTTATAATTTTATAAATTAAAATCTAAAAAAAAATAGATTTATATATATATATATTTTTTTTATGTTTTAAATAAACACAAAATATTTAAATAAAACTTATATTTTTATAAAATAAAAATAAAGAAACTTTATAAAACTTAAATATTTAACAAACTCTTAAAAATATTTATATTTTTGTTTTTCTTTTTATATTTTTGGATTTTTTACAACGTATTTTTACAAAAACGTATTTTTTTAATAAAAGTAAACTTAAAATAAAAATCTTTTTTTTTTATATATTAGCGTTGCGCTTCCGGTTTTTAAGCTAGATTTTAAGTTCCCTGGCAGCGGCGCCAAAAACTTGATGTTAAAGCTAAGGGGTACGTGATAGTACTATATTTTACTACGAAATACGTTACAAATATGCTACAATTTTACATAAGTTTTAATTATTTATTTACAAATGGGATATACTTAAACCTTGCTACAACACTATAGGCAGTGTACCTAATCGTACAGTAGTGTAGTTTTTAATAAGTCCGGTTCGTTCCACAGGGAGTGGGCTTATTGCACACTATATTTTTAAACAATTATATTTGTACAAAATATATTATATTAATAATATATAAAAGGGGGTTTTTACCATTTAATGACCGGTTTGTCGATTTTAAAACTTTAGTCGCAGTTAAAACCGAATGTAAAATATTAAAAATAACTTAATTTAAAACGTAAAATAAATAACGATAATGAAATTTCGATAAATAAAATTGCGATAATTAAAAAGTACGATAATTAAAAGTGCAATTAAATACAATAACAATAAATAAAAGTGCAATAATTAGAAGTGCAATTAAATATGAAAATAAAGGAATTATGCTTATTTAAACTTCCATAATCATGATGTTTGACGTGTTGATTTTAGTTTTATGCCCATGGGTTAATTGTCCCTTGTCCTGGATTATTTAATATGTCCATACGGATTTGTCCATAATAGTCCATCAGTCATAAATATAAAGAGCGAAAGCCTTCGTCAAATTATTCTTATTCCCGAAGTCAAATATTCCAACGAATTGGGGATTCGAATTGTAACAAGGTTTTAATACTTTGTTTAATGAATACACCAGGTTATCGACTGCGTGTAAACCAAGGTTTTACTACTTTGTTAACAATTACACCAATTACCCTTGAATGTAATTCACCCATGTTTCAACAAGTCGATTAACTATTAATCCAGTTCCGTGTCCGGTAAAATGAATAATTATTGGTATTTATAGATATCCCGCCCACCGCACCCAGTCAAGCGTATGTGGTTATATATAAATACGTCAAATTATAAGTTTGTAAATTAAATTAACAAGGTATTGTTTAGTTAATATAAAACCCATTAATAGCCCATAGTCTAATTTCCTCAAGTGTCGTTCTTTTATCCAAACCCCAATTATGGTACAAAGCCCAATTACCCAATTTTAGTATTTTTAGCCCAACAACATGATTACTTCGGTATTAAATAAGCATAATAATAACTTAAGTACGAGACATTAATTTAAAAAGGAGAACATAACTTACATTGAGTATTTATCTCGTAGTGTTACACGGACAGAATTTCGACTTCAAAAACCCGTAAAATAACCTTTACATAACCCGAACTAATCTAATATAAAACTACCCTATAATATATATATATATATATATATATATATATATATATATATATATATATATATATATATATATATATATTATTTATTTATTATTTATTACAGAGTATTATTATTATTATTATTTTATATTTTTACTCGGCAGAATGCATGGCCTTTTATAGGCGTTTTGATTTCTGACAGCTCCGCGAGTCGTGGAGTTTTAAGCCTGCAAACTCCGCGAGTCTTGGAGTTTGAAAATCCAGCTCACATAATTTTGGAACCTTGCTTGTCGACATAATTTATATATAAATATAAAATATAAATAATTAATATAATTATTTATATATTATATTATATTCTTGTGCATAGTAGACATGTAATTTTTAGTCCGTTGCGTCGGGGGTTGATAGTTGACTCATGTCCTGATTCCGGATTTTCGAACGTCCTTGCGTACTATTTTATATCGTGTACTTTGCGTTTTGTAACTTGTACTCTTGTCATTTTTAGACGTTTCTCATCAATAAATTGAACCTTTTGAATTGTATCTTGTACATTTGAGCTTTTTGGACGTTTGTGTCTTCAAATCTTCATTTTCGCCTTTTGTCTTCGCACTTATTTAATATAAACGATTACAACTTACAATAGGAAAATTACAACTAAATAATTTACATATTGGGAGGATATTGCTACTAAATATATGTTCATTTGGAGCACTATCAGTTTTGACCTCTATATGAGACGTTTTTCAAAGACTGCATTCATTTTTAAAACAAACCATAACCTTTATTTCATAAATAAAGGTTTAAAAAGCTTTACGTAGATTATTAAATAATGATAATCTAAAATATCCTGTTTACACACGACCATTACATAATGGTTTACAATACAAACATGTTACATCGAAATCAGTTTCTTGAATGCAGTTTTTACACAATATCATACAAACATGGACTCCAAATCTTGTCCTTATATTAGTATGCAACAGCGGAAGCTCTTAGTATTCACCTGAGAATAAACATGCTTTAAACGTCAACAAAAATGTTGGTGAGTTATAGGTTTAACCTATATATATCAAATCGTAACAATAGACCACAAGATTTCATATTTCAATACACATCCCATACATAGAGATAAAAATCATTCATATGGTGAACACCTGGTAACCGACATTAACAAGATGCATATATAAGAATATCCCCATCATTCCGGGACACCCTTCGGATATGATATAAATTTCGAAGTACTAAAGCATCCGGTACTTTGGATGGGGTTTGTTAGGCCCAATAGATCTATCTTTAGGATTCGCGTCAATTAGGGTGTCTGTTCCCTAATTCTTAGATTACCAGACTTAATAAAAAGGAGCATATTCGATTTCGATAATTCAACCATAAAATGTAGTTTCACGTACTTGTGTCTATTTTGTAAATCATTTATAAAACCTGCATGTATTCTCATCCCAAAAATATTAGATTTTAAAAGTGGGACTATAACTCACTTTCACAGATTTTTACTTCTTCGGGAAGTAAGGCTTGGCCACTGGTCGATTCATGAACCTATAACAAATATGTACATATATATCAAAGTATATTCAAAATATATTTACAATACTTTTAATACATTTTGATGTTTTAAGTTTATTAAGTCAGCTGTCCTCGTTAGTAATCTACAACTAGTTGTCCACAGTTAGATGTACAGAAATAAATCGATAAATATTATCTTGAATCAATCCACGACCCAGTGTATACGTATCTCAGTATTGATCATAACTCAAACTATATATATATTTTGGAATCAACCTCAACCCTGTATAGCTAACTCTAACATTCACATATAGAGTGTCTATGGTTGTTCCGCAATATATATATATATATATATATATATATATATATATATATATATATATATATATATATATATATATATATATATATAGATGGGTCGACATGATAGGTCGAAACATTGTATACGTGTCTATGGTATCTCAAGATTACATAATATACAATAAAAGTTGATTAGGTTATGGTTGGAATAGATTTATTACTAACTTTCACGTAGGTAAAATGAGTAGTTTTTATCAATCTTGTTTTACTCGCCATTTCTTCGTTTCTAATCCGTTTTGAGTGATTCTAGTGGCCACGGTTTTGTATTTAACTTAACTTTATAAATCTAAATAGAGAAAGTATAAGTTTATAGTCGGAAATACAAGTTACAAGTCATTTTTGAAAGAGGTAGTCATTTCTGTCGAAAGAACGACATCTTGATGACCATTTTGAAAAACATACTTTCACTTTGAGTTTAACCATGATTTTTGGATATAGTTTCATGTTCATAAGAAAAATCATTTTTCCAGAAGTATAGCTTTTAAATCAAAGTTCTTCTTAGCTTTTAATTATCCCAACCAAAACAGCCCCCGGTTTTACTACGACGGCGTATATCTAGTTTTATGGTGTTTATCGTATTTTCGGGTTTTAAATCATTAAGTTAGCATATCATATAGATATAGAACATGTGTTTAGTTGATTTTAAAAGTCTAGTTAGAAGGATTAATTTTATTTGCGAACAAGTTTAGAATTAACTAAACTATGTTCTAGTGATTAAAAGTTTATAACGTTGAATAAGACAGCTTTTTATGTATGAATCGAATGATGTTATGAACATCATTACTACCTCAAGTTCCTTGGATAAACCTACTGGAAATGAAAAAAATGGATCTAGCTTCAAAGGATCCTTGGATGGCTTGAAAGTTCTTGAAGCAGAATCATGACACGAAAACAATTTCAAGTAAGATTTCCACTCGAAATAAGATTGTTATAGTTATAGAAATTGAATTAAAGTTTTAATATGATTATTACCTTGTATTAGAAATATAACCTACTGTAAGTAACAAAGGTTTCTTGATCTTGGATGATTACTTGAAATGGATTTAGAAAACTTGGAAGTAAAATCTTGGAAGTATTCTTGATTTTATGAAACTAGAACTTTTGGAATTTATGAAGAACACTTAGAACTTGAAGATAGAACTTGAGAGAGATCAATTAGATGAATAAAATTGAAGAATGAAAGTGTTTGTAGGTGTTTTTGGTCGTTGGTGTATGGATTAGATATAAAGGATATGTAATTTTGTTTTCATGTAAATAAGTCATGAATGATTACTCATATTTTTGTAATTTTATGAGATATTTCATGCTAGTTGCCAAATGATGGTTCCTACATGTGTTAGGTGACTCACATGGGCTGCTAAGAGCTAATCATTGGAGTGTATATACCAATAGTACATACATCTAAAAGCTGTGTATTGTACGAGTACGAATACGGGTGCATACGAGTAGATTTGTTGATGAAACTGAACGAGGATGTAATTGTAAGCATTTTTATTAAGTAGAAGTATTTTTATAAGTGTCTTGAAGTCTTTCAAAAGTGTATGAATACATATTAAAACACTACATGTATATACATTTTAACTGAGTCGTTAAGTCATCGTTAGTCGTTACATGTAAATGTTGTTTTGAAACCTTTAGGTTAACGATGTTGTTAAATGTTGTTAACCCAATGTTTATAATATCAAATGAGATTTTAAATTATTATATTATCATGATATTATGATGTACGAATATCTCTTAATATGATCTATATACATTAAATATCGTTACAACGATAATCGTTACATATATGTCTCGTTTCAAAATCATTAAGTTAGTAGTCTTATTTTTACATATGTAGTTCATTGTTAATACACTTAATGATATATTTACTTATCATTTAACATAATTAAACAAGTGTATCAATATCTTAATATGATTCATATGTACCTAGTAAGACGTTATAACGATAATCGTTATATATATCGTTTTCGAGTTTCTTAATTTAATAGTCTCATTTTTATGCATATAACTCATTGTTAAAATACCTAATGAGATACATACTTATAATAAAATCATGTTAACTATATATATAACCATATATATGTCATCGTATAGTTTTTACAAGTTTTAACGTTCGTGAATCACCGGTCAACTTGGGTGGTCATTTGTCTATATGAAACCTATTCCAATTAATCAAGTCTTAATAAGTTTAATTGCTTAACATGTTGGAAATACTTAATCATGTAAATATCAATTTCATTTAATATATATAAACATGGAAAAGTTCGGGTCACTACAAATTGAATATATGAACATAGTTCCAAAATTTCTGAGACTCAACATTACAGACTTTGCTTATCGTGTCGGAAACATATAAAGATTAAGTTTAAATTTAGTCGGAAATTCCCGGGTCATCACAGTACCTACCCGTTAAAGAAATTTCGTCCCGAAATTTGAGTGGAATGGTCATGGTTAATAATAAAAATGTTTTCATGACGAATATGAATTGATAAATAGAGTCTTATCATCATTGATTAATATAGATAAAACGATTCTATTATGTGAAGCGTACGATTGAAGCTATCACAAAAGAGTGAAATGAATAAATGAAGTTTCGTTTTAACTTTTGACGTTGTCTTGGTTGAATTCCGGAATTCAAGGGATATAAAGAAAATCTTCGAAATTTAAAAGATTTGATTCTTCGGCGAATAAGGAAATTAGAATCTCTTTAATTAAATGCGATGATCTGTCCCGATTAATACGTATGATATTTCCAATATAAATTTACCTCTTCCGTTCCATTAGTTTTCACCACTTCTAAACTCAATTCCTAAATTCAAAAGATTGTGAAAATGCTTAATCCAATCCTGATTCTTGTTCTTATCCTCACTATCACAATAATCATTCTCCTTTTCCAATTACCACCGGAGGAATCTGTTTTCTTCTACTTCGCCCTTGGGGTTATAATGTTTTTTAATTCTCCCGTGTCTTTATGTCGCGATAAACATTGATATACACGGTTTGTAATTCCTGTGTTTGTGATCGGCTTTACATTTTTCTTTATTTTTCGGAGCTTCATGCTCTTGTTTTCTCTTCCCGACTTCAAGTCAAGCGAATAATGGTCCAGAATTTGTAGATATAGAGTTTTGAATGATTATAATGTTCTAAGCAGGAAGGAACGTGATAGCACGATTTGATTTTCAAATTTATCAACATCACGGAAGATAGAACCATCAAGAATACATTTTCTTGATTTGTTCAGGAGTTAAATAGAATGAAAGAGTTATGTAACATGGCACATGATGACGTTAGGGTCTGTGAATCATCACGTTCCATTAGAAACTCAGCATGACTTACTGTAATATAATCACGTTGATCAAGTGTCATTATATTATACTAACTCATGCATCAGTTCCCAACAATACTTCAAAAACATTCATATTTTAAATTCGAAAGTTTCAGAATTTAGAAACTAAAATAGTTTCGTTTATGATATTATACAGATAACGTGAAGAAATAAATAATTTCGAACGAGAATATTTATGAAAATATCGAAGATATTTATGATGATATTTTGGAATTTCTAAGTTCGATGGTTGATGAAGAAGATTTTCCGTAAGACTTTAACATGAGTACAGAGCAAGATATTCGTTGAAGGTTTCATCGGATCCAGAATTACCTGGATTCTTTGAATATATGGTATGGTCCTTGTATTTGTCCTTGGTATCCTTCGTGGTTAGCTTAATCCGTTTTCCAGTTCCAACTTTTCTGAGCTTTTCCAACATACTATTCTTTATCATCAAACTTTCGATGATTAAGGTCATTTACCGTTGTCTATGGTTTCTGCTGCTTCATTCAGCTTTTTCAACATTCAGAGTATTGATTTGTGACTGAGTGCTTTTCAGAATTTCAGAATGAGAGATCATAATTCTAAGAGATAAATGTCATACATATAACTGTTGATGTAGAAACATTGCGGGATTCGAAATACTGATTGCTGATTCTCAGTAATTGATATGGCAATTCTCGTTACAAGATGCTGATGAGTTCATGATAAGACTTTAATAGATAAATATAGTGATTTGTCAAAGAGATTTAAGCCAAGGAGCGACGAGGTTGCTGGTACATCTGCTGGTAATATGGTGGAATATAAAAGGTTCCCCGGTAACAATAAAAGAGCACACATATAAATCAAGGTTATAATAAGATTGTTTCGAACGAAAAGTCAAAGTTGACTTGCTGGAGCTGTGACAAAATTTGCTAATTTGAAAAGGGATTTCAAAGTTACTTTGGGAAATAATAACACTAAGAAATTAGCATAGTTACATTTTAAACGTTTACTCAGTTTTCAAGAGTTTTTCAGGAGCATAGCTATATACATCAATCTTTTCTTCCGTAGATGAAGTGCGGTTGGTTCATCCTCTTGATTGGGGTGTTTCAAGAATCATGAAAGGTTTGTATGCAGATTGTTATCGTCAAGATACAAATGAGGTTTAAGATGAAATCAAGTGGCAACTTGAAGAATTGTTTAGTTTCATATGTTATAATCAATATTTTAATTCATTTTAATTGTCCAATATTGGTAGTCCACAATTGGTAGTCCACATTTAACAGTCCAATAATTCATATATAGCTTAATATATAATATTCGAATTAATTAATACGTATCGTGACCCGTGTACATGTCTCAGAATCGATCACAACTCAAACTATATATATTATTGTAGAATCAACCTCAACCCTGTATAGAGAACTCGATCATTACTGCATATAGAGTGTCTATGGTTATTTCAAATAATATATATAAATGCGTCGATATGATATGTCAAAACCTTGTATATGTGTCCCGATATTTAAAGTGCGTAAAAATAAATAACAGAAATTAAATAACGATAAATAAAGTACGTAAAGTAAATAACAGTAATTAAATGACGATAAATAAAATTACGAGAATGTAAATTGCGATAAATAAATTGCGATAAATAAAATGTAATCAGTTAGCTAGGAACAATTAGCTAGGAACAGTTAGCGTGTATTCTTAACAAAATTTATCTTAGTTAATTTGTTCGTTTCTATCAAATTTTTATTTCGTCAAATGTGTTCTTCATTATGCCACTTGTTGGATTCTGATAGATCAAAATCCAAATATGAAATTGAATGAAAATGGTTATTCTGTGGTGAACGGATATGTATATCGGTGGATGTAAAAAGGATAGTAAATGACCGTTGAATCAGATTCGAAGAATGTACAGTGTAACTTATTAATGTGAAATCTAAATATTCCTCGGGTATTACCTACCCGTTAAAATATTTTCACCATTAACAGTTTGTACAAAGACTTGTAATTACAATCTTTATGAATATATATATATATATATATATATATATATATATATATATATATATATATATATATATATATATATATATATATTTTCTTCAGATGTAATCATGGATTTAATGAGTCAGTATGATATTAAACTCATTTGGTTTACCGTTAGAGCTAGAATACATAATCTCTAAAACATTTAGAGATTACTTAATCGCCATGAAGAACGAAGATAATCGATGTAGAACGATACTTAGAACGATGATTATACTCGAGGTATAGAATGAGATGTTGAGGCATGGATTGTTGATACTTGGATTGTTGGTGGTACGGGTTCTGTTACTGATGGTACTGTTGATGTCGTTGATGTTGCTGAAGCTGGTACATTTTGCACCATATTTTCCAAGGCTACAACTCGGGCGCGAAACTCATTGACTTTATTACTCCGGGATGATTGTTGGTATGAACGAGTGAATGAATTAGGTTTAGAATTTTAGATTAAATATAATTATGGCGAGATATTCGGGCAATGAGGGTGAAATTGGTGTTTCGGACAGGTTCGCCGGTAAGTGTTTCGGGTTTTCCGTCAAGAGGTGAATTCGGTTGGTGGAAAGGATCGCCCTTCTTTGTGTCTCCATTGATTAAATCGACTACGAACTCATCAGATGAATTGGGGATGGCTGATTGGTTGATTCATTCTGGTGACACCGCTTTCGGAGCTTAGGTGAATATCCATATCGGAATAGCTGTCGGAATAACTATCGGAATAGCTATCGAAATTTGAGGGACTCGAACTAGTTGAGGGATTCATCTCGTACGATCAGATGAAGGATTTTCGATAAGAAATATATTATAGGATGTAGATTAGTACCCTGCAATACATAATTTAGATATGCATATATAATACTAAAATCCCATAAATTACGGAGGAATCTACAGAAAATGACAGGCAAAGTTTACAATAACAGATACGCTAAGATATGAATTAGCAGATACGCTAATATATGCATTTTGTCTATACGCTATTCATGCAATCATTGCAATATGATGTGTCTAGACTAAGAATAATGAGCAAGTAATTTCCTAAGGATGATAAACAGATGATTTCCGACAAAAATGATAAGCAAAACTTTTGACATGCAGACACGGTCGAAGTCCAGACTCACTAATGCATCCTAACGACTATCAGTTAGACATACTAATACAAGACCTGGTTCGCTAAGACCACCGCTCTGATACCAACTGTAAAGACCCGTCCTAATCCATCCGGACGAAGTCCATATCGATTATAAACGATTCACAACAGTTGATTACATCGCGAGGTACTTAACCTCTATGTGATACATTTTACAAACATTGCATTCGTTTTTGAAAAGACAATCTTTCATTACATTGAAAATTGACTACATGCATACCATTTTATAATATATCTAACTATAATTGACTTAATAATAATCTTGATGAACTCAACGACTCGAATGCAACATCTTTTGAAATATGTCATGAATGACTCCAAGTAATATCTTTAAGATGAGCAATTGCACAGCGGAAGATTTCTTTCGTACCTGAGAATAAACATGCTTTAAAGTGTCAACCAAAAGGTCGGTGAGTTCATTAATTTAACATAAATAATCATTTCCATCATTTTAATAGACCACAAGATTTCATATTTCCATTTCTCATAAATATACGTCCCATGCATAGAGACAAAAATATCATTCATATGGATTGAACACCTGGTAACCGACATTCACAATATGCATATAAGAATATCCCCATCATTCCGGGATCCTCCTTCAGACATGATATAAATTTCGAAGTACTAAAGCATCCGGTACTTTGGATGGGGCTTGTTGGGCCCGATAGATCTATCTTTAGAGTTCGCGTCAATTAGGGTGTTTGTTCCCTAATTCTTAGATTACCAGACTTAATAAAAAGGGGCATATTCAGTTTAATAATTCAACCATATAATGTAGTTTCAATTACTTGTGTCCATTTTGTAAAACAGTTATAAAAGCAGCGCATGTATTCTCTGTCCCAAAAATATATATTGCAAAAGCATTTAAAAAGGGAGCAAATGAAACTCACGCAGTTATTAAAACATTGCATGTATTCTCAGCCCAAAAATGTATATAAAAAGGGAATAATGAAACTCACACATATAAATATTGTAAAACAGTTAATAAAGCATTTGCATGTATTCTCAGCCCAAAAAATATAAAAAGGGAATAATGAAACTCACCATACTGTATTTTGTAGTAAAAATACATATGATGATATTGAACAAATGTAGGGTTGGCCTCGAATTCACGAACCTATATCATTCATATGTATATTAAAACATATACTTGTAATCGAACACAATTTATATATTATTATTAATTGTTATTTTAGTAAATTATATATTTCAATAATAATTTAATTAACTATATTTTATTTATATACTTTAGATAAATAATTAGTATTTATTGTAAAATATTAATATAGTTATGTTATATGTAATAATTATATTTTATTTAAATAATGTTTGTTGTAATAATAATAATAATAATAATAATAATAATATTAATGGTAATATTAGTAATACAAATAATGATAATAATAATAATAATATTACTAATATTGAAATTCATAATAATAATGATAATAATAATGATATTTATAATAATAATATTAATAATACTTTTACTTAACAATAATGATAACAACAATAATATCAATAATGTTAATAATAATAATAATAATAATAATAATTGTAATAATTATAAATACTACCTTAAAAGAGATTGTTAAAGCTTCCAAAAAAAATAGCCATTGACGAAGCTCGAACCCGCAACCTCACGCTTAACCATACACACTCTAAACCATTGGTCTGCGTAATCATTTCTGTCTCAACTATAACCTTTAAATCTATTAACTTAATTTCTGTTTTCATCTTTTTCTTCATAATCAAAACATCATCACTCATCATTTAAACTTAAGCTATTTTCATTATGTATTCTTTATTACCCTCCTCATTCTCGTTTTAGTCTAACCGAAAAGAAAAAGAGTTGGGATCACGACCCAACAATAAAATATATCCATGAACCTTTTAAAGGTTTCGTTCAACCCTAAAGTATCATTCGCTATATCTTATCACCACTTACGGTATATGTCATCTTCATCATTTATCTCCTTGTCATCCTCATCACCATACTCTTACACCATCATCACCATGATTTTTCGTCTAGCCAAACAGGAATTTCAACTCGGTCACGGTTTAAAAAAAAAATATTTCTGTCCACGGCCCAAATAAAATACGATGGCCTAATCAAACAACCCAATCTTCGTTTCTTTGTTTTGGCCAGACCCTAGATGTATTAACTTAGTGGAATTCCACGTTGCAAAGTTACAAAAAAAAAATATATAGCACGTACTAAAAATGCTCAATCTGTTCGCCATGATTTGGGGTTTGTCCCACCTTAAATAAAAAAAAAAACGAATCCAATATCCCTTTTATCTCCCATTGTTGGCCACCATGTTTAAACTAATCCCACCTTTATATAAAAAAATTATGTTTAATGTTTAATGTAGTTAAATCTCACCTTAAAATGATCGACTAAAAAAAATATGGGGCTATATAACCGGCTATATTTGTGTTTGGTAAATATGACCACAACTTTCCAGAAACAAGAAGGTGGTATCTTTCGATTTCAAAAAAAAAATAGCAAAGTTTGCAATGGTTTATGGTTTTTGATGGTTTGATAAAAGTGGATTTCAAGGTGGCGTATGGGGTGGTGATTTGATGAAGGTGATGAAGATAATTTGAGGGTGACGATTGTTATGGATTCAAAAGTGACGCTTCGGTTTAGAGAGGATACAAGGTGGTGATAATCATGGTGTCTTAAATCGAAAACAGGAAACAGTAAAAGCCAAGAATGGTGATTACTAGCGGGTTATGGTTTGAACAAGAAAAATGAGCATACATGGTGTTCGAGTGGTGTCTCATTGTTTTGCGAATGGTGGTTATAATATCATGACAACAGTGAACCAAAAAAAATGATAGGGGTGTCGATCAAAACAAGTGGATTTCGTTTGATGGTGGTTTACGGACAAGAGAAGGAGAAGAGAAGTAGAGAAAGTGGTGGCGGTTTGATGGTGTTCCTTGTTGATCGAAGAATTACAACAGTGGCTAGTTGATGAGTTTGTGGTTCTTGGTGGTTATATGACAACTATGATTGATTGTTGTATTACATCGATAGAAACAGATAGATAAGAGGTAGTTGTCTGGGTGTAGTGATTTGCATGTATGGTAACTCATACATATATAGAATATAGTGATAGATAGATTAATAATACAGAAAGTGTAAAGTAACATAATAATATAATACTAATAATCTTTATCACATGCATAATAGTTGAGATTTGAAAAGATCAAGTATAGTGAAGCCATCGGCTTATTTTGAATTACCGACACTATTTCGCGGTGTACAATATCCTGTTCATTGCTAAACAGTTAAAATATAAAAATGATCCTAAAAATCCCAAATTTTTATATTAATTATATTTATTTATTTTGGTCATTATGGTATAAAATTCGATCCTTAATTTGTTAAATAAAAATTACATTAACTGTCCCTCTCATTTATGGGTAAAATATGAAAAGTGTTAAAATTAAATAATTAGATCCTAAATATACTTTTAATAAGCCTATAACTTATATAACTCATTTTCGGATCACCTTTTATTTTAAAATCATATAAGTTCGAATTAAAATTCTCTAAATAGTAATCGAAACGTCCAACGAGTATTACAATCACTTAATATTTATTTTTAATATACTTTATATATATAGTTATGTTTTAAATAATAACTATTATAATATCATATTTTATTTTATTAATTTTTAATAACAACAACATATAATACTTTAAATTATATTTCGAATTATTATTTATATATACATACACACATATCTATTTACAATTAATTGTTCGTGAATCGTCGAGAGCAGTCGAAGGTCAATTGAATATATGAACATAGTTCCAAAATTTCTGAGACTCAACATTACAGACTTTGCTTATCGTGTCGGAAACATATAAAGATTAAGTTTAAATTTGGTCAGAAATTCCCGGGTCGTCACAAGGACCGCACAAATAAGCAACGTATAAAAATTTTGATAAACGTAGTTTTTCGTATTTCAGAGGTTATGATTTGAAAAAGATTGGGTGGAAAATCTTTGAATCGTCGGGTGACATGTTACTAGGTAATGAAAACTAATGAATTAAATGTAGTTTTGATAATTATGAGGACATAAGTCTTTGGGTCAAAAATGTTCACGTGCGAAGCCATTGCTAAAAAGTGAGGTATGAAGGATAGAGAATGAGGATGAGAAGTTAATCGCTTCTTGACTTTGCAAAATGCCAAACAGGTTATGACTAATACTAGAGTCAGAATACTGATGGTGTTAATATCGCTAGATGAGAATCCCTTAGAATATGTCAGGACTTAGAGTTATGTAAGAAAGAGCATCGTTCCAACAGGTGTGGCAAATAGTATCCTTGGGGTGACGCAATAATTTTGAATGGTTTAAGTGTTAGTGGATGCCCGAAGACTCTGCATGACGTGGTAGTAAGTGCCTTCATCACATACACACACACATGAATCTCTCAAATTTCGACGGTTGTCAGTCTTCATGATGACTTGGATACGAATAAGCAACGAAAAATTTTATATAATGAGCAACGAAAATTTTATAGAAATTGTTTAAGGTGACAACATAAGAAAAGAAACGAAGTTCTTAGTAAACTGGGGTTATGTACAACACGTACCATTCAAAGTAAGATATCTTTTGAATAAAAGATTTGATTTGTAAAAGTGAAAGTAAAATTTCATATGTATTTGTCAAAATAAGTAATCATTTACTTTATTTTATATAACATATACGATTTCAAAAATTTGCACGAATGGCAAATAAAATAAATTTACTTTTATAAAACTTTGAGAGGATCATACCTTAAAATAGTGTGTGAAAAATTTTTGGCAAACAAAATTTTCATATTTCGGAGGTTACAAGTTGGAAAAGGATTGATGAGGATTGAGTAAAAGATTTTGAAAATTTCGGGTGATCTTTGAGGTAATAAAAACCATTGAGTTTAAAGTGGTTGATGACTATTGGTAGGGCATAAGTCTTTAGACCAAAAATGCTTAAGTGTAAAGTTGTTGCTTATAAGTGAGTTACGAAAGGGAAAGTATGAGGATGGGGATTAACTACCCATTGATTTTGGAAATCTCGAACTGGTATGACTAATATCGACGTAAGAAGGGTGATGGTGTGATTATCATCGATTAAGAATTCTCTCGAAATAAGTTAGGATTCAGAGTCGCATAAGATTTAGCATCAAATAAGATTCTTGGGTAGTATAGAATTTGAATTACTGAAGTGACGGGATACAATTTCCTTTATGTATCGTTGTCCATTGTATCGGTTTCTTTCATGGTTAGAAAGTGTGCAAATTTGGTGAGGCAGTCAACGATGATCCAGATAGTGTCATAACTGTCTATTGTTTTCGGTAGCTTCGGGATGAAATCCGTCGTCATCCCTTCCCATTTCCATTTTGGGATCTCGGGTTGTTGAATACTTAACTCTCATGGTTGTTAATGGCTTATTAGTCATAACACTGAGGTTCTTAGATATAAGGTTTCTATTGCTCTAGTATTAAACAATTTTGAGACAGTAAACATTGTGAAGAAATGTACCCTAACTAAAATCAGGATCTATGCGAGTCTTCCATAACTGAGGTAATGATTGCTCTACCGCAGGTAAGTCCAAAGTTTTCCTATTTGAGAACTATTCCCTTAAGTGTCCAGGGTGTCTATATCTATAATATATTGTCAGGTTATCAATCTGAAATCAAGGTCCTATTTGTACAATATCTGGGCTACGTGGTTATTCTTTCCCTACCTCTAACAGATCATAATGCGTATACTCAAGTGGTTCCTACCAAAATTTTCTTTGAATTACTTCATATTCAACATGTAATAACATTGGGACTTCTGTATGATTTTCTTCAATATAATCACGCTGGCCTGGCGTCATTATATTGTACTAAATCATATGTTCATTCCAATATCGCTCCATATGGTTAACGTAATGTGATCACTTCAAGTTCTACTCAATTTCATCTAATGGTGCTTCTATCTATGCCATCTCAAAACAAAATCTACATAATTAATCTCATGATTATCTCGGTGTGGGTGTGTAGGTTCCGCAGGTCATGCATCAATGCCTAAATGTCCCGAAATTTCTCCAAAATGTTCGGGTTTAGGTAACGCCTTTAGGTTCCTTTCTAGAAATTCAATCTGGTGTCTCGTGTCGAGTTGTACGTGTAGCAAGTAGTAATACGATATGTTTTGAGGCGACTCCCAAGTCTTCGGGTATGGCCGAGCATCAGTAGAAGGCATTCTGACCTTGTGAAAGGAGATGTCCTCCCAACTTCTCCAATTCCTAAGAGAGTTGGGGACCTAAGTCCAGAAGTGTCGTTAGATCGTCGAGTAGTGGTGTAGAATGAAAGAGATAAGTGACGGTCATGAAAGCGTACGGGATACGAGTCAACTTGCGGAAACTGAAAAACCTTCTAATGTTCATACGTTTTATGTGGCTAATTAGAGTGAGCTCGGGGTATGGTTACTCTGACAAGTCCTCCAATATCTCCTCCTCTGAGGATCAACTCTAGTGGGCGTGTAATCCGAGGGGTACACCTTCTAGATTGCGTGAAGTAATGTTTCGATCTCTGGAACGGTGGAACGGTAGTAACAGGTGGATTACAATACTAATCCTTAGGGTTCGACGAGCGGAAAGGTAGTTCAGAAAAACATCTGAACTAGGAAGGATAAGTTCTCCAAGTCGGTACAGCGAAAAGCAGACGGGTAGCAAGCACATAATCAGACATAGTAACTACAGCAGCCTAAAGCATCTACAACAGTACATAGCATGGCATAATAGCAGTATTGAGCATGCAATCAAAAGCAGATAGTAGCATGCAGTAGCGAGAATAAGCAAAGCATACAGCGAGTTTACATAGCACTAAAAGGAAACGGTAGCATGCAGCAAGTTCATACGGCAGTATAAGTAAGCAATAACATGCAGCAGTAGTAAGCAGTAACATGCAGTAATATAACACAGTAGCATGCAGCAGGTTCCGCAGAAACAAGTAAACGAGCAAGTTGTAGATTAGTCCTATTAGTGAATCCTACTCGGTCTGGTCTAGACTCACTAATGTAACCTAATTCCCTAAAACCAATGCTCTGATACCAAATGTGACGCCCCGTACAAAACCATCGTGTACGATTCATCAACAACGGGATCTTTACACGGTCAAGTACTACATGCTGTTTGAAAACCGGTTTTGCATTCATAAAAGATAGCGTTTACAAAAGATAACGTGACACAAAGGTCGTTACAAAGTCATTATTTGAAAATAACATAAACTACGAATGCAAAAGAAAAAAGTTCCATGATTGAGATATCTTTAAGATTATGCAGCGGAATTCTAGCACAGCAGGTCCTTAACAGCAAGTCTAAACACCAAGACATCAAGTCTAAACAGTGGAAGCAACAAACCTCTAAGCACCTGAGAAAATATTCTTAAAAACGTCAACAATAATTTTGGTGAGCTATAGTTTAAATTGTAACAGTAATATAAGATTGACCACGAGATTTCAATGTTTCAAATAAGTATGAAAAGTATATGTATAACCGTGGGCACATGGTAACTAGACTTAACGTAAATATAAATATCACCCCCTAAAAGTACACCTGGCGAGTGCGTATGTCCTCGAAGTATTAAACACCCGTTAAATGCTAGCGCGACTAGCCCGAGTGGGGATGTCAAACCCTATGGATCCATATCTAATATTCGCGTCTACCGGTTCAAAAACCAATAGTTAAACGTTACCGTGCTAAGGGGAATCTTTATGCCGTTGTATAACCCACACATATGTAAAGTTTAAGTACTCGTGTCAAATAAGTAAAACATAAAAAGCGCATGTATTCTCAGTCCCAAAAATAGTATAAGTAAAAAGGGATGCAATAACTCACAGTGAATAAGCAATACAAGTTGATACGAAAGTGTGCAAGTAGTAAGTAGGTCCGAAAGGTCGTCAACCTAAATCAAAGGTTACTAGGTCAGTAGGTTGTCTTTATAAGTTCTATTAGTGCATAAAATAAGTTTAAGTGTCATCATCATCATCATCATCCTAAAAGCTAAGTAAGTTTGACAAGAATAGAGATCGAAACAATAGGCTGACTTCGGTCAGCTGCTACGACCTCTACGTAAATCGAAAAGACACGTAATCAGTGGCTACGACTCCGTATATGAGCCCCTATTTGCTGACCAATTTCCAGAACCAAACTCATCTTCGTTTGACCGTGGTGATGGTTTAAGTGCGAGTAGGTCAGAAATTTCAGCACAACGTTAATAGGGTGTGATGACTTTCGGAAGGCCATAAATCCTAAACCGTAACTCGGATTAAGACGAAGTCTAAATGGAAAATCATCTACTCGAACCAAAATAACTGAAAATCAACTTTCCAGTAGCCCAGGTGGTCTAATCAGATACGAAAAGCAGTAGGTAAGGTGCTCCGGTGGGGTTCTTAGTGCTTGATGCTCATCACGGTTCTCATCCTTGATGCTTGTAGCTTCAAGTGTACAACTCGTTGATGGGTTAGCATTACCTTGACCAAGATTCTACCATCAACACACAATATGTTAAGACCAAGTAAGAACACAACTCATTTAAGAGTCTTAGATGGGTGATGAACCAAGGTTACATCATATCCTTAGTCTTAACACAATTACAAGTTACATTTACAACTAAAGCTAAAAAATTTACTTCAATCAAGCAAGTATGAACATAATCTAAGTCAAATGAAGTGATGAAACCCTAAGCTAGAGAGATTGGATCCCTTTCACACAATTTTTAAGGTCACAAAGCTAGAAAGCTTGAACCTTTAGTGTTCTTGAAGAACTTGAAGCATAAAGCTTCGATCTTTAAGTTATATGAAGACCATAAACACAAGTTTTGATCTTTATAACAAAATAATAAGATCATAAGTTAGGAAACTTAGATCCAACAAAAGATATGAAGATCCAAGCTAGAGAGCTTGCATCTTGGTTATTCTTGAAGATCTTGAAGCATAAAGCTTGGATCTTTAAGTTACATGAAGATTACAAACACAAGTTTGAATCTTTATAACAAAATAGCAAGATTAAAGTTAAAAAAATATAGATCTACAAAGTGGGTGAAGATTCAAAGCTAGAAAGCTTGAATCTTTAATGTTCTTAAAAGATTCAAATCCATGTTTGAATCTACAAGATGTAATCAAGATCAAAAGCTAAAAAGCTAGACCCATGATGATGATGATGTTGATGAATTCGTGATGATGAGAAGGAAAAGAAGAAAAGAAATTCAAAATACTTACACTTTTAGAGAGAGAAAGAATTAGAGAGAATTAGAGGGTGTGTGTGTGTGAATTACAAATGAAAGCAAGTGTAAAATGGATGGAATAAGGCTAGTATTTATAATTGAATGAGGGGTGAGAGTGGTGGTTTGGGCCGTGATTTTGAGGGGGGGACAAGGGGGACAAAAGTTTGCTTTTTGGTTAATGGTTGTCTAAAGTTGGTGCTTATGTTGGGATCCCATGCAACATTAAGGATAATACTTGACATAAATGCTAGTATGTTCCCTCTAATAAATGGGCATTTGTCTTACATATTAATGGGTCACTAGCTATTAATAATTGGGCTAATTAAATAGTCCACTAACTAGTGTAGGGTGGACTAAGGCCCAACAAGGCAGAAAGTCCAACAAGACTAACTAGTAAGCATAAGTAAATTACTACGCGTAGTTAAGCATCATAAACCCAAGTAATCATTATTATAAAATAATAATTAAGATTCCGTAGTCATAATATTCTGATTATGACAAAAGTTAAACGTGTACGCAGTACGCAGTTTGTTCGTAACGTCAAGTGACACTAACGGTCATAAAGGCTTCCGATGATCAAGTTAAGTATCCTACGTACTCAAAGGCATGTTTTAACATATAAATGAAAGTAATCCATATGTAGTGAGATTCCAGAGTATAATATAGCTCAGTACGCATAAATACGCAGTTTCGCAAAAACACAAGGCACAAAAGCAAGTCAAAAAAGTCGGGTCGTTACAATATAGCAGTAAAAATAAGCAGCAGCATGCAGCAAGTTCCGCAGAAACAAGTAAACTAGCAAGCTGTAGATTAGTCCTATTAGTGAATCCTACTCGGTCCGGTCTAGACTCACTAATGCAACCTAATTCCCTGCAACCAATGCTCTGATACCAAATTTGATGCCCCATACAAAATCAACGTGTACGGATCATCAACAACAGGATCATTACAAGGTCAAACACTATATGATGTTTTAAAATAAGTTTGCATTCATAAGAAAAGGTGACGTCATAACCAACATCAAATGTTTAACATACGATAATGTGCCTCTACGAATAGAAGGCGATAATAATAGTACTTGACCCATAGGTCGTTACAAATTCATTGTTCAAAAGTAATAAAGTTTGAATGCAAATTAAATGTTTCATGCGAAGACATCGCTAATAAGCGCAGCGGGAGTCTACAAAGCATGGCAACTACAACGAAAGCAATCAAACCTTAAGCAGCTGAGAAAAACATGCTTAAAAACGTCAACACAAAAGTTGGTGAGCTATAGTTTAAGTATAACAGTAATGCAAGGTAGGCCACGAGATTTCAGTGTTTCAAAATAGTATGAAAAGTATATGTATAACCGTGGGCACTTGGTAACTAACTTAACGTAAATAACACCCCCTAAAAGTACACTTGACGAGTGCATAAGTTTACGAAGTATTAAACACCCGTTAAATGCTAGCGCTACTAGCCCGAGTGGGGATGTCAAACCCTATGGATCCATATCTAAGATTCGCGTTCACCGGTTCAAAGACCAATGACTAAACGTTACCGAGCTAAGGGGAAAGTTTATGCCGTTGTATAACCCACACATATATAAAGTTTAAGTACTCATGCCTAGTATGAAAAATGTAATATGCGCATGTATTCTTAGTTCCCAAAATAGTTATAGTAAAAAGGGATGCTATAACTCACAGTGGAAAGTAGTAAAAGTCGATACGCGGGAATAGTAAGCAAGTGGTTGGTCCGAAAGGACCTCAACCTAAGTCAAAAGTTACTAAGTCAGTAAATCGTTCCTAAAGGTTTAAAAGTATGTAAATTAGGTCTTAAGTATCATCATCATTCATCATTAATCAAAAAGTGTAAAGTAAGTTTCAATCAAGAATAGAGTTTGAAATAAAGGCTGACTTCGTTCAGTAGCCACGACCTCTATACAAACTGAAATGAGGTGAGACCAGTGACCATGGCTCCGTATATGAGTCCCCTGGAGGCTGACCAATTTCCAGAACCAAACTCGTCTTATTTTGGAAGTGACGATGGTTTAAGTGCGAGTAGGTCAGAAATTTCAGCACAACGTTAAAAGGGTGTAGTGACTTTCGGTTGGCCATAAATCCTAAACCGTAACTCGGATTAAGACGAGGTCTAAACGGAAAATCATCTACTCGAACTGAAATAGCTGTAAATCATCTTTTCCAGTAGCCCAGGTTATTGATCAATTCCAGAAAACAGTAAGTAAGGTGTTCCGGTGGGTTCTTGGTGCTTGATGCTCATCACGGTTCTAATCCTTGATGCTTATAGCTTAAAGTGTACAGCTCGTTGATGTGTTTGCATAATTTTTACCAAGTTTTGACCATCATAACACTAATGTTAGTCTAAGATATGTAGCACAACTCACTTAAGAGTTGTATGAAGGTTGATGAACCAAAGTTACATCAAGATCTTAGATCCGACACATACATGAGTTCTAATAGTAATATTAAGCTATAAACTTGAAAGTAAACTAAATAAACAAGATCTTAAGTTGTAGAACTTAGATCTTAGTTAGATCTTAAAGATCCTAGACTAGAAAGTCTAGATCTAGTGTTCTTAAGTTAGATCCTAAGTTATAGAACTTGGATCTTCACTTTAATGAAACCATAAGTTATGAAACTTATATTTTCAACTTGTAAAATGTATATAAGCTTATAAGCTCTTGTTTACAACAAATTTGGAAGACCATAAGCTATAGAAACTTAGATCCAACACAAGTGTATGAAGTTATAACTAGAAAGTTATACTTCCATGTTCTTGAACTTATAAAGTTAACTTTAGTTTCAAGAAATATAAGATCAAGCTTAACTAGTAATACTTGATCAAATTAACAACATCACAACTTTAAAGTACTTACAAAAGAAAGAAATAAACTAAAGTTACAAGTATTATGTTCATGTTTGTTTCATACTTAAGAAGATTCAAGTCAAGCTTGGATCTTAAGAATTTAAGTCTACAAAACATGAACACAAGTATGATTATAAAGTTTATGAACTTTAAATCTTATAACATTTAAGTGTAGAACCATAAACTAACAAGTTTAGATTCTTGTTTTTGGTTCTTCATCAAACAAAAGATGGAAGTAACCAAGATTACATGAAGATACAAGTTAGAAAACTTGATCTTTAACATAAACAAGTAACAAGTAACAAAACAAGTAAAATGATGATGATATGAATCGGTTTTAATGGAAGAAAAAGAAAGAAAGTAAACCTTGTTACTTACAATATTTTGAGAGAAAAATGAGAGAAAAGAGTTGTAAGAGAAGTGGTGCAAGTATGTGTGTGAAAGAAGTGAAGTAATACTAGTAAATATGTAACAAAAAAAAAAGAAATGGAACCTCCCTCCTCACATGAAGGCCAACGGCCAAAGGGTGCCAAAAGAAGCAAGGTCAAAAGCCAACTTTCAAGTATTGGAGAATGGTGTAAGCTCAAAATGGTATTAAAGTTAAATTGCATGGGAGCTTGGTGCTAGTATGCTTGTGACAAGTCTCTTCATATCACTAATTAATCTTGTTCTTAACCTCCCAAACTTCTATCATGGCAACATACAGATTAATTAAGCTATCATGGTAATATCGAAACGCATTATAAAACATAAAAAGTAAGAACACATGTTTAATACAAAAGACAAGCGTTTCGAATAAAAACCTGAAAAGGCCGAAGAAATCTGCCCGAGATCGCAGGGATTCGCCGGGATATCCTCCGGAAAATAAAAGCTAAGCTAACTACTACTAAAAACTAACTAAAAGCTTGAAAATATGAAATGAATTACAAATTGAGTGTTTATTGGAATGGATGGAGAGAGCCCTTTAAATAGACTTGATTTTTGCCTGCATACGGCTGGCAAGCCATTTGGTAGGCCGTTTTTGGAGGCCGTTTGCTATGGCAAGCCGTTTATTGAGCCCGTTTGCTCTGACCGTTTGGCAGGCCATTTGCCATACTGGCAGGCCGTTTGGCAAGCCGTATGGTAGGCCGTTTGCTGGCCTGGTCAGCCTGATTTCACTGGATCGTAACTTGATTTCTTGTCTTTCACCGTTTTTGCTCTAGAATCTTCGTTTTAGCTCCGTTTTACTTTATTCATTTTGCATCGCCTTCGTAATTACTTAATCTACAATATCAACAGAAAAAGCGATAATTTTGCCGACAAAGTTTAAATTTTTATTGTTCCAGGGCTTAATATTGGGGATAAAAATGTGACTTTTTGCCCGATATCACCTATCCTTGGATGGGATTCTAAAAAGAACTAATCTCACTGTTACTGTACAACGCATTCAAAATAAGCAAATCTGGTATCTTGATAGTGGAAGTCTGATAGATTTGTATGCTAGCTTCTTAAGGATTAACCAACCTAGGATGTGATCAGGACTTGTCCACCTATATGAAATTAGCTACTTCATAGTATTAAGACCCCTGGTTATACTGTATCTGAAGATTCTATGAACTCGGTATGGCCGGAGTTCTCGAGAGGCATCTAATGCACTTTTAGGACACGAAACTTAGGAATTGAGACATGAATGACCTAGTATGCCTATTGACTGTTCTGAAGAGACCTCTTAGGAGCTGTTAAGATCTAGTTAGTGCCTTCACTGTGTGACCTAAGCCTATTGCATGTTCTTGTTTGATTGTTGCCTTAGGTCCTAGTCATATCAACTGTTTAGGTATTCATTAGGTTTCTATCTGCTTTACTATCAGTATGTTAACTTTGATGCTGTGTAATGTTTGAATTCGTATGATCTCATTAGTATGATGGAATGGTTGTTAGTTTTCAATTAAGGTTTTGCCAACTTAAACCGAAGGATTCCTTTCGTTTGTGATCAGTGTTCAATCAACACGGCACGTTGTTATTCAGTTACCTAAACTGATAACGAGGGTTAAGATTAGAGCTTAACTCACTAATAAACCTAGTACTTTACTGAGGATAACCTCCGAGGTATTGTTACCTTTCAATTATACGACCAAGTGACATACTTCTCACTGCTCAAAGAGAACTCCGAGAGTTCAGAGACAAGTAGGTCTGTGTAATTGGCTCATCCAACCAGATCTACATCATTCCAATCATAGTCTTAACATAAGCATAATTACCTTTCCCTAACCCATTACTGATATCTTGGTCAACATTTCCCTGATCTGCATACTCCGGATATCCTTCCACTTTATTTACTTTTATGCATTTAGGACCTTTAGCTAAAATCAACTACTATCTTTTATCCAGGTAATTTAACTAAAAGACAATTATCCACTTGATCTTCAATTCGTTAATCAGCAAAAAAATACGACACTAGGTTAACTTACACCTTCTACACCTTAGAAAGTAAAAGTAAATTTAGGCCTCGCAAAATATAAATAAACGAAGACACTGTGTGCTACCGAATCGGACATCTTGCGACCTAACGACATCGCACAAATAAAACCGTCCGTTAGTAGCATATCAGTAGCTTTCTCTTGGCGCCGCTGCCGGGGATCGAATATTTTGATCGAGAAAGATTTTAAACAGACAAAGTATTGTTTGGTGGTGTCTAAGAAAGACAATTATACACGGACTTGGTTGTTGGATTTTCCGAACAGTCTCCAATTATATTGGAACCAAAAGGATCCTGCCTCTCCGTAGTCGGCCTGGCCACCTCGATATAAGTAAGCTGTGAGAAGTCCTATCGGTTAAGATATCCGATCTGGTTAGCGACCAAATTTCAAGAATAATTGTTTTTATTAAATTATCGATCCTTTTAGTAAATTAATATTTTCTAAAAGTTACTTTTAAGTCTTTTAAACAGAAAATCTAAAAAAATGGAACAACGAGACACCCTTGCTTCTATGCATAAGTCATGCTTAGAGGAAAGAGGAGGACCAATCACCTTAGGAACCGAAGGAATTCCTGAAATCAGTTCACACATGATTAAACTAGCCAATGTGAGCTGTACATTTCAAGGATTACCGACTGACGATCCAAACTTTCATATAAACAAATTTATCAGTCTGGTTGACTCTTTTAAGGAGGAAGAAAACGAGAAAAACATTTTAAAACTTCATCTTTTTCAATATTCACTTTCTGCACACGCTTTAGCATGGTTTGACGAACTTAACCCGAATTCAATCCATACATGGGAGGATTTAGCCACAAAATTTCTAAACAAATTTTATCCATCCTCCCTCCAAACCTGTTTAAGAAATGACATCGCAAACTTTTCTCAAAAAGAAAACAAGTCATTATGTCTAGCATGGAATAGAATGAAGATGATGCTTAAAAGATGTCCGAATCATTCGTTAAGCCGGGTAGACATAATCTGTACGCTTTACAATGGTTTGACCAAGGATGATAAGTCTCTCCTAGACATGGCCTACCAAGGCAATTTCATGTCCCGAACTGCATACGAAGCATGGAATCTCTTGGACACAATAGATGCACAACAGGAAGATTGGAACAATGAAGCTGCTGAGAAGGATGACGTCTTCACTCATACGGTAAAAATGCTGGAAACCAGGTTACAAGATCTCACCCTCACTCTTCAAAATTTACCAATTCCTAGAAACTTCGATGCTACTAGAACCAATCTAAGGTATCCTTACCCTAGATGGGCACACAAACAGCAAAATAGCTTGGATCATAATATAATCTTCCCGTTGCACAAACCTACTATCCACTCTAAGGAAATTTTAGTTGAATTTATGAAAATGCAATACACGATAAACCTTCAAGTCATAGAATGTCATAACAAGTTCGAAACTTTGATAAAGACTTTTGAAGAATTAATCACCAATTTTCAGCTTACGCTTAAACGTTTAACCACTAAAGTTGATATAGGATGTAGTGAGTTTGATGCCCTAGTAATTACTAGAGGAGGGAAGGAAACAACTGTCAACATACCCATACAAGATTTTTCCGATAAAGAACCTATGTCAATTGACCCAGTTGTCAATCCACCAGAACCTATCTCTCCTAAGGCCCCGAAAATTATTCCGCGCGCCTGCATAACTTTTCTCAGGTAGGCTTAGGAAGGAAAAATAAGAAGCACAATTCGCTAAGTATTGGGATATTATTAAGAATTTGCATTTGAATGTACGACTAGTATATGCTTTAGTAGAAATACCAAACTACGTAAAATTTTTCAAAGAACTGCTTTCAAACAAAGAGAGATTAAGAGAGATAGTTAGCTTGCCCTTAAATGAAGAATGCTCATTAGTGTTACAACATGGAATTCCCCCTAAGTTTGGAGATACAAGAAGATTTACGGTACCTTGCTACCTACAAGATGTCCAAATTAGCAATGCGTTAGCAGACTTAGGAGCCAGTGTAAACCTAATGCCCTATTCATTATTCAAGAAGCTAGGATTAAATGACTTAAGGCCTACCAGAATGACTATCCAACTCGCGGACAGATTAGTTAAGATTCCTCGGGGAATATGTGACGATCGCTCCAAATCCATATGGACGAACACGTCATTCATCGATTTCATTGCGAGGTATTTGACCTCTATATGATACGTTTTGTAAACATTGCATTCTTTTGAAAAGGCTTACCATAAATGAATATTTAAATCAAAGGTTTTTGACATCTGATGATTTGTACATATAGACAATCACTGTAAATAATAGTTTACAATAGTACTTCCGTTGACAATGCAGTCAAAATAAGATACATGGTGATGATTTGGTGAATGCAACGTTTTCTTGAAAAATATGCCATGTACGACTCCATGCACATAGCTTGTCTAACATATAAGCAAACAGCGGAAGACTTCTAGGAAACCTGAGAATAAACATGCTAACAAGTGTCAACACAAAGGTTGGTGAGTTCATAGTTTTAGTGTTTCGCATAATCTGTATATAAAAGTGGATCACACGATTTCAGTTGTTTCATCCAAAATGTTTATCAAAAGATTCTACAAGATTGAGCACCCTGATAACTAAACTTAACGTATATATAATTTGTACCCTTTGTATAATCATCTTAATAATACACGCAAACCAACATGTACGCTTCTCAAATAGCATACGTCCGTTAAAAGGCTAGCGCTCTAGCTCGGACGGGGATATCAAGCCCTATGGATCCATATACTACTACTCGCGCCCACCAGTTCTTATAACTGGCAGTTACTAGTTACCAAAGCTAAGGGATTTTCGGTTCAAACTCGGTGTAGAATTTAGTATATACTTGTATCCATTGCGTATAAAATAAATTGCATGTATTCTCAGCCCAAAAATATATATTGCAAAAGCAATTAAAAAGGGAGCAAATGAAACTCACCTTAGCAGTATATATAGTCGTTCACCAAAATGTGACCGAAACTCAGATTACCAAATAACCGTAGATCTCAACGTATCAGTATTGAGATCCAATATTGTAGGAAAGTACGTAGACGTAACGGAGATGATAAACACTAGGTTTGATTCACAAATATACCCCCGAACATTACCCATAACCTCCTTGGCAATAACCCATAATTTCCTTAGCTTTATCCCGCTCGAAAACTCATTTTTTCAAAGTGACACGCTCATAACCTCGTCGTAGTATTTTATGTATAATACTACTAATAATAATAAGATTAATAATATTATTAATCTTAATAATAATAATAATAATAATAATAATAATAATAATAATAATAATAATAATAATAATAAATATAAATATAAGAGTGTGAAAGAGAAATGAATGCATCAAAAATAAAAAACGTTCGAGCTTTTATAGAGTTGGTGAAATGTCCCGTTCTTATTGATTAAAAACGTTCCATATTAATTGATTTCGTTGCGAGGTTTTGACCTCTATATGAGACGTTTTTCAAAGACTGCATTCATTTTAAAACAAACCATAACCTTTATTTCATCAATAAAGGTTTAAAAAGCTTTACGTAGATTATCAAATAATCATAATCTAAAATATCCTGTTTACACACGACCATTACATAATGGTTTACAATACAAATATGTTACAACAAAATAAGTTTCTTGAATGCAGTTTTTACACAATATCATACAAGCATGGACTCCAAATCTCGTCCTTATTTAAGTATGTGACAGCGGAAGCTCTTAATAATTACCTGAGAATAAACATGCTTAAAACGTCAACAAAAATATTGGTGAGTTATAGGTTTAACCTATATATATCAAATCATAATAATAGACCACAAGATTTCATATTTCAATACACATCCCATACATAGAGATAAAAATCATTCATATGGTAAACACCTGGTAACCGACATTAACAAGATGCATATATAAGAATATCCCCATCATTCCGGGACACCCTTCGGATATGATATAAATTTCGAAGTACTAAAGCATCCGATACTTTGGATGGGGTTTGTTAGGCCCAATAGATCTATCTTTAGGATTCGCGTCAATTAGGGTGTCTGTTCCCTAATTCTTAGATTACCAGACTTAATAAAAAGGGGCATATTCGATTTCGATAATTCAACCATAGAATGTAGTTTCACGTACTTGTGTCTATTTTGTAAATCATTTATAAAACCTGCATGTATTCTCATCCCAAAAATATTAGATTTTAAAAGTGGGACTATAACTCACTTTCACAGATTTTACTTCGTCGGGAAGTAAGACTTGGCCACTGGTTGATTCACGAACCTATAACAATATATACATATATATCAAAGTATGTTCAAAATATATTTACAACACTTTTAATATATTTTGATGTTTTAAGTTTATTAAGTCAGCTGTCCTCGTTAGTAACCTACAACTAGTTGTCCACAGTTAGATGTACAGAAATAAATCGATAAATATTATCTTGAATCAATCCACGACCCAGTGTATACGTATCTCAGTATTGATCACAACTCAAACTATATATATTTTGGAATCAACCTCAACCCTGTATAGCTAACTCCAACATTCACATATAGAGTGTCTATGGTTATTCCGAAATATATATAGATGCGTCGACATGATAGGTCGAAACATTGTATACGTGTCTATGGTATCTCAAGATTACATAATATACAATACAAGTTGATTAAGTTATGGTTGGAATAGATTTGTTACCAATTTTCACGTAGCTAAAATGGGAAAAATTATCCAATCTTGTTTTACCCATAACTTCTTCATTTTAAATCCGTTTTGAGTGAATCAAATTGCTATGGTTTCATATTGAACTCTATTTTATGAATCTAAACAGAAAAAGTATATGTTTATAGTCGGCAAAATAAGTTACAAGTCATTTTTGTAAAGGTATTCATTTCAGTCGAAAGAACGACGTCTAGATGACCATTTTAGAAAACATACTTCCACTTTGAGTTTAACCATAATTTTTGGATATAGTTTCATGTTCATAATAAAAATCATTTTCTCAGAATAACAACTTTTAAATCAAAGTTTATCATAGTTTTTAATTAACTAACCCAAAACAGCCCGCGGTGTTACTACGACGGCGTAAATCCGGTTTTACGGTGTTTTTCGTGTTTCCAGGTTTTAAATCATTAAGTTAGCATATCATATAGATATAAAACATGTGTTTAGTTGATTTTAAAAGTCAAGTTAGAAGGATTAACTTTTGTTTGCGAACAAGTTTAGAATTAACTAAACTATGTTCTAGCGATTACAAGTTTAAACCTTCGAATAAGATAGCTTTATATGTATGAATCGAATGATGTTATGAACATCATTACTACCTTAAGTTCCTTGGATAAACCTACTGGAAAAGAGAAAAATGGATCTAGCTTCAACGGATCCTTGGATGGCTCGAAGTTCTTGAAGCAGAATCATGACACGAAAACAAGTTCAAGTAAGATCATCACTTGAAATAAGATTGTAATAGTTATAGAAATTGAACCAAAAGTTTGAATATGATTATTACCTTGTATTAGAATGATAACCTACTGTAAGAAAAAAAGATTTCTTGAGGTTGGATGATCACCTTACAAGATTGGAAGTGAGCTAGCAAACTTGAAAGTATTCTTGATTTTATGTAACTAGAACTTGTAGAATTTATGAAGAATACTTAGAACTTGAAGATAGAACTTGTGAGAGATCAATTAGATGAAGAAAATTGAAGAATGAAAGTGTTTGTAGGTGTTTTTGGTCGTTGGTGTATGGATTAGATATAAAGGATATGTAATTTTGTTTTCATGTAAATAAGTCATGAATGATTACTCATATTTTTGTAATTTTATGAGATATTTCATGCTAGTTGCCAAATGATGGTTCCTACATGTGTTAGGTGACTCACATGGGCTGCTAAGAGCTGATCATTGGAGTGTATATACCAATAGTACATACATCTAAAAGCTGTGTATTGTACGAGTACGAATACGGGTGCATACGAGTAGAATTGTTGATGAAACTGAACGAGGATGTAATTGTAAGAATTTTTGTTAAGTAGAAGTATTTTGATAAGTGTATTGAAGTCTTTCAAAAGTGTATAAATACATTTTAAAACACTACATGTATATACATTTTAACTGAGTCGTTAAGTCATCGTTAGTCGTTACATGTAAGTGTTGTTTTGAAACCTTTAGGTTAACGATCTTGTTAAATGTTGTTAACCCAATATTTATAATATCAAATGAGATTTTAAATTATTATATTATCATGATATTATCATGTATGAATATCTCTTAATATGATATATATACATTAAATGTCTTTACAACGATAATCGTTACATATATGTCTCGTTTAAAAATCATTAAGTTAGTAGTCTTGTTTTTACATATGTAGTTCATTGTTAATATACTTAATGATATGTTTACTTATCATAGTATCATGTTAACTATATATATATATATATATCCATATATATGTCATCATATAGTTTTTACAAGTTTTAACGTTCGTGAATCACCGGTCAACTTGGGTGGTCAATTGTCTATATGAAACATATTTCAATTAATCAAGTCTTAACAAGTTTGATTGCTTAACATGTTGGAAACATTTAATCATGTAAATATCAATCTCAATTAATATATATAAACATGGAAAAGTTCGGGTCACTACAGTACCTACCCGTTAAATAAATTTCGTCCCGAAATTTTAAGCTGTTGAAGGTGTTGACGAATCTTCTGGAAATAGATGCGGGTATTTCTTCTTCATCTGTTCTTCACACTCCCAGGTGAACTCGGGTCCTCTACGAGCATTCCATCAAACCTTAACAATTGGTATCTTGTTTTGCTTAAGTCTTTTAACCTCACGATCCATTATTTTGACGGGTTCTTCGATGAATTGAAGTTTTTCGTTGATTTGGATTTCATCTAACGGAATAGTGAGATCTTCTTTAGCAAAACATTTCTTCAAATTCAAGACGTGGAAAGTGTTATGTACAGCCGCGAGTTGTTGAGGTAACTCAAGTCGGTAAGCTACTGGTCCGACACGATCAATAATCTTGAATGGTCTAATATACCTTGGATTTAATTTCCCTCGTTTACCAAATCGAACAACGCCTTTCCAAGGTGCAACTTTAAGCATGACCATCTCTCCAATTTCAAATTCTATATCTTTTCTTTTAATGTCAGCGTAGCTCTTTTGTCGACTTTGGGCGGTTTTCAACCGTTGTTGAATTTGGATGATCTTCTCGGTAGTTTCTTGTATAATCTCCGGACCCGTAATCTGTCTATCCCCCACTTCACTCCAACAAATCGGAGACCTGCACTTTCTACCATAAAGTGCTTCAAACGGCGCCATCTCAATGCTTGAATGGTAGCTGTTGTTGTAGGAAAATTCTGCTAACGGTAAATGTCGATCCCAACTGTTTCCGAAATCAATAACACATGCTCGTAGCATGTCTTCAAGCATTTGTATCGTCCTTTCGCTCTGCCCATCAGTTTGTGGATGATAGGCAGTACTCGTCCTTTCGCTCTGCCCATCAGTTTGTGGATGATAGGCAGAATCTTGAAATAAATCTGCCATCCCTATCAGAGATAATAGAGATTGGTATTCCATGTCTGGAGACGACTTCCTTCAAATACAGTCGTGCTAACTTTTCCATCTTGTCATCTTCTCTTATTGGCAGGAAGTGTGCTGATTTGGTGAGACGATCAACTATTACCCAAATAGTATCAAAACCACTTGCAGTCCTTGGCAATTTAGTGATGAAATCCATGGTAATGTTTTCCCATTTCCATTCCGGGATTTCGGGTTGTTGAAGTAGACCTGATGGTTTCTGATGCTCAGCTTTGACCTTAGAACACGTCAAACATTCTCCTACGTATTTAGCAACATCGGCTTTCATACCCGGCCACCAAAAATGTTTCTTGAGATCCTTGTACATCTTCCCCGTTCCAGGATGTATTGAGTATCTTGTTTTATGAGCTTCTCTAAGTACCATTTCTCTCATATCTCCAAATTTTGGTACCCAAATCCTTTCAGCCCTATACCGGGTTCCGTCTTCCCGAATATTAAGATGCTTCTCCGATCCTTTGGGTATTTCATCCTTTAAATTTCCCTCTTTTAAAACTCCTTGTTGCGCCTCCTTTATTTGAGTAGTAAGTTTATTATGAATCATTATATTCATAGATTTTACTCGAATGGGTTCTCTGTCCTTCATGCTCAAGGCATCGGCTACCACATTTGCCTTCCCCGGGTGGTAACGAATCTCAAAGTCGTAATCATTCAATAATTCAATCCACCTACGCTGCCTCATATTCAGTTGTTTCTGATTAAATATGTGTTGAAGACTTTTGTGGTCGGTATATATAATACTTTTGACCCCATATAAGTAGTGCCTCCAAGTCTTTAATGCAAAAACAACCGCGCCTAATTCCAAATCATGCGTCGTATAGTTTTGTTCGTGAATCTTCAATTGTCTAGACGCATAAGCAATCACCTTCGTTCGTTGCATTAATACACAACCGAGACCTTGCTTTGATGCATCACAATAAATCACAAAATTATCATTCCCTTCAGGCAATGACAATATAGGTGCCGTAGTTAGCTTTTTCTTCAATAACTGAAACGCTTTCTCTTGTTCATCATTCCATTCAAATTTCTCCCCTTTATGTGTTAATGCAGTCAAGGGTTTTGCTATTCTGGAAAAGTCTTGGATGAACCTTCTGTAGTAACCAGCTAGTCCTAAAAACTGGCGTATGTGTTTCGGAGTTTTCGGGGTTTCCCACTTTTCAACAGTTCCTATCTTTGCCGGATCCACCTTAATACCTTCTTTGTTCACTATGTGACCGAGGAATTGAACTTCTTCCAACCAAAATGCACACTTTGAAAACATAGCGTACAATTCTTCCTTCCTCAATACTTCTAACACCTTTCTCAAATGTTCACCGTATTCTTGGTCATTCTTTGAGTAAATAAGTATGTCATCAATGAAAACAATGACAAACTTATCAAGGTATGGTCCACACACCCGGTTCATAAGGTCCATGAACACAGCTGGTGCATTAGTTAAACCAAACGGCATGACCATAAACTCGTAATGACCGTAACGTGTTCTGAAAGCAGTCTTTGGAATATCATCTTCTTTCACCCGCATTTGATGATACCCGGAACGTAAGTCAATCTTTGAATAAACAGACGAGCCTTGTAGTTGATCAAATAAGTCGTCGATTCTTGGTAGTGGGTAGCGGTTCTTGATGGTAAGTTTGTTCAACTCTCGGTAGTCGATACACAACCTGAATGTACCATCTTTCTTCTTGACAAACAAAACAGGAGCTCCCCACGGTGATGTGCTTGGTCGAATGAAACCACGCTCTAAAAGTTCTTGTAATTGGCTTTGCAGTTCTTTCATCTCGCTGGGTGCGAGTCTGTAAGGAGCACGAGCTATTGGTGCAGCTCCTGGTACAAGATCTATTTGAAATTCAACGGATCGATGTGGGGGTAATCCCGGTAATTCTTTCAGAAATACATCGGGAAATTCTTTTGCAATGGGAACATCATTGATGCTCTTTTCTTCAGTTTGTACTTTCTCGACGTGTGCTAGAACAGCATAGCAACCTTTTCTTATTAGTTTTTGTGCCTTTAAATTACTAATAAGATGTAGCTTCGTGTTGCCCTTTTCTCCGTACACCATTAAGGGTTTTCCTTTTTCTCGTATAATGCGAATTGCATTTTTGTAACAAACGATCTCTGCTTTCACTTATTTCAACCAGTCCATACCGATTATCACATCAAAACTCCCTAACTCTACTGGTATCAAATCAATCTTAAATGTTTTCTAACCAGCTTAATTTCTCGATTCCGACATCATATATTATCTGCTGAAATTAATTTACCATTTGCTAATTCGAGTAAAAATTTACTATCCAAAGGCGTCAATGGACAACTTAATTTAGCACAAAAATCTCTACTCATATAGCTTCTATCCGCACCCAAATCAAATAAAACGTAAGCAGATTTATTGTCAATAAGAAACGTACCCGTAACAAGCTCCGGGTCTTCCTGTGCCTCTGCTGCATTAATATTGAAAACTCTTCCGCGGCCTTGTCCATTCGTGTTCTCCTGGTTCGGGAAATTTCTAATAATGTGGCCCGATTTTCCACATTTATAACAAACTACATTGGCATAACTTGCTCCGACACTACTTGCTCCGCCATTACTCGTTCCGACACCATTTGTTCCTTTCGTTCTGTTAACCCCTGGTCCGTAGACCTCACACTTCGCCGCGCTATGACCATTTCTTTTACACTTGTTGCAAAATTTGGTGCAGAACCCCGAGTGATACTTTTCACACCTTTGGCATAGCTGCTTCTGATTGTTGTTGTTGTTGCGGTTATTATTGTTGTTGGGATGATTGTTGTAGTTACTGTTGTTGTTGTTGTTGTTGTTGTTGGGTCGTTTGTTGTAGTTGCGATTGATGTTGCGATTGTTGGGATAATTGTTGCAATTATTGTTGTAATTGCTATTGTTGTTGTATTGGTGATTCTTATCACCGTTTTCCTCCCACTTTCTTTTGACTTGCTTCACATTGGCCTCTTCAGAAGTCTGTTCTTTAATTCTTTCTTCAATCTGGTTCACTAGTTTGTGAGCCATTCTACATGCCTGTTGTATGGAGGCGGGCTCGTGTGAACTTATATCTTCTTGGATTCTTTCCGGTAATCCTTTCACAAACGCGTCGATCTTCTCTTCCTCATCTTCGAATGCTCCCGGACACAATAGACACAATTCTGTGAATCGTCTTTCGTACGTGGTAATATCAAATCCTTGGGTTCGTAACCCTCTAAGTTCTGTATTGAGCTTATTGACCTCGGTTCTGGGACGGTACTTCTCGTTCATCAAGTGCTTGAATGCTGACCACGATAGTGCGTACGCATCGTCTTGTCCCACTTGCTCTAGATAGGTATTCCACCATGTTAACGCAGAACCTGTGAAGGTATGCGTAGCGTACTTCACTTTTTCCTCTTCAGTACACTTACTTATGGCAAACACCGATTCGACCTTTTCGGTCCACCGTTTCAATCCGATCGGTCCTTCGGTTCCGTCAAATTCCAAAGGTTTGCAGGCAGTGAATTCTTTGTAGGTGCATCCTACACGATTTCCTGTACTGCTAGATCCAAGGTTATTGTTGGTATGTAGCGCAGCCTGTACTGCGGCTATGTTTGAAGATAGAAAAGTACGGAATTCCTCTTCATTCATATTCACGGTGTGTCGAGTAGTCGGTGCCATTTCCTTCAAAATAGTCAAATGGAACAAGTTAATCATACAGAATATTAAGAGTAGTTAATAGTATTTCGTAGCATAATATGAACTCATTTATAAAAGCTTTTTCTTCATATTAGCGTTTTATAAGTTTAAATTCGGGTAGTACCTACCCGTTAAGTTCATACTTAGTAGCTAATATACAATTCAACTACTACAATTCTATATGAAAAACTGATTATAATAATATTTCGCGTTCAAACTTTTACACAATATTTTACAAACTTACAATACCGCTTATTTTACATATAGCATGAAATATAGCACACAATAAATTTGATACAAGATGGTTGTGAAGATAATTCTAGCTAGTACACAAGTCATTCAGCAAAGGCAATAAAGACACGTAATTCATACGTCCAGAAACAAGTCATGCATTCTGGTTTTACTAGGATTACTTCCCATCCTTGGTCTTGTGGAACATAACCGTTATGGCCATTGATAAGACAGCGTGTTGTAACGTCGTCAAAGGGACGAGGGTTACGTAATGTCCAACAGTCCCGTAACAATCTAAAAACCTCATTTCTTACCCCAATTACCGACTCCGTCACTTGTGGAAACGTTTTGTTTAATAGTTGTAGCCCGATGTTCTTGTTCTCACTTTGGTGAGAAGCGAACATTACTAATCCGTAAGCATAACATGCTTCTTTATGTTGCATGTTAGCCGCTTTTTCTAAATCACGAAGTCCAATATTCGGATATATTGAGTCAAAATAATTTCTTAACCCATTGCGTAAAATAGCATTTGGGTTCCCCGCAATATATGCGTCAAAGTAAACACATCGTAACTTATGGATTTCCCAATGTGATATCCCCCATCTTTCAAACGAAAGCCTTTTATAAACCAAGGCATTCTTGGAACGTTCTTCGAATGTCTTACAAACTGATCTCGCCTTAAATAGTTGTGCCGAAGAATTCTGACCGACTCTAGACAAGATTTCATCAATCATGTCTCCGGGTAGGTCTCTTAAAATATTAGGTTGTCTATCCATTTTGTGTTTTTATACTGTAAAATAGACAAGAGTTAGATTCATAAAAAAAAATACTTATTAATACAAGCAATTTTTACATATATCATAAAGCATAAGCACACTATATTACATATATTACACCACACGAATACAACTATCTTATTCCGACTCGCTTGTTTCTTCTTTTTTGGTTTTGGTTCGTTTTGCCAAGTTTCTAGGGATATATGATGTTCCCCTAATACGAGCCGTCGTTTTCCACATTGGTTTAGAAAAACCTGGTGGTTTAGAGGTTCCCGGGTCATTGTTACAACTTAAGGACTTCGGCAGTCTGTTCTTTAATTCTTTCTTCAATCTGGTTCACTAGTTTGTGAGCCATTCTACATGCCTGTTATATGGAGGCGGGCTCGTGTGAACTTATATCTTCTTGGATTCTTTCCGGTAATCCTTTAACAAACGCGTCGATCTTCTCTTCCTCATCTTCGAATGCTCCCGGACACAATAGGCACAATTCTGTGAATCGTCTTTCATACGTGGTAATATCAAATCCTTGGGTTCGTAACCCTCTAAGTTCTGTCTTGAGCTTATTGACCTCGGTTCTGGGACGGTACTTCTCGTTCATCAAGTGGTTGAATGCTGACCACGATAGTGCGTACGCATCGTCTTGTCCCACTTGCTCTAGATAGGTATTCCACCATGTTAACGCAGAACCTGTGAAGGTATGCGTAGCATACTTCACTTTGTCCTCTTCAGTACACTTACTTATGGCAAACACCAATTCGACCTTTTCGGTCCACCGTTTCAATCCGATCGGTCCTTCGGTTCCGTCAAATTCCAAAGGTTTGCAGGCAGTGAATTCTTTGTAGTGCATCCTACACGATTTCCTGTACTGCTAGATCCAAGGTTATTGTTGGTATGTAGCGCAGTCTGTACTGCGGCTATGTTTGAAGATAGAATAGTACGGAATTCCTCTTCATTCATATTCACGGTGTGTCGAGTAGTCGGTGCCATTTCCTTCAAAATAGTCAAATGGAACAAGTTAATCATACAGAATATTAAGAGTAGTTAATAGTATTTCGTAGCATAATATGAACTCATTTATAAAAGCTTTTTCTTCATATTAGCGTTTTATAAGTTTAAATTCGGGTAGTACCTACCCGTTAAGTTCATACTTAGTAGCTAATATACAATTCAACTACTACAATTCTATATGAAAAACTGATTATAATAATATTTCGCGTTCAAACTTTTACACAATATTTTACAAACTTACAATACCGCTTATTTTACATATAGCATGAAATATAGCACACAATAAATTTGATACAAGATGGTTGTGAAGATAATTCTAGCTAGTACACAAGTCATTCAGCAAAGGCAATAAAGACACGTAATTCATACGTCCAGAAACAAGTCATGCATTCTGGTTTTACTAGGATTACTTCCCATCCTTGGTCTTGTGGAACATAACCGTTATGGCCGTTGATAAGACAGCGTGTTGTAACGTCGTCAAAGGGACGAGGGTTACGTAATGTCCAACAGTCCCGTAACAATCTAAAAACCTCATTTCTTACCCCAATTACCGACTCCGTCACTTGTGGAAACGTTTTGTTTAATAGTTGTAGCCCGATGTTCTTGTTCTCACTTTGGTGAGAAGCGAACATTACTAATCCGTAAGCATAACATGCTTCTTTATGTTGCATGTTAGCCACTTTTTCTAAATCACGAAGTCCAATATTCGGATATATTGAGTCAAAATAATTTCTTAACCCATTGCGTAAAATAGCATTTGGGTTCCCCGCAATATATGCGTCAAAGTAAACACATCGTAACTTATGGATTTCCCAATGTGATATCCCCCATCTTTCAAACGAAAGCCTTTTATAAACCAAGGCATTCTTGGAACGTTCTTCGAATGTCTTACAAACTGATCTCGCCTTAAATAGTTGTGCCGAAGAATTCTGACCGACTCTAGACAAGATTTCATCAATCATGTCTCCGGGTAGGTCTCTTAAAATATTAGGTTGTCTATCCATTTTGTGTTTTTATACTGTAAAATAGACAAGAATTAGATTCATAAAAAAAAATACTTATTAATACAAGCAATTTTTACATATATCATAAAGCATAAGCACACTATATTACATATATTACACCACACGAATACAACTATCTTATTCTGACTCGCTTGTTTCTTCTTTTTTGGTTTTGGTTCGTTTTGCCAAGTTTCTAGGGATATATGATGTTCCCCTAATACGAGCCGTCGTTTTCCACATTGGTTTAGAAAAACCTGGTGGTTTAGAGGTTCTCGGGTCATTGTTACAACTTAAGGACTTCGGGGGTTGACGATACATATAAAGTTCATCGGGGTTGGAATTAGATTTCTCTATTTTTATGCCCTTTCCCTTATTATTTTCTTTTGCCTTTTTAAATTCAGTTGGGGTAATTTCTATAACATCATCGGAATTCTCGTCGGAATCCGATTCATCGGAGAATTGGTAATCCTCCCAATATTTTGCTTCCTTGGCGGAAACACCATTGACCATAATTAACCTTGGTCGGTTGGTTGAGGATTTTCTTTTACTTAACCGTTTTATTATTTCCCCCACCGGTTCTATTTCTTCATCTGGTTCCGATTCTTCTTCCGGTTCCGATTCTTCTTCCGGTTCCGACTCTTCTTCTGGTTCCTCTTCGGGAACTTGTGAATCAGTCCACGAATCATTCCAATTTACATTTGACTCTTCATTATTATTAGGTGAGTCAATGGGACTTGTTTTAGAGGTAGACATCTATCACATAATATCAAACGCGTTAAGAGATTAATATATCACATAATATTCACATGTTAAAAATATATAGTTTCCAACAAAATTTGTTAAGCAATCATTTTTCAAGTAAACACGGTCGAAGTCCAAACTCACTAATGCATCCTAACAAACTCGATAAGACACACTAATGCAAAATTCTGGTTCTCTAAGACCAACGCTCGGATACCAACTGAAATGTCCCGTTCTTATTGATTAAAAACGTTCCATATTAATTGATTTCGTTGCGAGGTTTTGACCTCTATATGAGACGTTTTTCAAAGACTGCATTCATTTTAAAACAAACCATAACCTTTATTTCATCAATAAAGGTTTAAAAAGCTTTACGTAGATTATCAAATAATGATAATCTAAAATATCCTGCTTACACACGACCATTACATAATGGTTTACAATACAAATATGTTACAACAAAATAAGTTTCTTGAATGCAGTTTTTACACAATATCATACAAGCATGGACTCCAAATCTCATCCTTATTTAAGTATGCGACAGCGGAAGCTCTTAATAATCACCTGAGAATAAACATGCTTAAAACGTCAACAAAAATGTTGGTGAGTTATAGGTTTAACCTATATATATCAAATCATAATAATAGACCACAAGATTTCATATTTCAATACACATCCCATACATAGAGATAAAAATCATTCATATGGTGAACACCTGGTAACCGACATTAACAAGATGCATATATAAGAATATCCCCATCATTCCGGGACACCCTTCGGATATGATATAAATTTCGAAGTACTAAAGCATCCGGTACTTTGGATGGGGTTTGTTAGGCCCAATAGATCTATCTTTAGGATTCGCGTCAATTAGGGTGTCTGTTCCCTAATTCTTAGATTACCAGACTTAATAAAAAGGGGCATATTCGATTTCGATAATTCAACCATAGAATGTAGTTTCACGTACTTGTGTCTATTTTGTAAATCATTTATAAAACCTGCATGTATTCTCATCCCAAAAATATTAGATTTTAAAAGTGGGACTATAACTCACTTTCACAGATTTTACTTCGTCGGGAAGTAAGACTTGGCCACTGGTTGATTCACGAACCTATAACAATATATACATATATATCAAAGTATGTTCAAAATATATTTACAACACTTTTAATATATTTTGATGTTTTAAGTTTATTAAGTCAGCTGTCCTCGTTAGTAACCTACAACTAGTTGTCCACAGTTAGATGTACAGAAATAAATCGATAAATATTATCTTGAATCAATCCACGACCCAGTGTATACGTATCTCAGTATTGATCACAACTCAAACTATATATATTTTGGAATCAACCTCAACCCTGTATAGCTAACTCCAACATTCACATATAGAGTGTCTATGGTTGTTTCGAAATATATATAGATGCGTCGACATGATAGGTCGAAACATTGTATACGTGTCTATGGTATCTCAAGATTACATAATATACAATACAAGTTGATTAAGTTATGGTTGGAATAGATTTGTTACCAATTTTCACGTAGCTAAAATGGGAAAAATTATCCAATCTTGTTTTACCCATAACTTCTTTATTTTAAATCCGTTTTGAGTGAATCAAATTGCTATGGTTTCATATTGAACTCTATTTTATGAATCTAAACAGAAAAAGTATATGTTTATAGTCGGCAAAATAAGTTACAAGTTGTTTTTGTAAAGGTAGTCATTTCAGTCGAAAGAACGACGTCTAGATGACCATTTTAGAAAACATACTTCCACTTTGAGTTTAACCATAATTTTTGGATATAGTTTCATGTTCATAATAAAAATCATTTTCTCAGAATAACAACTTTTAAATCAAAGTTTATCATAGTTTTTAATTAACTAACCCAAAACAGCCCGCGGTGTTACTACGACGGCGTAAATCCGGTTTTACGGTGTTTTTCGTGTTTCCAGGTTTTAAATCATTAAGTTAGCATATCATATAGATATAGAACATATGTTTAGTTGATTTTAAAAGTCAAGTTAGAAGGATTAACTTTTGTTTGCGAACAAGTTTAGAATTAACTAAACTATGTTCTAATGATTACAAGTTTAAACCTTCGAATAAGATAGCTTTATATGTATGAATCGAATGATGTTATGAACATCATTACTACCTTAAGTTCCTTGAATAAACCTACTGGAAAAGAGAAAAATGGATCTAGCTTCAACGGATCCTTGGATGGCTCGAAGTTCTTGAAGCAGAATCATGACACGAAAACAAGTTCAAGTAAGATCATCACTTGAAATAAGATTGTTATAGTTATAGAAATTGAACCAAAGTTTGAATATGATTATTACCTTGTATTAGAATGATAACCTACTGTAAGAAACAAAGATTTCTTGAGGTTGGATGATCACCTTACAAGATTGGAAGTGAGCTAGCAAACTTGAAAGTATTCTTGATTTTATGTAACTAGAACTTGTAGAATTTATGAAGAACACTTAGAACTTGAAGATAGAACTTGAGAGAGATCAATTAGATGAAGAAAATTGAAGAATTAAAGTGTTTGTAGGTGTTTTTGGTCGTTGGTGTATGGATTAGATATAAAGGATATGTAATTTTGTTTTCATGTAAATAAGTCATGAATGATTACTCATATTTTTGTAATTTTATGAGATATTTCATGCTAGTTGCCAAATGATGGTTCCCACATGTGTTAGGTGACTCACATGGGCTGCTAAGAGCTGATCATTGGAGTGTATATACCAATAGTACATACATCTAAAAGCTGTGTATTGTACGAGTACGAATACGGGTGCATACGAGAAGAATTGTTGATGAAACTGAACGAGGATGTAATTGTAAGAATTTTTGTTAAGTAGAAGTATTTTGATAAGTGTATTGAAGTCTTTCAAAAGTGTATAAATACATTTTAAAACACTACATGTATATACATTTTAACTGAGTCGTTAAGTCATCGTTAGTCGTTACATGTAAGTGTTGTTTTGAAACCTTTAGGTTAACGATCTTGTTAAATGTTGTTAACCCAATATTTATAATATCAAATGAGATTTTAAATTATTATATTATCATGATATTATCATGTATGAATATCTCTTAATATGATATATATATATATATACATTAAATGTCTTTACAACGATAATCGTTACATATATGTCTCATTTAAAAATCATTAAGTTAGTAGTCTTGTTTTTACATATGTAGTTCATTGTTCATATACTTAATGATATGTTTACTTATCATAGTATCATGTTAACTATATATATATATATATATATCCATATATATGTCATCATATAGTTTTTACAAGTTTTAACGTTCGTGAATCACCGGTCAACTTGGGTGGTCAATTGTCTATATGAAACATATTTCAATTAATCAAGTCTTAACAAGTTTGATTGCTTAACATGTTGGAAACATTTAATCATGTAAATATCAATCTCAATTAATATATATAAACATGGAAAAGTTCGGGTCACTACAGTTGGCCAGATTTCAGACACCATGCGATCGCATGGTTTCTGTGTGTAATGGCCATGCGATCGCATGGCCCAGGATACCAGCTCACATATTTTTGTTTCTTTGTTTGTCGACATAATATTTAATTATATATATAATATATATAATTTATATATTTAATTATATATTATATTAAATTCACGTGCATATTTGACTTGTAATTTTCGTTCCGATAAGTCGTACGTTGTTACTCGACTTATGTCCCGGTTCCAGTTTCTCGAACGTATTTTCATACACTTAGAAAACTCGCTTTTTACGTTTCGTGACTCGTACCTTTGTTAAAATATAGTCTTAAATTATCCATAAACCATACCACTCAAAGTATATCTTAAACTTTCGAGTATTTTGGTCATTTACTTCTAATATATATATATATATATATATATATATATATATATATATATATAATACATACATTTTCATTTTGAAATAGTGTTTTATTGTAGCAAAGTCAATGTTTACTGTAGCAATTCACTGTAGCAAATAGTGATTTTTGAAAACACTGTAGCATTTTGGGTACTGTAGCAATTTGAAAATACTGCAGCAAATTAGTGTTTTACTGGTTCATCTTAAACGCTTTAGTTAACTTACCTAAATATCAATCGAATCAATAAACGAATGTTACTACCGTTTACTAAATAACTTGAAATTATATATATGTATATATCTTTTTAATATACATAAATCAGTTTTTAAATACACATTGGAAGTTATTTATAAATAAATTTTAATATTTCAACTTATCATATATATTCAAATAGATATTTAAACCAATAAGTTTAATGTACGGTATCAAATAATTAATACATTGTTACCTTTTCAAGTTATAGTATATATGTATCTATTTACATATAATTGTTCGCGAATCGTCGAAAACAACCGAAGGGTATTTAAATATATAAAAGTAGTTCAAAAATTTTGAGATTCAGTTTTACAGACTTTGCTTATCGTGTCGGAAATGTTAATCATACAAAGATTAAGTTTAAATTTGGTCAGAAATTTCCGGGTCATCACAGTACCTACCCGTTAAAGAAATTTCGTCCCGAAATTTGAGTGAGGTCGTCATGGCTAACAATAAAAATGTTTTCATGACGAATATGAGTCGATAACTAGAGTTTTATCACGGTTGAATAATATAGATACAACAATCCAATTACTCAAAGCGTATGAGAGAAGTTATCGTAATCAAGTGAAATGGAGAATAGAGATGCGTCTTATCTCTTGATGTAGTAATAATTGATTTCCGGATTTTAAGGAATAGAAAATCTTCATAATCTAAATAAGATTTGATTCTTCAGAATTTAAGGAAATTAAGATTTCTTTTGATTAAATGCGTAATTTGCCTCGATTGCTATGTTTGATATTTCGCTATAAATTGACCTATTCCGTTTCATTATTTTCATCACTCTTATATCTTCTTCCTCATTTCCTATTTTCAAAAAATTGTAAAAATGCTTCATCCAGTTCTGATTCTTGATATACTCCTAACTTTCATATCTGCCATTCTTCTTTTTCATCTACCACCGGAGGAATTTATTTTCTTCTACCATTACCTTGGGGTTATAGTATTTTTCATTCTCCCGTGTCTTTATATTGCTATATGCATTGATATACACGGTTTGTAATTTCTGGGTGGTTGTTGGGTTTTATATCTTCCCTTATATTTCGATGTCTCTGCTTCTGTCTTTCCATAATCATTGACATCCACAGTTAATACTCTCTCCAATTTACTGTGATTTATATATACTCCCATTGATATTTTGAAGCTTCATGCTTTTGTTTTATTTTTCCGACTTTAAATCAAGCGAATAATGGTCCAGAATTCGTAGGTATGAATTTCGGAATGAACATAATTAATGTTCTAAAAAAACGGTAATAGCACAATCTGACTTGTCAAATTACCAGAATACCTCGAAAAAGACCGAATCATTAAGAAAATATTTTCTTGATAGTTTAGAGGTTAAATAGAATGAAAGAGTTATGTAACATGGTTTATAATGAGGGTATGATCTGTGAACCTTTATCACGTTCCATTAGAAACTCAGCATGACTTACTGTAATATAATCATGTTGATCAAGTGTCATTATATTATACTAACTCATGCTTCAGTTCCCAACACCACTTCAAAAATATTCATATTTTAAACTCGAAGGTTTCAGAATTTAGAAACTAAAATAGTTTCTTTTATGATGTTATACAGATATCGCAAGGAGAAAATTGATTTCCGATGAGAATGATTATGGAATTATCTCCAGAAATATGGAGGATATTTATAATGAAAGATACGATAATATCTTAGAATTTCTAATATCAGAGGATGATGAAGAATATTATCCGCAAGGGTTTAGATTCGGAAGCAAGGTATTCGTTAATGGCTTCAGCAGATACTGAATAATTTGGATTCTTTGAAGGCAAGTTTAGTCTTTGTGATTTATCCACAGCCTCCTTCATACTTTGCTCAATCCGTTTTCCAGTTCCAAACCTTCTCTTTTTCTGAGCTTTGCCAACACACTATTCTTTATCATCAAACTTTTGGCTGTTAAGGTCGTTTACAGTTTTTGCTGCTTCATCAGCATTCAAAGTTATCATAACCGAATCGTTGGTTATTAATCCGAGGTGTTTTCAAAAGTTTGAAGGGTTTGCATGAAGATTGTAATTGTCAAGATACATATGATGTTCTAGAATTTTGAACGATACAAATTTTTTTTTCTTTTTTTTTCTGGGTTTATGAATAGAAGTGATGTTCTAGCACAGTTTTGAAGTCAAAGTATAGCATTTGAAAGATGTAAGAATCTAAGAGTGATGTTTTCTGTTAAATTTTAGCATGGATTCTGATTTTTCAAAATCAAAATATGTAATTGAATTTGTATGGAAACGATTGTATATCACTGTGAGCATAGTTAATAATTTTTGAATCAAAGTTGAAGAATGTACAGTATAACATATTAATAGTGAACTTATATATTTCCCGAGTATTACCTACCCGTTAAAGATTTCACAATTAATACTTTGTACAAAAGAATTTTTTTATTACCGTCTTTATGAAAATATATGTATGTATATTTTCTTCAGATGTAATACAGATTTGATGAGTTAATATCATATTAAGCTCATTTGATTTTTGAATTGAATGAATAATCTCTAAAACATTAAGGATTACATAATCTTCACGGAGTATTTTACTAATGTAATCGATACTTCATTATTTATTCTTATTCCTCGGTGAAGGATGTTGATGCTCATGGAATTTTTGTGAACCTTACAAGGCACAGATGATGTTTTCTAAAAAGTTTCGAGTATATTGAAATTGAAAATGTAAAATCAATTATGTAATTGATTAATACACTTGGTTTATTATGAAATGGAATTCTTTGGATTGAAACAGAGATTGTAGTTAACGAAGGTTAAGTTGTTAACGAAGGATGTACATCATAGCATATTAGTAATATGAATTTAATCGAGTAGTATTTACCCTTTTTCAATTCATACTTAATAGCTTAGTACGAAAAGATTTATGATGGTTTTAAAATATATATAAGATATACATATAAATTCTTCAGAGGGAATGAGTTAATATTTCATAACTCGTTGATACAAATATACGCGTTGTTGACTTGTAATAATATCCACGGTGCTTTCTTGAACTGGCGGAGCTTGTGATGTTAGAGGTGCTGATGATTCTAATGATGTTGACAGCACTAACTGTGCTGGTGAGGCTAAGGGTACTATTGATGCTGTTGGTAAAACAAGTCTAGCTTGTACCTTACCCATCATTCTTGTCAGGGTTTCTATTCTTCCTTCTATTTATCTGATTTACGGTTAGAACTGGGATAAATAATCTCTAAGATTTTAGAGATTACATAATCACCGTAGAATATTTCTTCGATGAAGTTATGAATCAGTACTTCATCATTTATTGTTGTTGGCACTCCTTGGTATCTACGGTGCGTATGATGTTGATATCTGAAGTACAGTTTTTAGATGTGATATTGAGATGTGGGATGCGGATGTGGTTGTTGGTGGTGGTAATGGTACTGTTGTTGTTGATGATGGTGGTACTGGTTATGCTGCTGGTGCTACTGCTGGTGTTTGTAACCTTCGCACCATATTCTCCAAAGCCACTACCCGAGCGCGAAGCTCGTTGACTTCTTCTATTATACCGGGATGATCGGTGGTTCGGACGAGCGGACGAATAAGATTTAGAATGTGAGATAGTATATAATCATGACTAGATACTCTGGAAATGAGAGAGAAAGTGGTATTACGAACAGGTTTGCCGGTAAGTGCTTCAGGTTCTTCGCCAAGAGGGCAATGTGGTGGATGGAAGGGATCGCCTTCTTCTTGTCTCCAATGACTAAGTAAGCTACGAACCCATCCCCAATTCATCCAGAATAGATGATGGTTAATTGGTTGATCCATTCCGGTTACACTGTCTTCGGAGTTCATGTGAATATCCATATCGGAATAGCTGTCGGAATTTAAGGTATTTGAACTAGATACGGGATCCATCTTGTATAATTAGGGAGATGATTTTTGATATGAATTAGATTATAGAATTTAGTTTGGTATTCTTCAATACATAATTTACATATGTATATATAATACCAAATTCCATAAATCACGGAGAAATTTTCGGAAGATATCAGGAAAAGTTTACAGTAACAGATACGCTAAGATATGAATTTTTTTCTATACACTATTTATGCAATAAATGCAGGAAAACGTGTCTAGACTTAAGAATAATAAGCATGTAATTTCTGACAAGAAATGATAAGCAAAACTTTTAACATGCAGACACGGTCGAAGTCCAGACTTACTAATGCATCTTAACAACTATCAGTTAGACACATTCATGCAAGACCTGGTTCGCTAGGACCAACGCTCTGATACCAACTGTGACGATCGCTCCAAATCCATATGGACGAACACGTCATTCATCGATTTCATTGCGAGGTATTTGACCTCTATAAGATACGTTTTGTAAACATTGCATTCTTTTGAAAAGGCATACCATAAATGAATATTTAAATCAAAGGTTTTCGACATCTGATGATTTGTACATATAGACAATCACTGTAAATAATAGTTTACAATAGTACTTCCGTTGACAATGCAGTCAAAATAAGATACATGGTGATGATTTGGTGAATGCAACGTTTCCTTGAAAAATATGCCATGTACGACTCCATGTACATAGCTTGTCTAACATATAAGCAAACAGCGGAAGACTTCTAGGAAACCTGAGAATAAACATGCTAACAAGTGTCAACACAAAGGTTGGTGAGTTCATAGTTTTAGTGTTTCGCATAATCTGTATATAAAAGTGGATCACAAGATTTCAGTTGTTTCATCCAAAATTTTTATCAAAAGATTCTACAAGATTGAGCACCCTGGTAACTAAACTTAACGTATATATAATATGTACCCTTTGTATAATCATCTTAATAATACACGCAAACCAACGTGTACGCTTCTCAAATAGCATACGTCCGTTAAAAGGCTAGCGCTCTAGCTCGGACGGGGATATCAAGCCCTATGGATCCATATACTACTACTCGCGCCCACCAGTTCTTATAACTGGCAGTTACTAGTTACCAAAGCTAAGGGATTTTCGGTTCAAACTCGGTGTAGAATTTAGTATATACTTGTATCCATTGCGTATAAAATAAATTGCATGTATTCTCAGCCCAAAAATATATATTGCAAAAGCAACTAAAAAGGGAGCAAATGAAACTCACCTTAGCAGCATATATAGTCGTTCACCAAAATGTGACCGAAACTCAGATTACCAAATAACCGTAGATCTCAACATATCAGTATTGAGATCCAATATTGTAGGAAAGTACGTAGACGTAACGGAGATGATAAACACTAGGTTTGATTCACAAATATACCCCCGAACATTACCCATAACCTCCTTGGCAATAACCCATAATTTCCTTAGCTTTATCCCGCTCGAAAACTCATTTTGAAAGTGACACGCTCATAACCTCGTCGTAGTATTTTATGTATAATACTACTAATAATAATAAGATTAATAATATTATTAATCTTAATAATAATAATAATAATAATAATAATAATAATAATAATAATAATAATAATAATAATAATAATAATAATAATAATAATAATAATAATAATAATAATAATAATAATAATAATAATAATAATAATAATAATAATAATAATAATAATAATAATAATAAATATAAATATAAGAGTGTGAAAGAGAAATGAATGCATCAAAAATAAAAAACGTTCGAGCTTTTATAGAGTTGGCCAGATTTCAGACACCATGCGATCGCATGGTTTCTGTGTGTAATGGCCATGCGATCGCATGGCCCAGGATACCAGCTCACATATTTTTGTTTCTTTGTTTGTCGACATAATATTTAATTATATATATAATATATATAATTTATATAATTAATTATATATTATATTAAATTCACGTGCATATTTGACTTGTAATTTTCGTTCCGATAAGTCGTACGTTGTTACTCGACTTATGTCCCGGTTCCAGTTTCTCGAACGTATTTTCATACACTTAGAAAACTCGCTTTTTACGTTTCGTGACTCGTACCTTTGTTAAAATATAGTCTTAAATTATCCATAAACCATACCACTCAAAGTATATCTTAAACTTTCGAGTATTTTGGTCATTTACTTCTAATATATATATATATATATATATATATATATATATATATATATATATATATATATATATATATATATAATACATACATTTTCATTTTAAAATAGTGTTTTACTGTAGCAAAGTCAATGTTTACTGTAGCAATTCACTGTAGCAAATAGTGATTTTTGAAAACACTGTAGCATTTTGGGTACTGTAGCAATTTGAAAATACTACAGCAAATTAGTGTTTTACTGGTTCATCTTAAACGCTTTAGTTAACTTACCTAAATATCAATCGAATCAATAAACGAATGTTACTATCCTTTACTAAATAACTTGAAATTATATATATGTATATATCTTTTTAATATACATAAATCAGTTTTTAAATACACATTGGAAGTTATTTATAAATAAATTTTAATATTTCAACTTATCATATATATTCAAATAGATATTTAAACCAATAAGTTTAATGTACGGTATCAAATAATTAATACATTGTTACCTTTTCAAGTTATAGTATATATGTATCTATTTACATATAATTGTTCGCGAATCGTGGAAAACAACCGAAGGGTATTTAAATATATAAAAGTAGTTCAAAAATTTTGAGATTCAGTTTTACAGACTTTGCTTATCGTGTCGGAAATGTTAATCATACAAAGATTAAGTTTAAATTTGGTCAGAAATTTCCGGGTCATCACAGAATAGCTGAAGATGTCCTAGTTAGAGTAGATAAGTTTGCGTTTCTCGTTGATTTCATCATTATGAATATTGAGGAAGACACGAAGGTCCCACTCATTCTTGGCAGACCATTCCTGAATACTTCCAAGGCCGTAATTGACGTTCACGAGAAATCATTGAAGTTAAGGGTTGGAGGAGAAGAAATCACATTCAATGTTGATCGCCTCATGAACCATCCTAAAGAAGAAGTTGTGAATCTCTCTGATTCTTTTCAAGAACTCGTAAACGAATACCTGGAAGAAACTATGGCCATATGTAGTCAAGATCAAATTTCTAAGGATCTGTTCTGTACACCTCCTAAAGAAAATATCGGCAACCATTCCGCCATAAACCTTAGTCAACACACATCTCCCCTCTCTGAAAATAACTTTCTTGGCAATACTATTCAAGTAGCACCGCTAGGACAAGGCATTCCTTTACCTTTATTACGGAGAAGACCGAATGAAGAAACGGACTTCATTCCGGTATATCAAGAACCCCAGTCAAAGGAGGACTGTGAGGAATTTTCCGAACCTACCTTCGAAACTAAAAAAGACGTTTCTGAAGAGGAAGTATTAAGAAGGACAATTTTCAGAAATGAAGAACAGATAGCATCAGTGACCACTACTGAAGAATCAGAATTTCAGGAGAAGTATGACTCGTTAGAATGAAAGGAAATAGCTAGGATGAAGCCATCTATCGAGGAACCTCCGGAATTGGAATTGAAGAAGTTACCCGACAATCTGGAGTATGCATTCTTAGAAGGAGAATCGCAACTCCCTGTAATCATATCGAAAGACCTCACACCACAAGAAAAGGTAAAATTGATTCAAGTTTTGAAATCGCATAAGAAGGAAATTGCTTGGAAGATCTCCGATATCAAAGGGATCAGCCCCAACTATTGCACCCACAAGATCTTCATGGAAGATTATTTCAAACCTTCAGTTCAGAGGCAAAGAAGGGTCAACCCCATAATTCAAGAAGTCGTCAAGAAAGAAGTTATCAAACTTCTGGACGCCGGTCTGATCTATCCCATCTCTGATTCACCATGGGTTAGTCCTGTTCAAGTGGTACCTAAAAAGGGAGGGACAACCGTAATTCAAAATGAGAATAATGAGATTATTCCAACTCGGGAAGTCATCGGTTGGAGGGTTTGCATAGATTATCGTAAACTAAACGATGCAACCCGGAAGGATCATTTTCCATTACCTTTCATCGATCAAATGTTGGAACGTCTATCAGGAAATGAATACTATTGTTTCCTTGACGGTTTTTCCGGCTACTTTCAAATCCCCCTCGATCCAAAGGACCAAGAGAAAACAACCTTTACCTGTCCTTATGGAACATTTGCGTATCGACGTATGCCCTTTAGGTTATGCAATGCACCAGCTACATTCCAGCGATACATGGTAGCAATATTCCATGACATGATTGAACGTTGTATGGAAGTCTTTATGGATGACTTCTCAGTCTTTGGTAGTACTTTTGATTCGTGCCTTTCAAACCTTGACAAGATGCTCACCCAGTGTGAAGAGTCAAATTTAGTTCTGAATTAGGAAAAATGTCACTTCATGGTAAAAGAAGGGATAGTTTTACGACATAAGATCTCAAAAGCAGGAATAGAAGTTGATAAGGCTAAGATTGAGACCATTACTAAGCTTCCAGAACCTACCACAGTAAGAGCGGTAAGGAGTTTTCTAGGACATGCTGGTTTCTACCGATGCTTCATTAAGGATTTTTCAAAGATCACATGACCTCTCACTCATCTCCTAGGAAAGGAAGTCCCGTTTGTCTTCGATGAAGAATGTCGAAAAGCATTCAACTATCTGAAAGAACAGCTAACACATGCGCCCATCATGATAGCTCCTGATTGGAGTCTACCATTTGAAATCATGTGTGATGCAAGTGATTTCACAGTTGGATCTGTGCTTGGACAATGGGTAGATAAGCATTTTCATCCAATCTATTACGCAAGCAAAACCTTAACCGGAGCTCAAGAGAATTACACTACCACGGAAAAGGAGCTGCTAGCCATAGTATTCGCCTTCGAAAAATTCTGTTCCTATCTCATCCTGTCTAAAACTATAGTCTATACAGATCATTCAGCCCTTAAATATCTATTCACTAAGCAAGACGCGAAACCAAGACTCCTACGATGGATCTTACTCCTTCAGGAATTTGATATTGAGATTAAAGATAAGAAAGGAGCAGAGAACGTCGCAGCAGACCATCTTAGTCGTTTGGAGAACCCAACGATGGAAAACCTTGCTGAACAAGATATCAGAGATAAATTTTTGGAGGAACAACTTATGAGTTTATGACAAACTCACATAGGATCACAATTTACTGACACTCCTTGGTATGCCGACATGGCCAACTATCTAGTTGCCGGAGTAGTACAAAAGGGAATGAGCACCTCCCGAAGAAGGAAGTTCTTCAGGGATGCCAAGTACTACTACTGGGAAGATCCTTACCTGTTTAGAATTTGCCCTGATCAGATAATCAGGAGGTGCGTAGATGAGTAACAAGCAGCAGTGATTCTTCACCAATGTCACCATGGACCAACTGGAGGTCATCATGGAGCAAACTTAACCGCAAGAAAAGTCTACGAATCAGGATTTTATTGGCCGTCTATATTCTAAGATGTGCAAGAGCTTGTAAAGTGTTGCGACGCATGCCAAAGGCAAGGTATTATCTCTATGAAGAATGAGATGCCTCGGACTAATATCCAAGCTTGCGAGATCTTCGATATAAGGGGATTAGACTTCATGGGCCCATTCTCAAAGTCTAATGGGAAAGAATATGTCCTCGTAGCAGTAGATTACGTCTCCAGATGGGTCGAAGCCCAAGCATTTCCAACTAATGATTCTAAAGTCGTCACCAACTTCCTGAAGAGACTCTTCTGCAGATTTGGAGCTCCCGTGCTATAATAAGTGATAGAGGCACACACTTCTGTAATACTCAATTTATGAAGGTGATGCAACAATATGGAGTTAACCACAAAATGTCTACTGCCTATCATTCACAGACCAACGGACAAGCAGAGGTCACGAACAGAGCACTCAAAAGAATCTTAGAACGAACTGTCGACCATCATGGAAATAAATGGGCCGAGAAGCTAGATGATGCTCTGTGGGCATTCCGGACTGCTTACAAGAATCCTCTAAGAACTACACCCTACCACATGATCTAAGGAAAAGTCTGTCACCTTCCGCTGGATCTTGAATATAAAGCTCTCTGGGCGCAAATGAACGAACTCGCCGAATTAAGAGACCAAGCGTATAAAACGTCATACATCTACAAGGAACAAACGAAGCTTACGCGTGACGCAAAATTTTTTCGTACAAAGTTCGCCCCTGGAGATAAAGTTCTGCTCTTTAATTTCTGGTTCAAGAAGTTCGCTGGAAAATTTAGATCAAGATGGAGTGGCTGATACAAAGTTGTACATGCTTTTCCACACTGAGCCGTAGAATTGGAAGGACCTACTGGCAATTTCAAAGTCAATGGCCACTGGTTAAAAGCTTTTCTAGAAGACCACGATAAGGAGGAGCACCTTTTCTCCTTTGATCCATTCTGAAGATCTGACACGGAAAAGTTGAGCTGTAACGACTTGATAAACAAAGCGCTCTTGGGAGGCACCCCTTGCTTATCCTTTTTTACTTTTATTTATTTTTATTTCAATTATTTTCAGTCTTAAGATATTATCTCTGTGTACTAACAACTAAGCGCCGTACTTGCGCTTAGTACTTACAAGTTTGTTGAATGTGTTCAGGCAAAATGCCAAGTTCACGAGCTTCAGCTTACATCCCAGTTCGCAGGAGGAGGACTCCTAGAGTTTACTCCTCCGGAAGTAGTGATGATCAGAACAGGCCATCAACAGGGCAATTAGGCCCAAGGCGATTGATATTGGAGAGTGTTGAGGAGGATATTGGCACATCACCGCCAGCTCCTCCCGTTCGATGATATAGACGTTTAGCCAGGAGACCAGCCGAGCACACACAGCTACCAGAAACACATGAGCCACAGACGGTGATACATTACGGAGCCACTTTAAGTGACCCTGATGTTGCATGGGCACTACTCAGAGACCAGCAGAGGCTCTACCGAGCTCTTAGAGCATACCTTCAGCGCGAGAGGATGCCGCACAGTACTCTGGGCCCATCTTCATTTAGGCTAGCGCGCCGTGTTCAGCCGACACGACAAGCTACGCCCAGGCGTTCCACACCGGACTCAGTTCACTCAGTTGCCTCAGCTGCCATGCCTGCACATGCTACTCCTATTCCCATCACGCCGCCTGCTTCAGTCACCGAGCCAGTTCCAGTCACTGAGCTACCTGAGGGTTGTCACTTAGTCACTATTCCCATTTCAGTTGAGCCACCAACGGCCCAGGCATTTGAGATCACCGGGAGCATACCTAACGAGGAGCCTTTCCCGAGCCTATCCCTTCTGGAGTTGCTGTCAGACCTATGTCTGGATTCACTACTAGGCCCTGAGTTGGATATAGGGCAACCTCTTGAGTACTTTCCAAGACTAGAGGATGATGATGATATATTCAGCTACTTCGCAGCGCCGACTCAGCACATTGACCAGGATAGTATTCCATAGACTACTTTTTCTTTATTTTACTTTTAGTTTTATCTTTTTGAAGCATTGTACTAAAAAAAAGTTATATATATATATATATATATATATATATATATATATATATATATATATATATATATATATATATATATAGTGGAAATGCTGCCTTTCTCTTTTTGTTCTTCATGCAGAAATATTATCAAAAGAGACTGGTCCTTAGGAGATTGACCGTAGGAAGGCCTAGCACTAGAAAAGTAACACGACCATAGTAATCCTTCCTCAAACCTATTTCGATTACAACGCACTAAAATCTCTAAGTGTGGGGTAACCCCCGCAACTAACTTGGAAATTTTAGAAGTCAATGTCCTTAATTTATAAAGTATTAAAATATTTTTTCTAGAGAACATTAGGGACAATGTTCTTTTAAGTGTGGGGTAATGGGTAAAGGTTTTAAAGGTCGAGTAACCATAAAACGCCAAGTTTTGAAAAATTCTTTTGTCCAAAAGTAATTAAGCAATGGATATTGGGTAATTTTGAAAAATTCTTACCTTGTTTTTGCCCAAAAGATCTAATAAAATTGCTAGAAATCGGTTTTCGGAACATTTATTAGAATGGAACGATTAAGCTGAAACTTATGTTTTGTGTCAAAAGATTTCTTTTAAGAAAATATGTAAAAGGCTACGCATGATCAAGCACGACCCCTACTCCCAAAAAGGTAAGAAATCTTGGACCCAAAGTATCTGTATGACCCATCAAATCTACAGTACTTTGTTATTTCAATTGATGAGCGTGCCGGTGTACGGTTCAAGTTAGAACTTGGTTCAGACATACGTTTCAAGACCAATGGTTAGTAAGCACCATGCAGGTACGATACTCCTTCCGAAATCATTCTGAATAGAGAAGACAAAAACCATCCGTTTCTGTTTCCACTCCACGCAATTTAAACCGACCAACTCACATAAAGAGTTGATGAATCAGAAATATTCACCCCAAATTCACTCCCAAAATACACCATTCACATTCATTCCCCTTTCCATTCACCAAAAGATCCATAGATTAATAAAGAGATAGATCGATCAAATTCTCTTCAAAAGCACTTGTTGAAAGATTCCGAGCCCCTGATTGTTTTTGATAGGTCAAAGACCTATTTTCAGTGGATTATCACTTCCTCTCTGGGCACCAGGAACGAAAGACAAAAGTTAAGGATATGCCGATAAAAAAGAAATGATGATTATGAAAGAGCAAAGTCTCTAGAGAAAAGTCTTTACGAATAAAGGCAAAGAAAAACCCGAGAAGATTCCCTGAAGAAGAAAGCCCGAAGAGCAAAAAAAAATTCTAGACAAAGTCTTAGCAAAATCCGCCCCTTCCGAAGAAAATTTTTACAGAATTCGAGCCGTTCTCTATCCAAAATGGATACTCTGAAGAATCAAAGTCTATCAATTCTCTCAAAAATAAAAAGATCTGGATACCTTTCACCAATCCATAAATTCCCAACAAAACCCTACAAAAAGTCACATTTTTATCCACAATATTAAGCCCTAGAACAATAAAGATTTAAACTTTGCCAAAAAAATTATCGCTTTTTAGGTAGATTTTGTAGATTAAGTAATTACGAAGGCGATGCAAAAAGAATCAAGTAAAACGGAGCTAAAACGAAGATTCTAGAGCGAAAACGGTGAAAGATAAGAAATTAAGTTACGATCCAGTGAAATCAGGCTGACCAGGCTAGCAAACGGCCTACCATACGGCTTGCCAAATGGCCTGTCAGTATGGAAAACGGCCTACCAAACGGTCAGAGCAAACGGGCTCGATAAACGGTTTGCCTTAGCAAACGGCCTCCAAAAATGGCCTGCCAAACGGCTTATCAAACGGCCGGCCAGCCGTTTGCAGGCAAAAATAAAGTCTATTTAAAGGGCTCTCTCCATCCATTCCAACACACACTCAATTTGTAATTCATTTCATATTTTCAAGCTTTTAGTTAGTTTTTAGTAGTAGTTAGCTTAGCTTTTATTTTCCGGAGGATATCCCGGCGAGTCCCTGCGATCTCGGGCAGATTTCTTCGGCCTTTTCAGGTTTTTATCTGAAACGCTTGTCTTTTGTATTAAACATGTGTTCTTACTTTTTATGTTTAATAATGCGTTCCAATATTACCATGATAGCTTAATTAATCTGTATGTTGCCATGATAGAAGTTTGGGTTAGCGTAATTATGTTAATTTAGTACGATTACTGTTATAATACTGAACTAGGAAGTCTGATAGATTTGTATGCTAGCTTCTTATCGATTGTAACAACCCAAACCAACCCTCGACCAAACCACGCGAAAATACAAAATAAAAAAAAATTTCCTGTGCAGCATACCCGCGCGGCGCGCCAGATAGGGGCGCGGCGCGCCAAAGTGGACTGTCCGGAAAGTCTCTAAATGCGAAAAAGATTGACTAGTTCCCGACACTTTTAGACGAAACGCTTTTTACCATACATCCAAATATGTAAAACTAACTTGTTTCAAATATAAAAATCAATGTTTTACAGGCGGGGCCCACATCGGCCGTTTTACGAGTTTAATACAATTTACGAGTTTCGACCTCCAAAAAGTTTAAGTTCCAAACTACACAATGAGCATGGCGTTTGGGATCAAACTACCCAACTATTGGTCAAACTCCAAGAGCTACTAAAGCCAAAAGCGTCCCCTAGCATCAAGCGGGATCTCTAGTCCAAAACGATGCCCTTACCTTTGTCCAAAACCGAACCTATAAAATGGTAAACAACGAGAGGGTAAGCAAAGCTTAGTGAATGCAATAATTATACGAATACATATATAATTATACCTACTTGCATACACTTACACAACCGCAAACGCGCTAGCAAACAACATTAGCTTACCGTCGCAATAACAAGCTATAATTCACCAATACCCCCAAGCTAGCATAACATCCGCATATAAATATAACTCGAATAATATAATATGCTTACAACACAAATAACCATGGTTAACCAATAGTACAAGGGAACGGCGCTCGCGAAAACGCCATCGGTGTTCGTAACATCCGTTAGGGCACTTAACACCTCGCACCACTAACCCCTAGGGTGGCACCTTAACACATCGGCACTTCACCCCGAGTGGCATCTTAACACCTCGATGCTTCACTCATTATTTTACGGAGTGGTATCTTAACACCTCGACACTACACTCCTAGGTGGCATCTTAACACCTCGATGCTACACCCGAGTGGCATCTTAACACCTCGATGCTACACTCTTCAGGTGAAACGTGGTGTCTTAACACCTCGACACTACACCTTTCACGCTACAACAAATAGATACATTATATACATACGCATATAATTATTCCACTCACCTCAAAGTCTTGTGAAAAGATACCCGAGCTTGCGAAACCTCAAAGTAACGTACCTATCACATTATACATATTATCAAACGCAAACTCAAGTCGGTCAACCAATTCTTTCACCATTCCTAAGTCATTTTGACCCAAAGTGCAATCCCGACCCATTTTGCACCATTAACCCTAATAATGGGTCAACTTCACCAAAAACCCTAACTCTAGTCAAATATGGTCTTATTACATTTTTAAATCACCAATTTAACTCATTTTCACACATGCAAGACCACTTAGGTCATTAAAGACCCATTTGACCCATTTCAAGGTCAACACACCCATTTGGGTCATCCATGCCCAATTAACACCCATTTACATATCATTGAAGTGTTCTAGTACTTTAACTAACTAATTAGGTTCATAAACATAAATTAACACTTTGAAAACCCTAATTAGTTACCTTTGAGTCTACATGACCCAAATTTACCCAAAACCCCCAAATTACTAGCAAGTGGGTTTTGTGTGCATCACTAACCCAAACCCTAACCCTTAATGCAATTAAAGTAAGAATCTAGGTTTTAGAACTTACCAACACAATCACTACGTAGCTAGCGACTAGATGAACGACTTTAGAACTCGCACTAAGACCCGATTCAACCTCTTTCACCCTTTGATGGAGCTTTCTCTCTCAAGGATTGCACTCTCTCTCTAGAGTTTAATTGGAGAAGATGAGGTTGTTGTGGGAGTAGTAAATGAGCTCCCCAAAACTGATCTAGGGTAATAAATTCGGCCCCAAAGTGAAATTACACAATTGCCCTCAAAATATCTATTTTAAAAAGAAGGAAGGAATCTGTCGCAGACATATGGCGCGGCGCGCCACCTAGCCGCGCGGCGTGCGACCCTCCCAGTTCAGCATCTTTTGTCTTTTTAATTATGTGCAACAAAAACCCCAAATTTGCGTAACCCATATACACATATGTACACTACGAATACTCGGGTCTTACATGGATTGACCAACCTAGGATGTGATCAGGACTTGTCCACCTATATGAAATTAGCTACTTCATAGGATTAAGACCCCTGGTTATACTGTATCTGAAGATTCTATGAACTCAGTATGGCCAAAGTTCCCAAGAGGCATCTAATGCACTTTTAGGACATGAAACTTAGGAATTGAGGCATGAATGACCTAGTATGCCTATTGACTATTCCGAAGAGACCTCTTAGGAGCTGTTAAGATCTAATTAGTGCCTTCACTGTGTGACCCAAGTCTATTGCATGTTCTTGTTTGATTGTTGCCTTAGGTCCTAGTCATATCAACTGTTTAGGTATTCATTAGGTTTCTATCTGCTTTACCATCAGTATGTTAACTGTGATGCTGTATAATATTTGAATTGATATGATCTCATTAGTATGATGGAATGATTGTTAGTTTTCAATTAAGGTTTTGCCAACTTAAACCGACGGATTCCTTCCATTTGTGATCAGTGTTCAATCAACACGGCACGTTGTTATTCAATTACCTAAACTGATAACGAGGGTTAAGATTAGAGCTTAACTCACTAATAAACCTAGTACTTTACTGAGGATAACCTCCGAGGTATTGTTACCTTTCAATTATACGACCAAGTGACATACTTCTCACTGCTCAAAGAGAACTCCGAAAGTTCAGAGACAAGTAGGTCTGTGTAATTGGCTCATCCAACTAGATCTACATCATTCCAAGCATAGTCTTAACATAAGCATAATTACCTTTCCCTAACCCATTACTGATATCTTGGTCAACATTTCCCTGATCTGCATAATCCGGATATCCTTCCACTTTATTTACTTTTCTGCGTTTAGGACCTTTAGCTAAAATCAACTACTATCATTTATCCAGGTAATTTAACTAAAATACAATTATCCACTTGGTCTTCAATTCGTTAATTAGCAAAAAAATACGACACTAGGTTAACTTACACCTTCTACACCTTAGAAAGTAAAAGTAAATTTAGGCCCCGCAAAATAAAAATAAACGAAGACACTGTGTGCTACCGAATCGGACATCCTGCGACCTAACGACACCGCACAAATAAAACCATCTGTTAGTAGCATATCAATAGGTTCTGAAAGAGTCATCTTAGATGATCTCTTCCTTTCTGCTGACTTGCTTGAAGAGGCAGTAGCAGATGTGGGTAGGGTTTGAGTAGCATATATGTGTGGAATTTTGGCTATCTTTTCACGCTATGCCTTCTGCAGGTCCTTGTACTCACGATATTGGTTGGACAAGTGAGTCTTGCTGCCACAGTTGTAGCATTTCCTCACTTTTGGTTTTGGTAGCTAGTTAGGGGTAGATGAAAAGGGAATCTGGTTCTGCTATCAGTTGTGAGTAACAGCCTGTAGCAGCTAGTCTAGCTTCACAGTCGGTATCTCAGTGATAGATGACTCAGCACATTACTCCATAATTTTGTTCACTTTAGCTTTTTCCTTAAGGGCAACTTTCTATTTGGAACCAGTACCATAATCGTGGTTGATTACTACTTTGCCTTTGTCTTTAGACGTACTAGTATGGGAAGTTACTGGTTTGTCTTCTGGTACCGGTTGACCAGTACGGATCTCAGCTGCAAGCTCAGCAGTTGAAGAACTTAGACAGTTTGGGGGATTATCCAATTTTGAATTTCTTCGATTATTTTTAGTAATCTCCCTTTTAATCTTTCGTTCTTTTGAAGACGTGTAGTTGATGCTTGAGGGGTCAGTAATATCATCATTTGAGGTACTGGCTTCTCTAGCTTTAACTTCATTCTCCAAGATTTCTTTCGTGGACAGTGGTGGGGTCTCTGTAGGTCTAACAAACTTATTTGTTAATTCCTTTTTACCCTTAACTATCTTGGTAAAGGTATTTGGCAAGACATCTTCAGGATCAGTTTCAAGAACAGGGTTCATGAATGCAACTTCTGCATGAGCAGCAACAGCAACATAGTCACCAGCAAAGAAAGCATCCACTTGGGCAGACACCTGCTAATTAACACACTTAGCAGTGTGTTGAGCAGATGTACACCAAGAAGCTACAAACTTTTTAGGTCATTAAACTGGTTTTTGACTTCTACTGCTTCTGAGTGAAGAGATTGTAAAGCATAATTTGGATTTCAAGCTTGAAAATTTCACTAGTTAAGGTCTTAATTTCATCAGATTATCTTTTAAGTTTTTCATTCAAAGATTTAATTTCATTGTTGAAAACTTCTTCACGTTTGCTGCCTCTGCAGAGGTCAATTATCAGATAGTTAAACATTTTAGCTTTTTCAACATTAGTATAAGTTCGAAAACTATCAACCTTATACAACATTTCAGATTTCCATTGAGGAGAATCCCTTTTCTGGTCAGCTTCCCTCATATCAGCTAAAATTGTACTACCACTTTCTTCCTCATCAACTTCCTCAATTTCTATGGCCATTAAACACAGCTTTTTACCATATGCATAACTAGTGCACTTCTCATCACTTTCACTGTCTGAAGATGAAGATAATGAATTGGTTTCATCCCAATCATGATTTTCAGCAACTAACACTTTCTATGATTTCTTATCCTTCTTTTCAGCCTTTGAGTTTTCCTTCATCTATGACTTTATAGCTTTGTACTTGTTCTTGTACTTGTCAGCTTTTGAAAAAGAGCATGCATGGTAGGTTTTCTGAACATGCACTCAGATGCGAACTGCCCTACCTTCCCACAGTTATAACACTCAAATTTGGGGCTCGATATTGACTTGCTTGAATACATAGCACTAGGTTTCTTGTTGACTCTGTATGGTTTACTGGTCCTACTACGGTTGAATTTCTTGAATCGCCTAGCCAGTAAAGTCATTCCTTCAACAAACCCTTCCACATCATCACCATCACTGTTATCCTCTGACTCAGTCACGCTATTCTCATCATCCAATGCTGCCTCTTCTTCTACTAACAACTTTTGAACCAGTAATGCTTTTTATGCTTTCTTTTTAGTAGCATCAACTGTAACATCCCAAATAACTAAGGTAATATTTTATGTAATTTAATATTGATGTATTTATTGTTGGCATTATTTTTTATAATAAAATGGATAATATTTAAGATTTGTTAGTTAAGTTAATAAGGGACTAGAGATGCAAAGTTAGTTTAAGGACCTCCCATATTATGGTTTTGGTGGGGAGGGTAGAAAGTGCAAATAAGGCAAATATAATTAAATAAAACTTGTAAAATGCTGGAAAATTCTATCAGATGTAAAAAATAAATCCAGAGAGCTAAGTGTGTGTGTGTGTGTGTGTCGACTTGCATCAAGAAGAGAGGAGAAATCCTCAATTGGAAGAATTAAGCACATGCAAGTAGAAATTCATGTAATCTAGTATGCCTTGATCATCATAGCAAGTCGCAATCTTTCAATCTCTTCTTCATTGTGCACAATTAGGGTTCATAAATCTCAAGATCAAGGTATGAACTTCTAAGTCTTTTGTATCACTAAAGTGGGTGTTCTAGGTGAATCTCAAGTTTATAAGTTGTTATTATTATGAGTGTGCACATTTGTATGATTTAAAAGTGAATTCATGTGATGTTTAAGTGCAAGTTTATGTATGAAATTGTTACTTGTAATGATGTTTTGATATATGATGGTTTTAAGGTTGCTAGTAGTTAAAATGGGTTTATGCACACCAAGTGTTTGATGAAATGCTTGAAAGAATGACAAGTCCATGTTTGTAAGAGATAAACTAGAGAAATTGTGCATTTAGGAAAATGATGTTTGTATGATAATGTTTGTTATAATGGAAAAGTGAGAAGAAAAGTTAAGAATTTTATGTATATGAATGTTCATGTGAATGATGAGGTAAAAGGGGATTAAGAAAGATCAAGTCAAATGTGTAAGTATATGAAAGTGTTGTAAACATTTGAAAGATGTAAATTCATTTGAACTATGTTAATGACAAGATTAGCTCATGTATAGGTGCTAATCAAGATAAAGGAACTTCAAGCGACCAAGGAATCTTATTTAACCAAGGTGAGTTTATAAGGGGTAAATTGGGTGGGTCAAGAGTGGCTTAGTGTTCCTGGATTGCATCCGTACAAGAGGGAAACGACTAAGTGCACTAGATGGATAGCTTAGATAGGATTATTAGGCATGCCTAATAATTGTATCAATGGTTGATGACTGGCTTAGGCAAGGTCATTAAGCTTGCTTAATGATCTTGTCTATGGTATAGCCTAGCTTAGAAACTTTGAGTGTCTATGTATGTATGCATTGTGATTAAGGTTAGCTTAGGCATATGTGTATGCCTATGGTCATGTTTAGCTTAGACACAATTACTAGGATTGAACTTAGTAAGTTATGTCTATGGCAAGAAATGGAGTCGGATCCGATAAATTATTCTTAGTCAAAGCCTTGGTTCACTAGTTAAGCATGTACCTTGGCACTTGTGTGGTCTTAAAAGTAACAAATTTAGGCATGGGATGTTCACCTTGGGGCTCCAAAAAACGTCCACCACCATCCCATATTATAATCACATTAGTTTTTTTTTTAAACTTGTAAAAAAAGCCATGTAATTGTTAATGTTACTTGCATATTTTATAAACCTTTTATAAAATATTACACATTGTAATTATTTAAACCTATAAATAATTAAATATAAATTATCCAAATAATTTATCTCAAGTGATAATATTTTAGAAAACCGATTTTCTAAAGTTCAAGTGTCGCGTATTTATTTAACGATCCAATCGTTAAGATTAAATACATATAAAGTGTTGGTAAGCTTGTTATTGGGTATGACCCGACTTGGATCATAACATATTAGCCACATTAATTTAATATGTCTCTTGGGCATACGGAATACCTTCAATCTCTCACTTGTACGAGACACATAAGAAATTAATGCAAGTGACGGATACTACCTAACGACCGTCCATTACCCCCAATATGTTATGACTTTGTGCCATTCAATAACATCATCCTTTTCGAGTTCCCATCTCGAATATGAATAGGTGAATCTTTCATTTATCCTTTCATCCTAGTTGTCATGTTAAATCCAAGAGATACAGAGTGATCACTCTCTTCTAGATTTAACTTTATTAGGCCTTAGACATCTGACTCTCAATGAATAAGAGGGACAAATTCCATCTTGACTACATACGTCCTAAATATACACCTTGCATTATACCTGAGCTCTTCCTTATGAACTACCATATTTCGGAATAGCGAAGGAAAGAATCAAGGCATAATACATGGTAAATATCCGAACCAAATATGTATCTCAGGTCAGAGGATACAATGATATTTGCCTTTACTGAAGATTACATGTGATCAACCACGAAGGCTCCATTCAGTAAATCTTGAGAGCGGGTCTTCCAATATTTGTATCCCACAAATATCTATGAACCTTGGTAGCAACCTTGTGCCATATTCAACCCATGAATGTATACCAATCCAACTTCATAATAGTCTAAACCTCACACTTGTTCCCACAAATGTGATCGACTACGGAATTTAGAATAATTTCTTACTCATGGATAAAATATGCAAAATAGGAACATGACTCAAGATTAATAAATTAACACCATAATTATATTAATGAGTTTGAACCACTTTGTTCTGTTACAATACATAAAATAGATTACAACCAATCACTAGAATATCGAAGCCCTAATGCACTAACATGCCCTTGATGTTTTGCACCATGTAAGAGCTTCGTGAGTGGATCCGCTATATTAAGATCTGTGTGAACTTTGCGAATACATATCTTTCCCTTTTCAACTTCATCCCTTATGTAGTTGAATCTCCACTCAATGTGACGGGTCTTTTGGTGAGCACGAGGTTTCTTGATTTGAGCAATCGCACCCTCGTTGTCACAAAAGATCTCAAGAGGGTCCTGAATGGAAGGGACTACTCCTAAGTCATCGATGAATTTTTTCATCCATGCAGCTTCCTGAGCTGCCAATGAGGCGGTAATGTACTCCGACTCTGTAGTGAATAAAGCAACAACATCCTATTTTAAACTCTTCCAGGAGACCGCACCTCCATTTAATGTGAAGACATAACCAGATTGTGATCGAGAATCATCTCGATCAGTTTGGAAACTCGCATCCACGTAACCTTTTACTGCGAGTTCCTCCTCACCAGACCCATATATTAGAAACATATCCTTAGTCCTCCTAAGGTATTTCAATATACTTTTAACCGCAATCCAATGACTGTTTCCAGGGTTATTCTGGTATCTACTTGTCAAGCTAAGAGCGCATGACACATCCGGTCTAGTACATATCATTGCATACATGATTGACCCAATGGCAGACGCATATGGGACTTTCTTCATTCTCTCCTGTTCATCTTTCGTGGTGGGGCACTGAGATGAACTGAGAAGTGTTCCCTTTTGAATAGGTACCAAACCTTTCTTAGAGTTCTCCATCTTGAACTTTTTCAAGATCTTTTCAATGTATGCACTTTGATTCAAACCTATCAGTTTCTTGGATCTATCCCTGTAGATCCCAATCCCCAAAACGTATTGTGCTTCTCCAAGATCCTTAATGGAGAAGCATTTACTTAACCAAGTTTTAACACCTTGCATTGCCGGAATATCATTTTCAAATAACAATATATCATCTACATATAGTACAAGGAACATGATAGTGCTCCCACTAGCTTTCTTGTATACACAAGCTTCATCACCATTTTTAATGAAGCCAAATTTCTTGGCCTCGATTGACTTCTTTAACTTGCATACCTTTTTAGGATATTTTGGATCAACAAAACCTTCAGGCTGAACCATATAGACATCTTCCTCAAGATGTCCATTTAGGAAAGCGGTCTTGACATCCATTTGCCATATTTCATAATCATAATGAGCAGCAATGGCAAGTAATATCCTAATAGACTTTAGCATTGCCACAGGCAAAAAAGTTTCATCATAGTCAACCCCTTGAGTTTGAGTGAAACCTTTTGCTACAAGTCTAGCTTTATATGTATCCAAGTTTCTATGTATGTCGGTTTTCATTTTAAAAAGCCATTTACAATCAACCAGCCTGGAGCCAGTAGGTTGTACAACCAGTTCCCATACTTGGTTGTCATACATTGATTGCATCTCAGCATTCATGGCTTCCTGCCATTTATCTTTACCAATCCTTGATAAAGCATCTTGGTAGTTTGTTGGTTCATCCAAATCAACCACATAGCAACCATCCATGAGAAACCCATATCTCTCAGGCGGATTACTAATCCTACCAGATCTATGAACGTCTTGTATACTTTGATCATCCATTTGATCATTCTCAACATTTTCATGTTGAGTGCTAGTGTCAACCAATTGTGTATCATCTACTTGATCTTGAACCTCTTCAAGATCTATTTTCCTTTCACTGTTACCTTCCATCAGGAACTTAGTTTCAAGGAATTCAGCCTTTCGAGCAACAAACACATTCTGCTCGGAAGGATCATAGAAATAATATCCCATATCATCCTTGGGATATCCTATGAAGATACACTTCGTGGATCGATCATTCAACTTATTAGGGACATAACATTTAGGGTAAGCTTCACATCCCCATACCTTTAAGTATGATAGAGATGGAGGTTTTCCAAACCACATCTCATGAGGTGTTCGTTCCACTTTCTTGGTTGGGGCCATATTTAAAATACGAGCAGCGGAGCATAGACAATAACCCCAAAATGATAGAGGTAATGAGCTTCTAGCCATCATAGATCGAACCATATCCATTAGGGTTCGGTTCCTCCTTTCGGAAACTCCATTAAGTTGGGGTGTTCCAGGAGGAGTAAGTTGCGAGATAATCCCACAACCTTTAAGATGATCTTGGAAAGCATCGCTTAGGTATTCACCTCCTCTATCGGTACGAAGTACCTTGATTGTCTTATTGAGTTGATTTTGTACTTCATTTTGATATTCCTTGAATGCTTCAAAAGTTTCGTCCTTGTGTCTTAATAAGTAGACATATCCGAAACGACTAAAGTCATCAATGAAAGTAACAAAGTATCTTTCACCATTCCTAGTTATGGGCTTAAAGGGTCCACATACATCCGAATATATTAATTCCAATAAGTCCTTAGCTCTTTCATAGGTCCCTTTGAAAGGTACTTTAGTCATTTTTCCTTGTAAACAAGATTCACATACATCAAACGAGTCTAGTTCATTTGATTTCAAAAGGCCATTCTTTTGAAGTGTATGCATTCGATTCTTGTTTATGTGACCAAGGCGACAATGCCATAAGTAGGAATCACGAAAATCCCTTTTGAGTTTTTTGGTGTTTGCATGGTATATTGAGCTATTGTATGATGTGTCATCATGAATCAATTTATAAATACCATTCGAAGGCGAAGCCTTAAAATAGAACACATTATCTAAAGAAACATGGATATCATCATTAATGAAATTAAGATTAAAACCATATTGTTTCAAACGGGATACAAAAATAATGTTTCATGATAAATCGGGTGCATACAAAACATTTTTCAAAATAAGCTCCAAACCACTTGGAAGCTTTAAAACAAAGTCTCCTTGAGCTACTACTTGCACCTTAGCTCCATTTCCCATGAAGAGACTTGATGTTCCCGCTTCTTGTCTACTTCTTTTGAACCCCTGCATAGAATTGCAAATGTGAGTTCCACATCCCGTGTCTAATACCCATGTATTAGAAGAAGTAATACTAAGCTCAATGTATACCATATATACATTACCTGAGGTTTGCCCTGCATCCCTCTTTTCGTTTAACTCCTTAAGGTAGACCGGGCAGTTGCGTTTCCAGTGACCCATTTCACCGCAACCAAAGCACGGATCTTCCTTGGGGTTAGCTTTACCGGCAACCTTTTGCTTCTTGTTATTGTTGGTTGGGGTAATCATCTTCCCTTTTCCCTTGCCCTTGCCTTGGTAGGCGGGTCCTTTCCTCTTAGCCGTCTTTGGCTTAGAAGTGTTATTGTTTTTGGACCCGCCTTCATTGATCATAAACATGGGTGAATCCCTTTTACCCATGCTCGCTTCGACCGTCTTAAGCATGGCATGTAATTCACCAATGCTCTTATCCCATCCATTCATGTTGTAATTCATTACAAATGTGTCAAACCTCTTTGACAAAGAATTAAGGATAAGGTCCGTGGCTAATTCATTAGACACATTGTAGTTTAGATGGTTCGCTCGATCAATTAGGCTTTTCATCTTAAGGACATAAGATGAAATGGATTGGGAGTCGTCCATCCGACATGCATGAAGCGCTTGAACCGTTTCGAAGCGCTCGACACGTGCTTGTTGAAGGAACATCTCTTTCAATTGTGTGATCATGTCATATGCACTATGATGCTCGAAATCCTTTTGGAGTTCTGGTATCATAGTCCCAAGCATGAGGCAAGAAACTTGCACCGAATCGGTGCAATATTTCTCCCAATAAGCCATGCCTTCCGTATCATCATCGTCCGGTTGATCGGGAATGAGTTCTTCCAACACATATGCCCTATCCTCTAGTTTGAGGACAATTCTTAGATTGCGAAACCAATCTATGAAGTTCGTATGGTTGAGTTTTTCCTTTTCGAGGATTGACCTCAACGATAGGTTGTTAAAGTTGATTGGTGTGTTTAGAATGTTATTGTTATTGGCGGCCATCGAAAAAATTTAACAAAGTCATTTAAGTATTAATTTTAATTTAACAATCAATACCCTTTAAATCCAATTGATATTTATTAAATTTTAGAATCCAACGGTAAACCAAATTTTGGTTAGGTGATCTTTATCCCGTCATTTGATTTAGCTAGGTAGTCATTATATGACAATTGCAATCCTTTTGCAACTTCTAAATTATGGGATCATGCAATCCTTTTGCATGGCATATTTATCCCATCAACACCTATTTATTCCTCATGCTTCGGTGACCCTAAGTTCATGATTCCCAAATCAAGTCGTCCTACTTGTGTAAACATGTAAATTTAACATACAAGTGGTTAGGTGACCTTTATCCCACAAGTGTGCGAAATTCACCTTAATCATAATAGTTTGCTCATAATGGTTAGGTGACCTTTATCCCATTATGAGTTCCCTAATTATTTTTAAGTGTCACACAAAAGGATGGCGTTTAACTTGTTTGCCTTGTTAATAAGGGATTTTAAGTTTTCATTATTTCTAGTTTAAGAAAACTTTTATGCCGTACACCAACATGCATTTAGTGTATGGTATTTATGAAAAACCGTTTTCATGTCTTGTAATTAAGCCAATTACTTGATATAAACCATTTTATATATATGATCCTTATCATGTTCTTAATAACCATTTATTAATGTCCTTTTAGCCATTTTTAATTTAACCATTTAAATTGTCATTTTGCATGTCGTTAATAATGTCTAATTTAACCAATTAAATTGTCATATTGCTTGTTGTTAACTTGTGATTTACTTGTAGTAATCAAACATACAATCCATAATCAAACAAATAAATAACCACGCATGCAAAACAATATGTTCACAATCAAGCCTTTTGGTTGGCATTTTGTTTAGCCGAAAACAAAATGCCACCGGTCAATGGGTTATAACACAAAGTAGGAGATTTCAAAATCTCCCACTTAATCTTGCATCCAAGTACAATCTTCTTGTGTTCTTCCTTTTCTTCTTGTATCTTCATCTTGTTACAAAATATATCCTAATACATTTTGTCTAGAAAATGAAATACAACCTAATCTATTTTACATACCAAATATAAAATAAATTACATAACTAAAATAATATTATTACAAACCAATTGAATAAATATTATTACAGACCAAATGAATGAATAATAAATCAACCATGCATGCAACCATTCAAACACAAGGTCTTGGCTATGATTGTGAACATTAACATACAACTAATATGAACCAAATGGCAACCCAAAACCATTTTTGGTACCCCCAAAATTCGGCCTAAATTATGTACCCACCTCAAATCCATCAATTTTGCATTCTACTTTCATGCATGTTAATAAAATGCAAAGTTGGTGGGTTTTAAAGATCATATATAAGAAGCATATTTCATAGACTTTGGCTCTAGATACCATTTGATGGAATTCAACATAGTAACATATTCTTAATGTTAACATTATCACAAAACCAATTTATTTAAAGTTGTAGCAAGCGGAAGCATAATTATTAAGAAAACAAGTTCATATGCTAAACCATTTTGTTAAATCCCATGTTAATATCAAGTCATGAAAGTATATGCTTACATATAAGAATAAGGAAGAAATATATATACCTCCTCAAGCTAGTTGAGGGTTGTTTTCAAGCAAGCAAGATGATGATGAAGATGATGGAATGATAGCTTCTAACTTGAAGCCACAAGTGTGTAATACCCCAAGCTCTTTTTGCACCAACACCACCTTTGTTTGAGTTAGGATTTATGACACTTAAACACCAAAATTAACAAGCAAAACTCTCTTCTTTTTCCTTCAAAAGTCACGGCTAGCAGCACCCTTGAAGCAGAATTTTTCTTGCTTTTTATGTGTGTATTATCACTCTCTTTAGTCAAAGCCTTAGTTCACTAGTTAAGCATGTACCTTGGCACTTGTGTGGTCTTAAAAGTAACAAATTTAGGCATGGGATGTTCACCTTGGGGCTCCAAAAAACGTCCACCACCATCCCATATTATAATCACATTAGTTTTTTTTTAAACTTGTAAAAAAAGCCATGTAATTATTAATGTTACTTGCATATTTTATAAACCTTTTATAAAATATTACACATTATAATTATTTAAACCTATAAATAATTAAATATAAATTATCCAAATAATTTATCTCAAGTGATAATATTTTAGAAAACCGATTTTCTAAAGTTCAAGTGTCGCGTATTTATTTAACGATCCAATCGTTAAGATTAAATACATATAAAGTGTTGGTAAGCTTGTTATTGGGTATGACCCGACTTGGATCATAACATATTAACCACATTAATTTAATATGTCTCTTGGGCATACAGAATACCTTCATTTGGGACAAATGATGTACTGGTAGTTAATGAGTTTTCGGATGTGTTTCTGGATGAATTGCCCGGTGTTCCTCCCGAACGAGAAGTAGAATTTCGAATAGAGTTGATTCTCGGAGCCACGCCAATTGCCAAAGCACCATATCGACTAGCTCCATTGGAAATGAGGGAAATAATGACTCAACTACAAGATTTAATAGATAAGGGTTTTATTCGTCCTAGTAGTTCACCTTGGGGAGCTCCGGTTTTGTTTGTGAAAAAGAAGGATGGAACAATGAGAATGTGTATCGATTATCGTGAAATGAATAAAGTCACTATTAAGAATAAATATCCATTGCCGAGGATAGATGACTTGTTTGATCAATTACAAGGGGCATGTTTCTTTTCAAAGATAGATCTAAGGTCGGGTTATCATCAATTAAAGGTGAAGGAAGAGGATATCCCTAAAACGGCTTTTCGCACTAGGTATGGTCATTATGAATTCGTAGTAATGCCTTTTGGGTTAACTAATGCTCCGGCCACGTTTATGGATTTGATGAATAGGGTGTGTCGACCGATGCTCGATAGGTTTGTAATTGTATTCATTGACGATATTTTAGTGTATTCTAGGGGGAAGAGGAGCATGCGGTGCATTTACGACAAGTATTAGAAACTTTAAGGAAAGAAAAGTTGTTCGCTAAGTTCTCTAAGTGTGAGTTTTGGCTTTGTGAAGTTCAATTTTTAGGACATGTCATTAATAAGAAGGGTATTTGTGTTGATCTGTCGAAGATTGAAGCAATTATGAGATGGGAACCGCCTATGAATCCCACTGAAGTTAGATGTTTTCTAGGCTTAGCGGGGTATTACCGACGGTTCATACAAGATTTTTCTAGAATAGCCACCCCACTCACAAAGTTAACCCGTAAGAATGTGCAATGGAAATGGGAAGAAAAGCAAGAACAAGCATTTTAACTCCTTAAAGAGAAACTTGTTCAAGCTCCTATACTAGTCTTACCGGAAGGGAATGAGAATATGAAAGTTTATTGTGATACTTCTAATAAAGGTTTGGGATGTGTGCTAATGCAAAATAGGAAAGTCATAGCTTATGCTTCTCGACAATTGAAAATACATGAAAAACGATATCCCACCCATGATCTAGAATTAATGGCCGTAGTTTTTGCTTTAAAAATATGGCGTCATTATTTTTATGGTGTAAAGTTCTCCATCTATATCGACCATAAAAACTTAAAGTACTTGTTCGATCAAAGAGATTTAAATGATAAGCAAAGGAGGGGGCTCGACTTGGTGAAAGAATACGATTGTGAAATTTTGTACCACCCCGGGAAGACTAATGTGGTGGCGGATGCTCTTAAGGTAACGAGTTTAGTCATGGTGATATCACCCCAAATATTCGATAGTATCCGAGCAGCGTAAGATGAATCATTAACCCCCGAAAACGTGAGAAAAGAAAGATCAAAGGACAAGTTAATGATTTTATAGTAGATTCCCGTGGTCTAAGGCTTAGATATGGAAGAATTTGGGTACCTTTACAAAGTGGTGCTAGAAGTGAGCTCCTTGATTTAGCTCACAAATTTAAGTATTCGATTCACCTCGGTGCTACGAAAATGTATAGGGACCTAAGGAAAGACTATTGGTGGCCATAAATGAAGAGAGATATAGTAAAGTATGTTCATAAGTGTCTTACTTGCCTCCAAGTAAAAGCCGATCATCAAATGCAGTATGGTAAACTACAACCATTAGAAGTACCAGTATGGAAATGGGAGCATATCACGATGGATTTAGTGACTAAGTTGCCTAAGACCCCTCGACAACACGACGCCATTTGGGTTATTGTTGATAGATTGACTAAAAGTGCGTTATTTTTGGCAATAAGAGAAGCTTCATCATCGGAAACAATGTCTAAATTATATGTGAAGGAGGTTGTTGCAAGACATGGAGTGCCGATTTCCATTATTTCAGACCGTGACACCTGATTTACCTCACGATATTGGAGGAAGTTTCGAGAAGAGATGGGCACCAAGTTGCATGTAAGCACCGCGTTTCACCCACAAATGGATGGTCAAAGTGAGCGGACTATCCAAACTCTTGAGGATATGTTGAGGGCGTGTGTCATCGATTTTGGTGGTAGTTGGGATACTTACCTACCTTTAGTTGAATTTTCGTACAATAATAGTTATCATTCTACCATCGAAATGGCACCTTATGAGATGTTGTATGGGAGAAAGTGTAGGACCCCAATATGTTGGGGTGAAGTGGGTCAAAGGGAATTAGGAAGCACGGAAGTAGTGCAACAAACAACCGAAATGATAGATCAAATTCGTGAAAGAATGAAAGCGGCACAAGATCGACAAAAGTCATATGCGGATAAAAGAAGGAAGCCGATAGAATTTCAAGTGGGTGATAGGGTAATGCTTAAGGTTTCCCCGTGGAAGGGTATAATTCGTTTTCGAAAAAGGGGAAAATTGGTTCCAAGATATGTGGGACCATTTGAGATAGTTGCGAGAATCGAGAAGGTAGCCTACCGTTTGGCCTCGCCCGATGAATTGAGCAACATACATGACACGTTTCAAGTGTCACAATTAAGGAAGTGTTTGGCGGATGAATCAACGTATGTTCTACTAAATGAAATTGAGGTTGACGATAAGCTAAGATATGCGGAAAAGCCAATAAAGATTTTGGATCAAAAGGTTAAGCAATTAAGAAATAAGTCGGTGATGTTGTTGAAAGTTCTATGGCAATTTAGAAGGGGTTCCGAATGTACATGGGAACCCGAAGAATGGCTTATAAAGTATTATCCATCGTTATACCAAGAGTGGTTCGCGAGGACGCGAACGATCCAAGGGGGTGAGTTGTAACATCCCAAATAACTAAGGTAATATTTTATGTAATTTAATATTGATGTATTTATTGTTGGCATTATTTTGTATAATAAAATGGATAATATTTAAGATTTGTTAGTTAAGTTAATAAGGGACTAGAGATGCAAAGTTAGTTTAAGGACCTCCCATATTATGGTTTTGGTGGGGAGGGTAGAAAGTGCAAATAAGGCAAATATAATTAAATAAAACTTGTAAAATGCTGGAAAATTCTATCAGATGCAAAAAATAAATCCAGAGAGCTAAGTTTGTGTGTGTGTGTGTAGACTTGCATCAAGAAGAGAGGAGAAATCCTCAATTGGAAGAATTAAGCACATGCAAGTAGAAATTCATGTAATCTAGTGTGCCTTGATCATCATAGCAAGTTACAATCTTTCAATCTCTTCTTCATTGTACATAATTAGGGTTCATAAATCTCAAGGTCAAGGTATGAATTCTAAGTCTTTTGTATCACTAAAGTGGGTGTTCTAGGTGAATCTCAAGTTTATAAGTTGTTATTATTGTGAGTGTGCACATTTGTATGATTTAAAAGTGAATTCAAGTGATGTTTAAGTGCAAGTTTATGTATGAAATTGTTACTTGTAATGATGTTTTGATATATGATGATTTTAAGGTTACTAGTAGTTAAAATGGGTTCATGCACACCAAGTGTTTGATGAAATGCTTGAAAGAATGACAAGTCCATGTTTGTAAGAGATAAACTAGAGAAATTGTGCATTTAGGAAAATGATGTTTGTATGATAATGTTTGTTATAATGGAAAAGTGAGAAGAAAAGTTAAGAACTTTATGTATATGAGTGTTCATGTGAATGATGAGGTAAAAGGGGATTAAGAAAGATTAAGTCAAATGTGTAAGTATATGAAAGTGTTGTAAACATTTGAATGATGTAAATTCATTTGAACTATGTTAATGACAAGATTAGCTCATGTATAGGTGCAAATTAAGACAAAGGAACTTCAAGCGACCAAGGAATCTTATTTAACCAAGGTGAGTTTATAGGGGGTAAATTGGGCGGGTCAAGAGTGGCTTAGTGTTCCCAGATTGCATCCATGCAAGAGGGCAACGATTAAGTGCACTAGATGGATAGCTTAGATAAGATTATTAGGCATGCCTTGTATCTATGGTTGATGACTAGCTTAGGTAAGGTCATTAAGCTTGCTTAATGATCTTGTTTATGGTATAGCCTAGCTTAGACAATTTGAGTGTCTATGTATGTATGCATTGTGATTAAGGTTAGCTTAGGTATATGTGTATGCCTATGGTCATTTTTAGCTTAGACACAATTACTAGGATTGACCTTAGTAAGTTATGTCTATGGCAAGAAATGGAGTCGGATCCGATAGTAAGTAGACAACCTTCGAGTTGGAAAGGTTAAGTGATGTATTGTTTATGTTTCATGTTATGCGTTCCTTTATTCACCTATAACTCACTAAGTATGAAAGCTTACCCCTTTGTTATGTTTATGTTTTAATAGGATCGAAAGGACACCGCGAAGGTAAAGAGCCTATTTGAGGATAGCGGAGCATCGGTTATATAGTAAGTGGTAGTGCAAGTTTCTATTTTGAATCTAGCTCTAATGATACCGCTTATCGACGCTAAAACTTTTGTACTCATAAACTATCTTTTTCTTGAAGATTTGGGACCAAATGGTATGTTAAGATGTGTAAACGTATTGTTCATGACTAAAAGATTGTTTGTAATGTTTAATGATGTAAGAAACTGTTTTAACTAAGTTTGACTTTGTATTATGTTGTTAAAATGGTGTTGGGTGAGGAAGAAGTGGGGAAATTGTGATTTTTAAAGCAAGTTAAAGTTCAGTACCAGCGACAGCACAGGGCCGCGCCGCGACCCCATTTACCGCGCAGTGCCTATTGACGTGTTTTGAAATCAGGAGAAGTGTAAAACTAGTCCAAAATCCTTTGCACGGCCGCACCGCGCCCAGACTTGCTGCGCCGCGGCATATCACTGGGCTGGGTGGTCACTTTAAAAAAAAAATTATCGTTTTAAGAGCGTTAAATCAACAAGAGCATTACCATCTGACTTAGTATATTTTGAGGTGGTGGGGGCAGACTTAACATGTGATGACCCGGAAATTTCTGACCAAATTTAAACTTAATCTTTGTATGATTAACATTTCCGAGACGATAAGCAAAGTCTGCAAAACTGAATTTCAAAATTTTTAAACTACTTTCATATATTCAAATACCTTTCGGTTATTCTCGACGATTCATGAACAATTATATGTATGTATATATATATATATATATATATATATATATATATATATATATATATATATATATATATATATATATATATATATATATACAAGTAAAAATGACTTTGCTACAGTAAAACACTATTTGCTACAGTAACACTATTTACTACAGTAAAATACTATTTGATGTCGACGAACTAGCAAACAAAAACAGGATAAGGCGGCCATGCGATCGCATGGCAAAAACACTGAAAACTCATGCGATCACATGGGGTACTGTAGCAGGCCACATACTATAAAAACTCGATTTCGTTCAGTTGTTTCTTCAATAATTTTACTCCGTATATATTTAAATTATATATTATTATTATTATTATTATTATTATTATTATTATTATTATTATTATTATTATTATTATTATTATTATTATTATTATTAAGATTAATATTATTATTAATCTTATCATTATTAGTAGTATTAGTATTAGTATTATTATTATTTATACATAAAATACTACGACGAGGTCATGAGCGTGTCACTTTCAAAATGGGTTTTCAAACGGGATAGAGCTAAGGAAATTATGGGTTTTAAATATGGAAGTTATGGGTAATATTCATGGGTATTATTCGCAAGACAAACCTAGTGTTTATCATCTCTGTTGCATCTACGTACTTTCCTGCAATATTGGATCACAATATTGATACGTGAGCATTCATATCTTATTTTTATACATTAATTGTGTATCCATGTCTAGTGCTCGAGTATATATATTTATGCATGCTTGTATGCTAAATTTTGTCGTTAAACAGTTATGATGAATCACGAAGTAAATACATATATTACTGATAAAAGGTATATGATATGCATGTTTTTGGAAAGCTGGCGAAAAATCAATAACTTTTCATTTAGAAATCGCGTAATTTCGGTGAACGAATTAAAAGATATGATCAACTGAATTATGATTGACATTGATTGAAATTGCTTTTGAAACTTGTTTGTAAGAATGATAAATTGGATTTTTGAATATTACCAGCCAAGTAAATGAATCCATATATAAGGCACGTCTCGTTTTATTGAATTATTGTCAAAATTGACTTTTTGAAACGACTTTGGATAACTTTTGTATGTCGATCTCGAGCATTAGGATTATGATACACTATGACCTGACCTAGCTTGATAGACATTTATTGACCAACATATGTTCTCTAGGTTGAGATCTACGGTTATTTGGTAATCCGAGTTTCAGTCACATTTTAGTGAACGACTTTATATGCTGCTAAGGTGAGTTTCATTTGCTCCTTTTTTTAAATGCTTTTGCAATATATATTTTTGGGCTGAGAATACATGCACTTTATTTTAAACAATGGACACAAGTACATACTAAATTCTATACTGAATTTGAACCGAAAATCCCTTAGCTTTGGTAACTAGTAACTGCCGGTTATAAGAACTGGTGGGCGCGAGTAGTAGTATATGGATTCATAGGGCTTGATATCCCCGTCCGAGCTAGAGCACTAGCCTTTTAACGGACGTATGCTATTTGAGAAGCATACACATTGGTTTGCGTGTATTATTAAGATGATTATACAAAGGGTACAAATTATATATACGTTAAGTTTAATTACCAGGGTGCTCAATTTCGTAGAATATTTTGATAAACATTTCTGGATGAAACAACTAAAATCTTGTGGTCCACTTTTATATACAGATTATACGAAACACTAAAACTATGAACTCACCAACCTTTGTGTTGACACTTGTTAGCATGTTTATTCTCAGATTTACTAGAAGTCTTCCGCTGTTGCTTATATGTTAGACAAGCTATGTGCATGGAGTCTTACATGACATACTTTTCAAGGAAACGTTGCATTCACCAAATCATCACCATGTATCTTATTTTGACTGCATTGTCAACTGAAGTACTATTGTAAACTATTATTTACGGTGATTGTCTATATGTAGAAATCATCAGATGTCGAAAACCTTTGATTTAAATATTCATTTATGGTGTGCCTTTTCAAAAGAATGCAATGTTTACAAAACGTATCATATAGAGGTCAAATACCTCGCAATGAAATCAATGAATGACGTATTGTCCATATGGATTTGGAGCAATCGTCACAGTTGGTATCAGAGCGTTGGTCCTAGTGAACCAGGTCTTGCATTAGTGTGTCTAACTGATAATTGTTAGGATGCATTCGTAAGTCTGGACTTCGACCGTAGCTGCATGTCAAAAGTTTTGCTTATCATTTTTTTTTGTCGGAAATTACCTGTTTATCATTCTTAAGTCTAGACACGTTTTCCTGCATTTATTGCATAAATAGTGTATAGAGAAAAATTCATATCTTAGCGTATCTGTTACTGTAAACTTTTCCTGACATCTTCCGAAAATTTCTCCGTGATTTATGGAATTTGGTATTATATATACATATGTAAATTATGTATTGAAGAATACCAAACTAAATTCTATAATCTAATTCATATCAAAAATCATCTCCCTAATTATACAAGATGGATCCCGTATCTAGTTCAAATTCCTTAAACTCTGACAGCTATTCCGATATGGATATTCACCTGAATTCCGAAGACAGTGTAACCGGAATGGATCAACCAATTAGCCATCATCTATTCTGGATGAATTGGGGATGAGTTCGTAGCCTACTTAATTATTAGAGACAAGAAGAAGGCGATCCCTTCCATCCACCACATTGCCCTCTTGGCGAAGAACCTGAAGCACTTACCGGCGAACCTGTTCGAGACACCATTTTCTCTCTCATTTCTAGAGTATCTCGTCACGATAATAAACTATCTCAAATTCTGGATCTTATTCATCCGCTCGTCCGAACCGCCAATCATCCCAGTGTAGTAGAAGAAGTCAACGAGCTTCGCGCTCGGGTAGTGGCTTTGGAGAATATGGTGCAAAGGTTACAAGTACCAGCAGCATCACCGACATCAACAATACCACCGACAACAACACCAACAGTACCATTACCACCACCAACAACATCCGCATCGCAAACCTCAACTTCACAATCTATTCCACGAGCATCAACGTCATACGCACCGTAGTTACCAAGAAATACCAGCAACAATAACCGATGAAGTATTAACTAATTTTCCCTGAAGAAATTTTATGTATATTTAATATATATGAATTTTAAAATCAAAATAAATCTTTTCGTACCAAGTTATTACGTGTGAATCTTAACTGGTAGGTACTACTCGGTTAATTCATATTACTAATATGCTATGATGTACATCCTTCGTTAATGACTTAACCATCGTTAACTACAATCTCTGTTTCCAACTCAATGAATTCCATTTCATAATAAACTAAGTATATTATTCAATTATATGGTTGATTTTATACTTTCATCTTAGATGTATTCGAAACTTTATAGAAAACATCATTCGTACCTTGCGAAGTTAGCAAGAGTTCCATGAGCACCAACATGATTCACTGAGAAAATATCAATAAAACTGAGTATTGATTACATTAGTGAAATACTCCGTAAAGATTATTAAATCTTTAATGTTTTAGAGATTATTCATTTTTAATTCAAGTCAAAAATCAAATGAGCTTAATATGATACTAACTCATCAAATCTGTATTACATCTGAAGAAAATATACATACATATATTTTTATAAAGACGGTAATAAAACTTCTTTTGTACAAAATATTACTTGTGAAATCTTTAACGGGTAGGTAATTCCCGGGAAATATATAAGTTCACAATTAATATGTTATACTGTACATTCTTCAACTTTGATTCAAAAATTATTAACTATGCTCACAGCGATATACAATCGTTTCCATACAAATTCAATTACATATTCTGATATTGACGGATCAGAATCCAAGTCAAGATTTAACGGGTGACATCATTCTTAGATCTCTACATCTTTCAAAGCTATACTTTGACTTCAAAAATGTGAAAGATCCTTTAGCATTGTTATTACTGAAAATAACCTTGTAATTTCTTTTCAAAGTATCCAGTATTATCAACAGTTCAACCAGTCAACGACGACCTTTCAGACTTGTAACTTTGGCATATACGTTTTTGTTATCGGGGAATCTTTCATGTTCCATGATAGTGCTAAAAACGAACATATATTTCATAGCATTATTCCTCAAGAAAGACAAGCTTTTAGTTGCAATTGTTCTATTTACAAGTGATATTCGTTTAAATAATAAAAGGTGAAGACAAAAGACAGATTCGATGAATTGAAGACGCAAAGGTCCAAAAAGCTCAAAAGTACAAAATACAATCAAAGAGGTTCCAATTATTGATAAGAAACGTCTCGGAATTACAAGAGTACAAGATTCAAAACACAAAGTACAAAATATAAAATTGTACGCAAGGACGTTCAAAAATCCGGAACCGGGACATGAGTCAACTCTCAACGCTCGACGCAATGGACTAAAAATTACGAGTCAACTATGTACATAAATATAATATAATATATAATTAATTCTTAAAATTAATATATATTATAATATATTTATAAATCGTCGGCAAGAAAGAAGCCAAAGGAGGGTGAGCTGTATTTTCAAACTCCGCGACTCGCGAAGTTTGAAGGCAACAATTACCGCGAGTCGCGGAGCCCCAAATTTAGAAACTGCCTAGAAACTGCCTATAAAGCTCGCGCATTCTGAAAGAGAATTGGAAGTGAAATGGAGTGAATGATGAGTGGTAATTGGTGAGTGGTGAGTGAGGTTAAAAGATGTTCTAGTTAGTTGACTAGCTCATGGTAGAAGTTAAAATTGATTAGTCATACATGACATAATCAAGAGTGGAATCCCATGCTAGTTCCTATTGGTATATACTCATAGTAAGTACATTTTGAAGCTGTGTATAATACGGGTAAGAATACGACTAGAATTCTTGATGAAAGAAAAGAATGGAAAAGTAACTGTAACCATTTTCGTTAAGTATGAGTGTTTTGATATATGTCTTGAAGTCTTCCAAAAGTATTTTAATACATCTAAATACACTACATGTATATACATTTTAACTGAGTCGTTAAGTCATCGTTAGTCGTTACATGTAAGTGTTGTTTTGAAACCTTTAAGTTAACGATCTCAATTAATGTTGTTAACCCATTGTTTATTATATCTAATGAGATGTTAAATTATTATATTATCATGATATTATGATATATTAATATATCTTAATATGATATATATATACATTTAAATGTCGTTACAACGATAATCGTTACATATATGTCTCGTTTCGAAATCCTTAAGTTAGTAGTCTTGTTTATATGTATATAACTCATTGTTAATATACTTATGGAGATACTTACTTATCATAATCTCATGTTAACCATATGTATATCCATATCGTTTTTACAAGTTTTAACGTTCGTGAATCGCCGGTCAACTTGGGTGGTCAATTGTCTATATGAAACATATTTCAATTAATCAAGTCTTAACAAGTTTGATTGCTTAACATGTTGGAAACATTTAATCATGTAAATATCAATCTCAATTAATATATATAAACATGGAAAAGTTCGGGTCACTACAGACATCGATCCGAAACGACCTCGTCCTAAATAACAAGGAAAACAAAATTTTAAAATTAATTACTTAATTGTTTTAATTAGTATAAGATATATATATAAAAAATAAAAAATACAAACTCCGCGACTCACGGAGTTTGAAGGTTCAAACACCGCGACTCGCGGAGGGACCAAAACCCAGAAAAAAATAAAAACGTAAAGAGCAGTTCATTTGCACACCACAACACAAATAAAACCCGAAAATACTGCGCAAAAACCCGAGAAAACACCCCCAAAATCACAATTTTTAACCGTTAATCATCAAATCTTTTACTAAAATCATGTTGAGAAGGATGCTATCAAGGAATTACTCAAGAAAAACGGTAAATTTCTACACCTAAACACCATTTAATCCGAAAATTAGTGTTCTTGAGCAATTTTTTCCCCAATTTGATTTTGATGCTTTTTAGTGTAATTATGCTTAAATTGTTTATGTATTATGCTTGTATAACCTAGATTGATGCTGTTTAACATGATTAGAAGCCTTAAACTTCAAATTTTGAGTAATCTAGGGTTTGTGTTCTTGAGCAAATTTGGGGCTTTTTGATATAAACAGGTTATGGCCGATTTTTGTCATGAATTGTTGCTAAATTAAGTAGTGTAACATGTTTAGGTAGTTAAATGATCCAAACTTTGAGCCTAAACATTATTTTGAAAATTAAAGTGGACTTTTTCAAGTCTAAAAATTCATGAACTTGATTTTTGAGAGATAATGCCATTTGAAACTTGTTTAATTGCTAGTAATGATTATTTTGACATGTTATTTGAGTTGAATGCTTATGAACTTGGCGAACATTTTCGTATATGCTTATTTGAAAAAGTGTATATTTGATGAAAATATGAAAATGAGCTTAAGTTTGATATAAATTGATCATGTCATTGTAATTATTTTGATTGATGATTTTGTTGACACTAATGCATATTTGGATGCACAAAAATTGTGTTTGATGTGTTTTGCAGACTGAAAGGGGTGAATCTTCATCCCAAGCTCGCAATGCTCCTGCTGAGAATGCGGAACAACAGGAGGTGGATAACTACTACAAACAAGATATACCTCATCCAGTCATGACATTTTCTGATATGCACTTGGAAGATTTGCACCCGAACCTGAGATTTGACAGACTTTGGATAGATTATCCAAAATACCAAAGGGGTTTGCATACTCTTCATTCTAAAGTTGTTGAGGTACCTAGGGTCATAGAATGTGGACCATTAGAAGCTGTAGAATTGGCCGGGCCAATTAGGGAATTACTTGCACAGAGGTATGGTAATTCTACTTTTAACGACTGGGTACGTTTATTCACCATGCGTAGACCTGTATATAAAGTATGGTGTGAAGAATTGTTGTGTAGTATAGAATTAAATGATCGGGTAGCTAGTTTAACCGATCGATCTTTTATTAGATTTTTGTTAGGAGGTTCGATGCGCCACATGTCTTTACTAGACATGGCTCAGGCTTTACGTATATAAACGCCTGAGGAGTTAGCATCTGCCGATTGTAGAGGGTTGATACTAAATGGTAGAAAGATAGATGAAAATTTTGATACACATGGTGTATGGAGTCAAATGACAAGCCATCACCGATTCAAAGGGGGAAATTACTCTTATTTGGATATAGATAGAGCTGAATTAAGAGTAATTCATAGGTTTTTAGCTAATTCGATTACACAAAGAGGTAAGAACAAGGAAAAGGTAAATGAACAGGATTTGTTTTACCATATGTGTATTCGAGACCCACAAAGCGCTGTAAGTATACCTTATTGTGTGGGTTATTATTTATCAGCTATGGTTAGGGGGATGAGACCACATAGCATAATAGGAGGTGGTATATTTATTACTTTGATTGCTGAATATCTCGGTGTGGATATAAGTCGGGGGGGATTATTAGTCGAAGAACCAGAACCCCGCGATACAATAGGTTTAAATGTATACCATGGTGCGAAAGTTTTAAAGAGGCGAAATAACGCCGCAGTACAATACCATGGTAGACATCCACAGGTTGAGAGAAACCAACAGCAAGGTAATGTAGGAGGGGGAAATGAAATGGCAGAAATGCAAAGGTTTATAGCTTCACAAGAGTATGAAAATGCTAGACATAGAGCATTTGAAGATTGGCAAGTTCATCAAAACCAAATCATAGCTTATTGCCAACATATAGGTAGAAACTATATTCCTACTCCAAAGCCCATATTCCCTCTCTGGTCTATAGAGATTCAACCACCGTATCCTACGTATAACCCAGCCGAAGCATTTTATAGCACCTATGGTTATGCATGGAACCCCTACTGGTATCAGTATCATCCCTAGTCTACTTAGTTTTATTTATTTTGTAATTTGTAATGTTGATACGTTTAATACTTATTTAATATTGTAATAGTTTTTATAATTTTCTAACTTTTATTCTTGGATTTTAATAATTTTTGAATGTGGGGTAATATACCAAACTTCAAAAATATGTATATATGTTTGCAGTTTATCTTATGTACACAACAGGATAAAACAATGCATTTTCAAAGACTGGCATTAAGTTCAGCAAAAGCAACTAATTTTGACGACAAGATGCAAAATATATGTGAAATAACAACAAGACGGAATGAAAAAATGATATGCACCATTTATCATTCAGCAAGCAAACACAAATATGTTTGGAAACTTTGGTAAAATTTAATCATTTTCACACAAATCACCCTCAATAATTTAAATTGTTACTGATTTCTTGCAAATGAGGGCATTGCAAGATCTTAAGTGTGGGAAGGGGTTAAATTCTTTCGGATTTTTAAAATTTTTATCTTAAACACTTGGTTACCATTAAAAATACTAGTAACGTAGTAGTTGTATTAGAATCTAGTGCTCTCTGATGATAAAGAACAGCCCTAGTCTTATATACTGACTACCCAATTCTAGTAAAATTTTTCAAAATTTTCAATTAAATGAACTCAAAATCATGTTTATACATATTTATGAACGATAAAACTAGGTGTTAACACCGAAATTATTGTTACCTCAGAAAGGACATAAATTGAGAAACAAACCAAAATGTTAAAATTCATTTAAAATGGAATAGAGGACAATAAAAAGGAAAATAAAAGCCAAGTGTGGGAAAATTCTCCAAGTTATTCAAAACATATGTCACATATTTTTGTACAAATAACTGAAAATACTTTTGCTTTGGACTAAACTAAAATTTTTTTACCTGATTTACTGTAAGAAAGATGGATCCACACGATGAATCAATTCCATCATTAAAAGGAAGTAAAGTCTTCCGAAAAAGAAACGCTCTTCTTGATTTAGGTCAGGAAGTTGTCGTCCAGACCAGCTGTAGGTTGACGAAAAATCTAGAAAAGTCATCACTAAAATCAGCAGGAAATCCACGGACCTCAGCATTAAACAGGGTCGCCAAGTGGTCAGATTTATCCTAACCATGAGAAGGATTTATCTCGTACAATGGAGGAGCACCGTGCAAATTAGCTGGATAAGACTAATGAATCAGATCCCCAGAAAGGATAATCTCCTTAAAGATTAAAAATCAGCTTTTAAGCCTGATATTACTCAATCCTAGAGATTGACCTTAAAGATTGAGAATTCAAACTCATGGAATTCAATGATATCTAAACTCGAGCCTGAACGAAAAAAATATTTTGATCAAAATTACAAACCAATTTGTTTTCTGAAAACCCATCTTCAATGCGTTCATTACCATTGAACGTAAAATCCTAGGAATTCATCTGGAATTCATTAGGTCATCTGAACCAAATCGGGTGTCAACCGTAAGAACGGTGGTTGCATAGCATGGTCAAAGACAGGACCTTGTGCCAGACCGAAAAATTATAAGGGTGAGCTTTACTATTGCTCCTACAAAGGATAGTAATTGCGTCCGACACGTTATAGACCATAATCAAAAGCAAGTCACGGGACATTGCCTTAACAGTTGCTTGTTTATCGCTTTCCTTTACAACCGGACGGTAGTTTACCGAAAGGTAATATACGGGACAAGTAAACTGGACGTGTTGCTTTCCTAATATAAGGTTAGCAAGTGGGTGACACAAAACCATAAGTTTTGAGCTAAAATTTTCAAATCTGAAACCCACAAAACCCACAAAAATATTTTGCAAACACCGGTGAAGGGTTATTCCGGAAAACTTGTCTAGGGTAAAATCTAGCTTGAATTTTCAAAAGATCAAATGTTTTCATAAAGATCCAATTTCCTAACGGATCTAAATTTTTATAGTCATTTGGGACTGTAAACCATATCGTTACTACCATTGTTTATACCGCCGTAAAGAAATCACTGATGTACAAAGTGTGAAGAATAAAGAAGTGATTCTAGTATTTCAAGACTATATTGCTTGAGGACAAGCAACGCTCAAGTGTGGGAATATTTGATAGTGCTAAAAACGAACATATATTTCATAGCATTATTCCTCAAGAAAGACAAGCTTTTAGTTGCAATTGTTCTATTTACAAGTGATATTTGTTTAAATAATAAAAGGTGAAGATAAAAGACAGATTCGATGAATTAAAGACGCAAAGGTCCAAAAAGCTCAAAAGTACAAAATACAATCAAAGAGGTTCCAATTATTGATAAGAAACGTCTCGAAATTACAAGAGTACAAGATTCAAAACGCAAAGTACAAAATATAAAATTGTACGCAAGGACGTTCAAAAATCCGGAACCGGGACATGAGTCAACTCTCAACGCTCGACGCAATGGACTAAAAATTACGAGTCAACTATGTACATAAATATAATATAATATATAATTAATTCTTAAAATTAATATATATATTATAATATATTTATAAATCGTCGGCAAGAAAGAAGCCAAAGGAGGGTGAGCTGTATTTTCAAACTCCGCGACTCGCGGAGTTTGAAGGCAACAATTGCCGCGAGTCGCGGAGCCCCAAATTTAGAAACTGCCTATAAAGCTCGCGCATTCTGATCGTAAAAAAACCAACATATATATCCATCCATCTATCTAAACGTATATATTTATATTTATATTTATATTTATATTTTAATTTTAATTTTAATCCTAATAATAAGGGTATGTTAGCGAATGTTGTAAGGGTGTAAGTCGAAATTCTGTCCGTGTAACGCTACGCTATTTTTAATCATTGTAAGTTATGTTCAACCTTTTTAATTTAATGTCTCGTAGCTAAGTTATTATTATGCTTATTTAATCCGAAGTAATCATGATGTTGGGCTAATTACTAAAATTGGGTAATTGGACTTTGTACCATAATTGGGGTTTGGACAAAAGAACGACACTTGTGAAAATTAGACTATGGGCTTTATATTTGTTTAACTAAATGATAGTTTGTTAATGTTAATATAAAGATTTACAATTGGGAGTCCCTATAAATTACCATATACACTCGATCGGACACGATGGGCGGGGTATTTATATGTACAAATAATCGTTCATTTAACCGGACACGGGAATGGATTAATAGCCACTAGAATAATTAAAACAGGGGTGAAATTATGTACAAGGACACTTGGTATAATTGATAACAAAATATTAAAACCTTGGGTTACACTCAGTCGACATCCTGGTGTAATTATTAAACAAAGTATTAAAATCTTGTTACAGTTTAAGTCCCCAATTAGTTGGAATATTTAACTTCGGGTATAAGGATAATTTGACGAGGACACTCGCATTTTATATTTATGACTAATGGACTGTTATGGACAAAAACCAGACGGACATATTAAATAATCCAAGACAAAGGACAATTAACCCATGGGCATAAAACTAAAATCAACACGTCAAACATCATGGTTACGGAAGTTTAAATAAGCATAATTCTTTTATTTCATATTTAATTTTCTTTATTTTATATTTAATTGCACTTCTAATTATCGCATTTTTATTGTTATTGTATTTAATTGCACTTTTAATTATCGTACTTTTTAATTATCGCAAGTTTATTTTATCGCACTTTTATTATTCGCAATTTCATTATCGTTATTTACTTTACGCTTTAAATTAAGTCTTGTATTTATTTATTATTTTACATTTGGTTTTAACTGCGACTAAAGTTTTAAAATCGACAAACCGGTTATTAAATGGTAAAAAACCCCCCTTTATAATAATAATATTACTTATATATATATATTTGTATTTTTATAAAAGTAAACTAATATAGCGTTAAACTTTGTTTAAAGATTTTCCCTGTGGAACGAACCGGACTTACTAAAAACTACACTACTGTACGATTAGGTACACTGCCTATAAGTGTTGTAGCAAGGTTTAAGTATATCCATTCTCTAAATAAATAAATATCTTGTGTAAAATTGTATCGTATTTAATAGTATTTCCTGCTAAAATTAATAGTATTTTATACCACTCTGCTCAAACATCATTCCACCATATTAGCAGTAAATTTACCAACAACTTCATTGATCTTTGACCTTTCGAAAAATTCTTATACTCATTGAAACCGTGTCATGTACTCATCCACATCTTGTAACGGCAATTGCCATACCAACTATCGGGAATTAGCAAGCAGTATTTTGAAATCTTGCAGCATGTCTACGCCAACAGTTGTATGTGTTCATATAACGTCTACCTCCTGGACTTACACACTTCGAATGTGAAGTTTTCCGAAAAACACCCCAAACTACGAAACTAGTTCTCCGAATTTTGGAAAAATGTTGATGAAGCAGCAAAAACTGTAAACGACCATAACAGTCAAAAGTTCGATGATAAAGAATAGTATGGTGGTAAAGCTGAGAAAAAGAGAAGGTTTGGAACTGAAAAACAGATTGAGTAAAGTATGAAGGAGGCTGTGAATAAATCACAAAGACTGAACCTGCCTTCAAAGAATCCAAATGATTCAGTGACTGCTGAAACCATTAGTAAGAACCTTACTTCTTATTCTAAACCTTCATAGACATATTTTCCGCATCATCCTCTGATATTAGAAATTCTAAGATATCATCGTATCTTTCATTATAAATATCCTCCATATTTCTGGAGATAATTGCATAATCATTCTTATCGGAAATCAATTTTCTCCTTACGATATATGTGTTACACCATAACAGAAACTATTTTAGTTTCTAAATTCTGAAACTTTCAAGTTTAAAATATAAATGTTTTGAAGTAATGTTGGGAATTGAAGCATGAGTTAGTATAATATAATGACACTTGATCAACGTGATTATATTACAGTAAGTCATGCTGAGTTTCTAATGGAACGTGATAGAGGTTCACAGATCATACCCTCATCATGAACCATGTTACATAACTCTTTCATTCTATTTAACCTCTAAACATATCAAGAAAATATTTTCTTGATGATTCGGTCTTTTTCGAGGTATTCTGGTAATTTGACAAGTCAGATTGTGCCATTACCGTTTCTTTCTTAGAACATTAATTATGTTCATTTCAAAATCCATACCTACAAATTTTGAACCATTATTCGCTTGACTTAAAGTCGGGAAGAGAAAACGAAAGCATGAAGCTCCGAAATATAATGGAAAATATAAAGCCCGAAAACAACTCCGAAATTACAAACCGTGTATATCAATGCGTATAGCAATATAAAGACACGGGAGAATGAAAAATAATATAACCCCAAGGTAATAGTAGAAGAAAATAACCTCCTCTGGTGGCAGATGGAAAAGAAGAATGAATGATATGATAGCCAAGAAAATATCAAGAATCAGAACTGGATGAAGCATTTTTACAAATCTTTTGTAAGTATGAAATAAGAAAGAAGATTATAGGAGTGGTGAAAATAAATGAAATAGAAGAGGTTAATTTATAGCAAAATATCAGACATAGCAATCGAGGCAGATTACGCATTTAATCAAAGGAAATCCTAATTTTCTTAAATTCTGGAGAATCAAATCTTATTTAAATTATGAAGATTTTCTATTCCTTAAAATCCGGAAATCAATCGTTACTACATCAAGAGTTAAAATGAATCTCTATTCTCCGTTTCACTCTTTTACAATAACTTCTCTCATACGTTTCGAATAATCGGATTATTTTATCCATATTATTCAACGGTGATAAAATTCTATTTATCAACTCATATTCGTCATGAAAACATTTCTATTGTTAGCCATGACGACCTCACTTAAATTTCGGGACGAAATTTCTTTAACGGGTAGGTACTGTGATGACCCGGAAATTTCTGACCAAATTTAAACTTAATCTTTGTATGATTAACATTTCCGACACGATAAGCAAAGTCTGTAAAACTGAATCTCAAAATTTTTGAACTACTTTCATATATTCAAATACCTTTCGGTTATTCTCGACGATTCATGAACAATTATATGTATGTATATATATATATATGTGTGTACAAGTAAAAATGACTTTGCTACAGTAAAACACTATTTGCTACAGTAAAACACTATTTGCTACAGTGAAACCGTATTTTGCTACAGTGAAACCGGCCTTGCTACAGTGATTTGCTACAGTAAAACACTATTTACTACAGTAAAACACTATTTGCTACAATAACACTATTTGCTACAGTAACACTATTTGATGTCGACGAACTAGCAAACAAAAACAGGATAAGGCGGCCATGCGATCGCATGGCAAAAACACTGAAAACTCATGCGATCACATGGGGTACTGTAGCAGGCCACATACTATAAAAACTCGATTTCGTTCAGTTTTTTCTTCAATAATTTTACTCCGTATATATTTAAATTATATATTATTATTATTATTATTATTATTATTATTATTATTATTATTATTAATATTAAGATTAATATTATTATTAATCTTATCATTATTAGTAGTATTAGTATTAGTATTATTATTATTTATACATAAAATACTACGACGAGGTCATGAGCGTGTCACTTTCAAAATGGGTTTTCAAAAGGGATAGAGCTAAGGAAATTATGGGTTTTAAATATGGAAGTTATGGGTAATATTCATGGGTATTATTCGCAAGACAAACCTAGTGTTTATCATCTCTATTGCATCTACGTACTTTCCTGCAATATTAGATCACAATATTGATACGTGAGCATTCATATCTTATTTTTATACATTAATTGTGTATCCATGTCTAGTGCTCGAGTATATATATTTATGCATGCTTGTATGCTAAATTTTGTCGTTAAACAGTTATGATAAATCACGAAGTAAATACATATATTACTGATAAAAGGTATATGATATGCATGTTTTTGGAAAGCTGGCGGAAAATCAATAACTTTTCATTTAGAAAGTGCGTAATTTCGGTGAACGAATTAAAAGATATGATCAACTGAATTATGATTGACATTGATTGAAATTGCTTTTGAAACTTGTTTGTAAGAATGATAACTTGGATTTTTGAATATTACCAGCCAAGTAAATGAATCCATATATAAGGCACGTCTCGTTTTATTGAATTATTGTCAAAATTGACTTTTTGAAACGACTTTGGATAACTTTTGTATGTCGATCTCGAGCATTAGGATTATGATACACTATGACCTGACCTAGCTTGATAGACATTTATTGACCAACATATGTTCTCTAGGTTGAGATCTACGGTTATTTGGTAATCCGAGTTTCAGTCACATTTTGGTGAACGACTTTATATGCTGCTAAGGTGAGTTTCATTTGCTCCTTTTTTTAAATGCTTTTGCAATATATATTTTTGGGCTGAGAATACATGCACTTTATTTTAAACAATGGACACAAGTACATACTAAATTCTATACTGAGTTTGAACCGAAAATCCCTTAGCTTTGGTAACTAGTAACTGCCGGTTATAAGAACTGGTGGGCGCGAGTAGTAGTATATGGATCCATAGGGCTTGATATCCCCGTCCGAGCTAGAGCACTAGCCTTTTAACGGACGTATGCTATTTGAGAAGCGTACACGTTGGTTTGCGTGTATTATTAAGATGATTATACAAAGGGTACAAATTATATATACGTTAAGTTTAGTTACCAGGGTGCTCAATTTCGTAGAATATTTTGATAAACGTTTCTGGATGAAACAACTAAAATCTTGTGATCCACTTTTATATACAGATTATACGAAACACTAAAACTATGAACTCACCAACCTTTGTGTTGACACTTGTTAGCATGTTTATTCTCAGGTTTACTAGAAGTCTTCCGCTGTTGCTTATATGTTAGACAAGCTATGTGCATGGAGTCTTACATGACATACTTTTCAAGGAAACGTTGCATTCACCAAATCATCACCATGTATCTTATTTTGACTGCATTGTCAACTGAAGTACTATTGTAAACTATTATTTACGGTGATTGTCTATATGTAGAAATCATCAGATGTCGAAAACCTTTGATTTAAATATTCATTTATGGTGTGCCTTTTCAAAAGAATGCAATGTTTACAAAACGTATCATATAGAGGTCAAATACCTCGCAATGAAATCAATGAATGACGTATTATCCATATGGATTTGGAGCGATCGTCACATAACATTTCCTTTTAGGTTCAATTCAAGTTTTGCTTCTCCCTTCTCATGGTTCCAAAGTGTACCATACAAAGATAACATGCAAAATTCTTTAAAGTCTCGGTCGTCCTTAGAGGGTCAGTGAATGGTTTCCACTTTGCAGGTAATGAGTCAATGAATTTGTTGACATGTTTAAAGTCAGTGTAATTGACTTTCAAGCTATCCAGGTAAAATCCAACAGAATTAAATTTAATGAACGTTTGTTTCAAAGTCTCATTTTTATAAACAAGGAAGAGCTCATATTCCCTTTTCAAGGCAATGATTTTGTTTTGCCTGACCTCATCTTTTCCATCGTACGTGATGTCAAGATAATCTAAAATAGCTTTAGCATATGTTTTCCTCTTAGTCAATTTAAACACATGATTAGGTAATGTTATAACTATCATAGTTTTGATTTTAAGGTCAAGTCTAACACGAAGTTTGTCTTCATCCTCCCATCTAGATGGAGGAAGAACAACCTCTCTCTCTTCGTAGCAGGAGAGTCTTCTATTGCAGGTCTAGCTTTAATGGTGGACATAGGGATATTGGGCCATTATTTGCAATGTCAGGCATGAGTGAGTCAATTGACTCAAGGTGAAACATGAACCTATCTCTTCAAGTTTCATATTCATCTTAATTAAACTTGAGTGGTCTATTGGTAGAAGCATTTTCGAGATAAGATGTGTTACTGTATGCATCCATTAGAGAATTCAAATCCAAGATATGAAATTATCAAGACTGAAGCTCTGATACAAGTTGTTGGTCCCGAATTAACAACAGGAGGTTTGTAGAGAGGGGGGGGGGGAGGTGAATACAATTCTTTTTGTTAATTAAGATTGATGACCAGTTTAAGTATAATTAACAGACAATTAAATCAGAGTCACAAGTAATTTTCAACGTTATTTTTTTTATTGATATAATCTCAAAGAATCACGGTTATCCTTGGCGGAATAGATAACCGGTTGATACAGTTTACACCTATTAGCTTTCAACAAATTAAGCTTTACAATTGGGACTCAATTGATTTAATACTCACACCATTAATTTATACAATTGTGGTTTCATTTATTTATAGGAGCCCTAAAACTGTGTAAATTAACGATGAATTATCCACTGGTACAAAAGATGTTTGTACCTAGCCGACAACTGTGTCAGGAAGCACGTGGCTTCCCTTTCTTTCTTTGATAGCTAATTGTCGGAACACCCATTTGGAAATTCGTTTTGATTAAACAAATAGAATGTTGGGTTCCCTAGACGTTGACAAAGAGTTAACCATGAAGTGCACATGGGTTAATCTTTTGCATTCCTTCGTTGTCATGTAAGGTTACTTGTCAGCCGCCGACTCGCGTCCTTCTCTGTTCAACTTCGTCTTCGATGTCATTGGCAGGAAACTATCATTCTTGTAATGGAGAACGATTTGTCTAAGTGTTGGGTGCTGCTCCAGCCTCAGCTGGTTCTTCAGTTACTGGTTCTTCTAGGATTGCTCGTACTAGTTCTGCATACATCCCATGCTAGTCAGAAGTAACTTGAAACTTGAACTATCTTGTGCTGATAGTGAAGGAAGTGCACTTAACACTTACACACAACATACAAAGCTGTTTAACAAATAAATAAACTTACGCTAGCCTGCACATTACAACTAGTGTTTATACTCATGCTTTTTTCATAATTAAATCCTTAATTCTATAGGAGACTCAACACAACCCAACTAATAGTTAAATACATCTTCAACCTACGAATTTCAACATCTTTTCCTTCTAACAAGTCTTCATACGAGTTTATAGATTGAACAAATCCAAATTTGTTGTCAACCGATCACTGATAAATTGGTGGTTCAACCCATCCTATAGAACTACACTTCTTTGATTCATGTACAACGGAATATAATCGATTATAATTAAATTATATAATAAAACAAAACCAATTAATTTACAAACGAAATATATTGACAAATTCAGTTTTAGGAAACTTACACTTCTAACACAACAGTAAAACCTTCTGACGAGGTTCTTTATTGTCCTTGAAATTTGAATAATCGAGTGATTTTCACAAACACATTAGACACCCATGAAATTAGATGTGAGTTGGAATTGCTTGAATTCGATGCTTTAGTATGTGAAATCAATTAGGATTTATGTCAATTTAGAGCTGGTAATCGTTTAAAATAAAGGGTGAATGGTCACGTGTATAGCACGTGTTGTATAGTTAACGAAAAGTTAACAAAAGTTAGTATGAGGGATTATTTTGGAACGTTTTTACGCATTTAAGGATGAAAATTGCAGCTTTGTAAAAATAGGGACCAAAACGACTAAAAATGACAAACACATAGACGATTTTGCTAATTTAGTCTTGTTATAACTATATACATATTTTTATTTTGGATAATTATTTGTATTTAATTAACTTAATAATTATTTATCATTTATATTTTTGAATATTTGACGGCGAAAAGAAAAGGGTCCACTAACAACGCACTCCTCTGCCAGCCTTTTCCTCGACCTGTTTCTTCGCTGTCCTAAAAACCCCCAAATCACGAACCCTCATTCCATCAATTCACCACCAAATCACTCACTTCATCACAAAAATGTCGTCATCTGATGACGAAGGCGAAGAATACTTGTTCAAAGTTGTCATAATCGGCGATTCAGCAGTCGGCAAATCAAATCTATTATCTCGCTACGCTCGTAATGAGTTCAATTTGCATTCAAAAGCTACAATCGGAGTTGAATTTCAGACTCAGAGTATGGAGATTGATGGCAAAGAAGTTAAAGCTCAGATTTGGGATACTGCTGGTCAGGAACGGTTTCGTGCTGTGACGTCAGCATATTATCGTGGTGCTGTTGGTGCCTTGATTGTTTATGATATATCTCGTAGCACTACGTTTGAAAGTGTTACCCGGTGGCTTGATGAGCTTAATAGTGAGTTTCTACTTAATTTAATTTGTAATTTGGATATAATTTTTATGTTTGATTTGTTGTTCATATATGCTTTTAGATCACTGAATTTTAGGTTTATGGAAAATGCGTTAACTGAAATTGAACATGAATGATCATGAAACTGCGATCTAATTTGATTTGATTTGATTTCATTAACAGTTTGATTTGAAAATTAGTTTATATTTCTGTTTGAATTCTGGTTGACTGTAGGAGTCAAACCAGGACTTTGTTGATTTGATGTATAAATAAGATGTTAATTAGTTATAGTGGTATTTATGTTGCAAAAAATTCGTAGTTCTTGTGAAGCTAACAAGGTTGCAAAAATCGCTAATCGGGAGGAGTACTTGGTTGGAACTATATAGGGACTGTAATCGGCAATTCGGGGAGTAATCGAATGACGATCAAGTTTGATTTTGACTGATTTTGACCGATTATTCAATTAATCCCGAGTTTTGGCCTAGTAATTATCCGTTGACCGAGGGTTGACTGAGTACTCGGCCCGGAGTCGGCGAGTTTTCCGAGTTTTGCAACAGTAGAAGCTTGTACTACTTGCTGTAGATATAATGGGACCAAAGATCTTTCTAATATTTTTCGTTTTTCATAAATAATTTTATTACTGCGTTTGTACAAACACGTAAGTATAAGAAAAAAATTGTATGTCTAAATATTGTTTATCTACCTTTTTTCCAAACATTCTCTTAATCACATAATGATTGCATTTTAAAAAATCTTAAAAAAGAATATTGTTTTTTCAGTTTCAACAATTATTAAAGTTATGGTATGATATCCCCAATTGTGTAATAGTAATGACATGACATTATCGTAAATTAATGGTTAGTAGAATGCATTTTTTTTGGAACCTGTAGTTAGCTAACGTTTGTAGTATTATCTCAATCTTTTGTATTAACAGTCAGCCATGATACTATATGCAGCTCATTCAGAGACAACAGTGGCAAGAATGTTGGTGGGAAACAAATTGGATTTGGAGAATATTAGAGCTGTGTCTGTTGAAGATGGCAAAAATCTTGCAGAGAAAAACGGTTTGTTTTTCATGGAAACGTCTGCACTCGATTCGACCAATGTCAAAACGGCTTTTGAGATGGTCATTCGAGAGATATATAACAATGTTAGCCGAAAAGTTTTGAATTCAGATTCATATAAAGCCGAATTATCTGTAAACAGGGTGACTCTTTCAAACAATGCTGATGATGGTTCTAAGCAAGGTCAAAGCAAATACTCTTGCTGTTCTTGATAATTGTGTGTTTTTTTCATAATTCATAATTTTATTTCTAAATATAATTATATTGTACTTGGATTTCATGATATATATGGTAAAAATATTGCCATTTGTACATTTCATCAATATGAAATTGATACAGATATTATTCTTTACTTATTTGTGTTGCCGTATCTTATACTTTAGGGTTACATTTTTCTCACGCGTATATATATATATATATATCGATTATGAATGTTATTATAGGTATTTCTTGAGGTTTAAACATACATGTTATTAAGCTTATTGTTGAGAATGTCAAATAAACTTGCAACTTTAATCTAAGTTCTTTGGTATTGTTTCTAGTTTTTGTATCTAATAAAATGTTGAGTTGTAGTTAGTTGCATGACCCGAATTAGACCATTTATAACACTGGTCAAATAATAAACTTTTTAAGTGATGTGACAAGGTCATGAATTGAAGTTAAATAATTCGGTATTAAATTTGAGTGTTAAATTTGTGGTGGGTAATATGGTAAAACATAATTGATAATTGAATATTAAATAAATAAATAAATAAATTAATAGAATATAAAAAATTAATATTAATAATAATATATAAAAAGTGCGTGTGAATTATGATTGGCCAAAAACCAAGTGACCTGGTCACTTTCTCTGTCAATGTTGTGACAAACGCTTTCAATCGTTGGATTCTACCCCTGCTTTAAATCCGTCAACCAGCGTCAGCCTCCTCTCCTGCCACATACCTCACGCCCGGATTATATATTTTTTTCCCAAAAAGTACAATCTGCCTCTGACGTGACAGATGTCAGTTTCTGACCCAAAATAACCCTAACGCCCCAGTTCTGTGTCACCTGAATGTAGGTCCCACAAGTTTTATTATTTTTTTATTTTATATTAAATATGAATATAAAGTATTTTTTATAAAATAAAATGCATATCAAATATAAAAAACATCACAAATTAATATTTCATAAAATTCAACCATTACATAAATTATTGAGTTTGATGTGTTAAAAATGATAGGTTTTGATGAATTTATATAGAAAAGAATATAAATAATTCAAATAAAATAAAAAAAAAAATAAAACAAAACAAAACAAAACAAAAATCATTTGAATGAAAATGTTAAAATGAGAGAAAATATTGAGTTTGATGTGTTAAAAATGATAGGTTTTGATGGGTTATATATAAAAGAAAATAAATAATTTAAATAAATAAAAAAACAAAAACAAAACAAAAATAATTGAATGAAAGTGTTAAAATGAGAGAAAATATTGAGTTTGATGGGTTAAAAATGATGGGTTTTGATGGGTTTATCTAGAAAAAAATATAAATGATAAAAATAAATAAAAATAAAAAAATTATCAAAATACGTGGACCAATCAGATCAACTGACGCGTTTTGATTTTTCCGTGAGAAATGTGACTATCGCCCCGGTTTCGTCACCGGTGACGCCCCACTAGGAGCGTCAGGGAGCGTCACCCGTCGCCACCATATCTGACGAGACTCCTCTAATGCCGCTTTAAAATTGGTCTAAGAATGGTCTTAGTGCCTGTCTGAATAATGTGGCAAATCTTTAAAAAAGGTTAATTATAATTATAATTACATTACATTATATTATACATATAATAGTTTTATTACTACTCACTTCATTTTAAAATTCCAAAAGGTTAGTTTCGTAATTTAACACCCTTAGATATTTTCCTCATTCTTGCAGGCACCTTCTACGGCCTTCTTTCTTCATCATCACTGCTCTATTTACCTTTTCATCTCCAACTTCTCTCGTTTTGTCACCTACTCACCTTCGACCCCCAAATGTCTCTACTCCAACAGCTATTTCTTCCTCCGGCTGTTTTTTTCCCTTAATAGGTTGCTTCTCATCTTCAACCACCAACGGCGGTCTGAGTTTCCAGGCCAAAGATGCCCATCGTCGACCGCCACTTTTCCTAACACCATCTCCGACGCTGCTACCACCGCGGTCTGAGTTTCCTTACGATGTAACCCTAGCTTTTCGAATTTCGTTGTTTTAGCTTCATGATGAGGTGATTTGGATGAGGAATTATTTCCTTCTTCCAGAATTTTGTAGGGTTAATTCGATTTTTAATTTTTTTTTTAGGGTTTTTGTTCCTACAATTTAATCGGTGTTGAGGACTACATAGTCGTTGGTGTCTGCATCGGGTGTTGAGGAGCACATAGTCGCTGGTGTCTGCCTTACGCTAATTCAGGTCCATAGTTTAAGTTTTAGTTTTTATTATTATTATTATTATTATTATTATTATTATTATTATTATTATTATTATTATTATTATTATTATTATTATTATTATTAAAACTAAAGATATTAATTTAGATTTGATCGAGTTACTGATTTCTGTTTGCTGTAAATTACACTTTTGCATTTTTGTTACTTTGATGTTTACATTAGTATTGCTTAGTAAATACAGTATTTGTTGTTACTTGCTGATTTCATTTATGATGTAGAAATATGTGAAGCTTTAGGAAATCAATGTTTAAACATTTATTTTGCTTCAGGTAAGTAATGTTCATAATGATTTCATGTAATAGCAACTAAGGTGGGATCAAAGGGGATAATTAGGGTAGGTTTGTTAGTTGATATAAAAAATGGTTTTGTTCATATTTGGCTGACCCAACAAGCTTGAAATGTTTTTTTCTACAACTTTACTAACACTTACCAACCTATATAATTATAAGACAAAACAACGAAATAATTGATGTACTTATATAGTTATATACTTATTATATGCATGTTGAATTCGTGTTAGTTGCCTATTGACCGACCCATTTGCGGCTAAATTTAGCCTAAATTAACATGTTTATCTTAGAATGGCTTAGATTGCTACCTCCATTAGTCTATGACCAACTTTTTCATAATTAAACAATCTGACTTGATTTTTTAGCAGGATGCATTCCACCAGTTGAGGATTCATCTATTGTATTTATATCCTCGATCAATGCTTTTGAACCGCTAGCAGGGTTGTCGATGTACGGTGTCACAAAAACCGATGTTGGCCTTACAAAGGTATTAATGTATATCTTTGCACCATCTTCTTTTAAGTTCCTAACTTCCTATACGGCTTACCTTTAGTTCATAAGAGAAAATGATGTTGGAAGTGCAGTTTCCTAGAGTTGAGATTTGAATTGTATTGAAACTCAAAGAATCGTTGCTGTACTTAAAAGCCAATTTAGATTAAAGAATACAAAATAAGTATGACTTCTCTTGATATATTTTGTTGTATTCTTTAGATACACAATACACTGGAAAACTCTTATTAGTGTATTCTTTGTTATCATTTATAATTAAAATTTGGGCCTTAAATTCAATGTTTTCCATTGTAATTATTAACATGTGAATGAGGATACGATATCTGATATTTGTAAAATAATCATGCCACAGTTGTTGGGTTTTATCATTTTCCTCACATATTCAAATTCATTGAAATAGAAAAAGGATTGAAGATCACAAGTTGACTAAGTATTTACTAAAGCTATTACTGTGATCGATGGTTAAGTTGGTGGCCGCCGCATCGCACGGCTGACCACATGCTTGTTTGATAAGAATTAGACTAAGAAAATTATTTAATTTAATGTGCAGGTTTGTAGTGTATGAAAATGTTGGGACTAGAGTGCAATCATATACCGTTCTATGGAGTATAAAAGTTCCGTGACTACTACTCCGTATAACGAAAACTAAATTAATTGATGTATTTGAAACACAACACAAAGTAAATAGATCAATTTTTTTAAGGTTAAAGCTACCGAGAAGGTGAATAGTTTTATTTAGGTATATGCAATTTAATTCTAAGTTGCATATACCTAACAAAATTATGGACAAATCGCACCATTGGTCTCTATGGTTCGTTCAAAAGTGCATGTATTGGCTTAATTGTTTTCGACTTCGCTGGTCCTTGTTGTTTGAGATTGAATCCGCTAGGTCCCTCATGCAAACGTCTGTTAAGATAGATCCGTTAGTTGATATCACATGCTAGTCAAATCAGGGTAGTTCAGTCTTTAGTTTTGGAGCAAATCACAAGAACCAACGGCAGCGTGACGTAATTTTTTTCCACTCCCCTTTTTTTCCATCTCTTTTAACATAAAATCGATAAATGAGAGTATTTCATGCCGACTACTTGCCTTTCAAAAAAAAAAAAAAAACAAACAATAGGATGGAATTGTTATACTTAACCAATTTTACATTTGGGATCCCATTCCCTGCACGGATTGTTCATGGTTGTAATTGTTTCGTTCACGTAATTTTTTGGGCTTAATTCCCTTCCTAGTGAATTATGGTGCCTTGTATTGTTTGTTTGGCTAGATTCATCGTTTTGATAAGTCGGGTCTTATTCTCATTTTATTTAATTTCTCATTTTGCCAAAAAAATAAAAAATTGTTTCTTTGCCCCAATTTTTTACAACCCTTTTATACATACATATATACATAGAGATATATCCGATGTGAATTTTATTAGTTATCCATCTGATCGATCATGGATCAGCTTTTTTGATGGAGGCATCTAGTTCTAATTTTATTTAAACAATCATAATCACCATCCCCATTTTTTTTCCTTTAACCTTAAACTAACAAATGTACTCGTTAATCAAATCGAAACCGGTACTCCAAATCGACTTCCGGTACTCGAAACCTTAAGATAACAACTCTACTTGTTAAGATAACAAACATCCGGTTCCGATCTTACCTCCGTCACTTCGATCTAGACTTCCGGTACTCGAAACCGAAAGCTCTATGATGATGAATCTAGCGATGATGATGATGATGATGATGATGATGATGATGATGATGATGATGATGATGATGGCGGTTAACAGCGGCGGAACTTGAACCCGACTACAAAGAGGTAAAACTAGTGAGAGAGGGTAAACATTAAATGTTGAACCACTGTGTCATCTTCTGAATAGAGCTATAGTATATAGATTTGTAGATAGTTTATGTTTAAATGTTCTCAAATATAACAGTCACAAATGTATATAGTTTTAAATGTTCTAACTCACTGGATGTTTTAAATTAGTGTATGTTTATATGTATATAGTTTATGTTGAGCCACTGCGTCATCTTCTGAAATATACGTTAGTCATTAACGGTTAGCATTCGAAAGTACTAATGTATATAGTTTTGTGAATATGTTGAGCGATATGTATCTGTTATAACTATTACTCCCTCCGCCTCATCTTGATAGTCCAGTATTTCTTTTGAGCTGTGTGTAATGCCCACTGGTTTCAAAACCAGTGTTACTGTGCGCCGCGCAGAGTAGTTGGCGCGCCGCGCGACAATAACTGAAACTTGGAGTTGCTTTTGTTAAGTTTTGTACAATAAGGGGTTGCTTATGTAGATGTGTAAAAAACGAGTTTAGACCAGAACCCGAGGTTTGTAACCTTCATTTTGGTCTCAAACACTTTCAAGAAAGCTCTCATTTTCTATAGTGAGAACCCCTAGTGAGAGAAAGTTAAATTGGTGAAGAGAGTGTTGATTTCTACCCATTTTGAAGCTCATCTTGGTGACTCTAGCTGCTAGGATCCAGTTGTTCTTGAGATAAACCCTAGACTCGAATTTGCATGCTTGAATATTGTAAAAATTAAGTTAGGGTTTGTGTTAATTGGGATGATAAACCCTTAAATCCTAAAGATTTGAGTTTATTGAATCTAGTAATTGAGTGTGTAACCCTTGAATATGAGTTTTTAAATTGACGAATTTAGGTAAAGTTGTATTGGTGTTGGGTTTTAAATTGTCAATAATCTTGTGTTTGGTGTTCTTATGAATATGTTTTGTTGGTCAAGAATCTAAGAGTTGAATTTGTGTAGTGCCAACAAGAGTTGTATTTTGATTGTGATGTTTTGGTACTTATGAACTAGGGTTATTGGTGTTTTAGGAGGATAATCGCTAGTTACTAGTGATTTAGAGTTGACCCTAGTATTGTAATGTGATTCAATTGCACTTGGTGTCAAATGCACTTGTACATTTATTAGTATTGTAAGTGTTAATTTTATTAGCTAAATTGTGGATTTAACATGTTACTTGGTTAATGTAATAGGTGATTCACATTAACGGATTACAAGACGTGGGATTTGGCCTTGCTAGAGACATACAAGGTGATGTAATGGTTATATGTATGTATGTATGCATAGGTCGGGACTGTGGGCTATGAGTCAGGTCACACGGTGATGTGGACTATGAGTTAAACCACATGGTAATGTGGACTATGAGTTAGACCACTTGGTGAGTGGACTGAGTTTGACCACTTGGTGTCAAGTGTATATGAGTTAGAAACTAGGTGACATTTGGGGTGGCCACCGGTGTATTGGATATTAATAAGTGTTATGAATGAACTAACGTTCGATTTTGATGTGGTAGTATACTTTGTTGTATTACATGTTCTATGAGGATTAAGTGCTATTTGTGTATGTTTGGTGATGTTTATGGTTTGTGTATGTGTATATATAATTATTACATTCACTAATCATTAGCTTCCGTTGCTATTTTATTTAATCTTTTTCGGGACGAGCAAAGGGAAGCGTTAAGCTTGGCGATTAGCTTATATGTGGATGAAGGATTCTGGACTAGGAGAACTTGCTTGTTTTGATTGATGCTTAGTTGGGTAGTTGTCCCGTTTGACATGCTCTTCCCATGGTTTTCTTGTAAAAGCATTTTGGGTCGAAATTAACACTTGTTATTTAACGGGTCCTGTGGTACCCAAGAATTGTGAACTTCTTGTTATTCCAAATGTTGTGTTAAACAATTGTTGGCATCATGTTTAAACAGGTCTTGATGTGGGAAAGTGAAATGATGGTTTTGTTAAGTTTTAGAAGGGGTCAAAACTTGAATTGCAAGTGCAGGTCATGCAGCAGTTGTACTACGCGCCGCGCAGTACAACATGTTTCTGGGACAGTAGTTGAACCGGTAAACTGCGCGTTGTACAGGGTTCCGCGAGCCGCGCAGTATAACAAAAAAATGTCATTTTCGAGAATGAGTCAAGGGTCGTTTCAAGTGGCACCAGAGCATGGTATAAGGGATTTAGGTGACCTGAGATCCTTGACTTAGACTATTGTGTGCTATGTGATACGTGTTGTATGCGCGACTTGTAGGAAATGTGAATCAGATCGGGAATAGTTGGTACCTTGGTGTATAGGTGACTAACTAGGGTATATGGTGTGTTGTGCTATCGAGTGAAGTACTTGTTGTGCCAACGAGCTTAACTAGGTACACGGGTGTAATAGTGTTATGCCACCACTAGTACGGTCGTGCATCGTGTATCGTAAGTGAAGTACAACAAGCACCGAGCAAGATAGGGGTGTTGGGTGTGTCATTCTTGTTATGATTTGTGTGAATAATCTATTGTGAACTTTTAGAATGGCTATTGGAGGAAGTCAAAGTGACAAAACCGGTGATGACTTGTCTACCCGAATCGGTGTGGCTTTAGAGAATTATACTTCGTTCTTTACCCGCAAGGTCAAAGAAGCTTTTCACCAGGCGATCAATGACGAGATTACGAAGATAATTAAAGATCAAGTCTCTATTAAGGTGCTAACGGAGTTAGAGAAAAGATTTCCCAAACCGCAAGATGTTGAAGGCATGAATGGTGAGAGAAATCGTGGTGAAGATAATATTGGGGTGGTGTTCAAGATAATCTCTTGAGAAAGGAGTTTAATTACAAAAGCTTCATGATTAGAAATCCCCCGACTTATGATAGGGATTTGGATCCATTAAAGAGCACAATATAGGTCTATGAAGTTGAGGGATCCTTTAGTACAAGCGATTGCCCTCTCGACAAAAGAACGCGTTTTGGTTCTAGTATGTTGAAGGGTAATGTAAAGAGGTAGTGGGATGAAAGAATCATGTTACTCGGGGGAAGAACATACTATTAAGCTATCGTGAGAAGATTTTAAAAAGGAATTCTTTACGGAATTTCGTACTAAGCGGATGTTACTAGGTTGCGTAACGATTTGCACAACATGGAGCAAGAATCATTGAATCTAATCACTTTCAAATCGTGTTTATTGGAAAAGGCTCAATTTTATCCGGAGTATGCCAGTAATAAATGATTGTTGATGGAGTCTTTCCATCGGTCGATTAATGAAAACCTATGAGAATGAATAAGCCTGGGTCATGTGGATACCTTTGCCAAATAGTTTGAGGTTGCGAAAGGGGTTTGAGTCAAATCTACCAAAGAAAGTAGATCAAACTTCTTACGAAAGGAAGTTTGAGGCTACTAGCTCTCTAAATAAGAAAACAAAGAGTGTGGCGAAAAGCGTGGGTAGTGTGAAGAAAGGGGTACGGGATCGAATTCTATTAAGTGATATAGTTGCGGGTTAAAGGGTCACATCTCGAAGATTTGTACCAACCAACCATCGGAAGCGATTGTGTGTTTCAAATGTCATCATGAGGGGCGCCGAAGGGAGAATTGCCCTAAGTTAACGGTGGAATAATAGAATAAAGAATTGGAAAAGAAGTTGGAAAGAGCAGCGGGGGCCGCGAGAGGTCGAAATTATATTATTACCAATGAGGAGGCAAAGAAGTTCACCGACGTTGTATCAGGTACTTTTCTGGTTAACTCTAAGCCTGCAAAGGTACTTTTCGATTTCCGGTGCAAATATGTCGTTTGTTGCTTTAAGGTATGAATAAGCCATTAGCTAAGCTAGAGGCTCCTTTATGTAATGACCCGAACTTTTCCTTGTTTATATATATTAAAAGAAATTGATATTTACATAATTAAATGTTTCCAACATATTAAGCAATCAAACTTGTTAAAACTTGATTAATTGAAATGAGTTTCATGTAGACAATTGACCACCCAAGATTGACCGGCGATTCACGAACGTTAAAACTTGTAAAAACTATATGATGATGATGATGATATATATATATATATATATATATATATATATATATATATATATATATATTTAACATAATATTATGATAAGTAAATATCTCACAAAGTATATTAACAAAGAGTTATATGCATAAAATGAAACTACTGAATTAAAGAAACTCGAAATGATATATAGATAACGATTATCGTTATAACGACGTTTTAATTAAAATAGATACATATGTATTATATTAGGATATTAATACACTATGTTTAACATGATAAAATGATAATTAAATATATCATTGAGTGTATTAACAATGAACTACACGGGTAAGACAAGACTACTAACTTAAGGATTTCGAAACAATATATATATGTAACGATTATCGTTGTAATAACATTTTAACATATATATATATATATATATATATATATATATATATATATGATATTAAGATACATTAATACACCATGTTATCATGTTAACATAACAATTTAACATCTCATTAGATATAATAAACAATGGATTAACTACATTATGAGATCGTTAACTTAAAGGATTCAAAACAACACTTACATGTAACGACTAACGATGACTTAACGACTCAGTTAAAATGTATATACTTGTAGTGTATTAAGATGTATTAATACACTTTTGGAAGACTTCAAGACACATATCAAAACATTCATACTTATCAAAGTTGGTCACAATTACATTCTCATTCGTTTTCATCAACAATTTTACTCGTATCCATTCGTATTCGTACTCGTACAATACCTAGCTTCTAGATGTATTTACTATTGGTATATACACTTAAATGATCAGCTCTTAACAGCCCTTATGAGTCACCAAGACACGTGGGAACCATCATTTAACATCTATCATGAAATATCTCACAAAATTACAAACTAATGGAGCCTATATGGAAGGTCAAGTTTCACGTGAATGAGCATCACCACCAACACTTTCATTTTCCAATTTTTATGCATCAAATTACTCTCTCTCAAATCCTCTCTTATTGTTCTAATTTTCTTCATCATTTCCTTAATAATCTAGCTTAATATAGCTCAATCTAGCTAACCTAGATCAACTTATAAAACAACTGCTCAAGAACACATCAAGAATACTTTCAAGTTTGCAAGTCTACTTCCAAGCTTTCTAATCCATTCCAAGCAATCATCTAGGATCAAGAAACCTTTGTTATTTACAGTAGGTTATCTCTCTAATTCAAGGTAATACTCATATTCAAACTTTGATTCAATTTCTATAACTATAACAATCTTAATTCGAATAGAAATCTTACTTGAACTTGTTTTCGTGTCATGATTCTACTTCAAGAATTTTTAAGCCATCCAAGAATCCTTTGAAGCTAGATCATTTATTGTCACTTCCAGTAGGTTTACCTACTAAACTTGAGGTAGTAATGATGTTCATAACATCATTCGATTCATATATATATATATATATATATATATATATATATAACTATCTTATTCGAAGATTTAAACTTGTAATCACTAGAACATAGTTTAGTTAATTCTAAACTTGTTCGCAAACAAATTTAATCCTTCTAACTTAACTTTTAAAATTAACTAAACACATGCTCTGTATCTATATGATATGCTAACTTAATGATTTAAAACCTGGAAACACGAAGAACACCGTAAAACCGGACATACGTCGTCGTAGTAAAACCGGGGGCTGTTTTGGGTTAGATAATTAAAAACTATAATAAACTTTGATTTAAGAGTTGTTCTTCTGGGAAAATGACTTTTCTTATGAACATGAAACTATATCCAAAAATCATGGTTAAACTCAAAGTGGAAGTATGTTTTTTCAAAATGGTCATCTAGACATCGTTCTTTCGACTGAAATGACTACCTCTTACAAAAATGACTTATAACCTGTAACTCTGACTATAAACCATCACTTTTTCTGTTTAGTTTCATAAAGTCAAGTTCGATACGAAACCATAGCAATTGGATTCACTCAAAACGGATTTAAAACGAAGAAATGACGGGTAAAACAAAATTGGTAAAAATTACTAGTTTTAGCTACGTGAAACTTTGTAACAAATCTATACTAACCATAACTTAACTAACTTATATTGTATTGTACATGTATTCTAACATATATTATGTAATCTTGATAGACCATAGACACGTATACAATGTTTTGACATATCATATCGACGTTATCTATATATATTATTTGGAACAACCATAGACACTCTATATGCGGTAATGATCGAGTTAGCTATACAGGGTTGAGGTTGATTCCAAAATAATATATGTACTTTGAGTTGTGATTGAGTCTGAGACTTGTATACACTGGGTCGTGGATTGATTCGAGAAATTATATTGATTTATTTTTGTACTACTAACTACGGACTACTAATTGTGGATTACTAACGTTGGACTGTTAACTTAACAAACTTAAATCGTTAAAACTTAGTAAAATATGTTTGTTATAGGTTCGTGAATCGACCCGTGGCCAAGTCTTATTTTCCGATGAAGCAAAAATCTGTGAAAGTGAGTTATAGTCCCACTTTTAAAATTTAATATTTTTGGGATGAGAATACATGCAGTTTTATAAATGTTTTACAAAATAGACACAAGTACGTGAAACTACATTTTATGGTTGAATGATCGAAGCCAAATATGCCCCTTTTAGCTTGGTAGCCTAAGAATTAGGGAACTGGCCCCTAATTGACGCGAATCCTAAAGATAGAATTATTGGGCCTAACAAGCCCTATCCGTTGTTGCAGATGCTTTAGTACTTCGAAATTATCATGTCCGAAGGATGTCCCGGAATGATGGGGATATTCTATATGCATATTGTTAATGTCGGTTACCAGGTGTTCACCATATGAATGAATTTTTTATGCAGATTGCTATTATGCATGCATGTTGTTTATGATAAATGGAAATATGAAATCTTGTGGTCTATTAATACGATTTGATAAATATATAGGTTAAACCTATAACTCACCAACATTTTTGTTGACATTTTAAGCATGTTTATTCTCAGGTGATTGTTAAGAGCTTCCGCTGTTGCATACTAAATTAAGGACAAATTAAGGACAAGATTTGGAGTCCATGCTTGTATGATATTGTTTAAAAACTGCATTCAAAAACTTATTTTGATGTAACATATTATTATTGTAAACCATTATGTAATGGTCGTGTGTAAACGATATATTGTAGATTATCACTACTTGATAATCTACGTAATACTTTTAAACCTTTATTGATAAAATAAAGGTTATGGTTTGTTTTAAAATCGAATGCAGTCTTTGAAAAACGTCTCATATAGAGGTCAAAACCTCACAAAGAAATCAATTAATATGAAACGTTTATAATCGATATGAACGGGACATTTCAGTTGGTATTCGAGCGTTGGTCTTAGAGAACCAGAAAATTGCATTAGTGTATCTAACCGAGTTTGTTAGGATGCATTAGTGAGTCTGAACTTCGACCGTATTTACTTTAAAAACTATTGCTTAACACTTTGTTGGAAACTAAATATTTTTTTACATGTAAATATTATGTGGTATATTACTAATGTGTTAGTTAATGTGTGATAGATGTCTACTTCCAGTACCAATCCCATCGACTCACCTAATAATAATGAACAATCGAATATATTTTGGGAAGATTCACAAATTCCCGAAGAGGAACCGGAAGAAGAGGAACCGGAAGAAGAGGAAAATGAAGAAGAAGAACCGAAAGAAGAGGAACCGAAAGAAGAAGAAGTTCCGGGGGAGGATATAATAAAAACTATAGAAAAACGGTAAAATAAAAGAAAATCTTCAACCAATGGTCCAAAATTAAAAATGGTTTGTGGTGTCTCCGATGAGGAGGAAAAATATTGGGAAAACTACCAATTTTCTGATGAATCGGATCCCGATGAGGATTCCGATGATGTTATAGAGATTAACCAGGCTCAATTTAATAAAGCAAAAGAAAACAATAAGGGAAAAGGCATCAAAATAGAGAAACCTAATTCCAACCCCGATGAACTCTATGTTAACATGAAATACCCTGATGGGGTGTATCGTAAACACCCGTATTTCTTAAATTTTACCTATAACCCGGGAACATCTAAGCCACCAGTTTTTCTAAACCATTTGTGAAAACGATAGCTCGTATTAGAAGAACACCATATATCCCTAGGAAATTAGCAAAACGAACCAAGTCCGAGGAGGAAGAAACAAGTGAGTCGGAATAAAGAGTTGTAATCATGTTGTGTAATATATGTATTGTAGTGTGCTTGTATTTTTATGATATATGTAAAAATTGCTTGTATTATTTGTTAATTATCTTTTACGAATCTAATCCTCGTCAATTTAATAGTATAAAAACACAAAATGGATGTTAAGGATAGACGACCGAATATTTTAGAAGACCTACCAGGGGATATGATTGATGAAATCTTGTCTAGAGTCGGTCAGAATTCATCGGCACAATTATTTATGGCGAAATTAGTTTGTCGAACATTTGAAAGACATTGCAGGCATGCCTTAGTTTATAAAAGGCTTTCCTTCGATAGATGGTGTATATCACATTGGGGTGACCCTAAGTTACGTCGTGTTTTCTTTAAGGCTTTGAGTGCAGGAAACCCAAATGCAATTTTACGCTATGGGTTGAGAGCCTATTTTGACTCCACGTATCCCAACATAGGACTTCATGCATTAGAAAGAGCTTCAAACATGTAATTTAAAGAAGCATGTTATGTTTACGGGTTAGTAATGTTCGCTTCTCACCAAATTGAGAAAAAGAACATCGGGTTGCAACTTCTAAATAAAACATTCCCACAAGTGACGGATTCAGTAGTTGGGGTAAGAAATAAGGTTTTTAGATTGTTACGAGGCTGTTGGGCATTACGTAACCCCCGTCCTTCTGACGACGTTACAACATGCTGCCTAGCCAACGGCCACAACGGTTATTCTCCACAAGACCAAGGATGGGAAATAATATTAGTAAAACCAGAATGCATGACTTGTTTCTGGACCTATGAATTACGTGTCTTTATTGCCTTTGCTGAACGACTTGTGTTAAACTAGAAGTTTCTTCGCAACTGCCTTGTATCAAAGTTATTGTGTGCTATATTTCATGCTATATGTAAAATAGCGGTATTGTATAAAAGTTTTTCATATAGAATTGTAGTAGTTGAATTGTATATTAGCTACTAAGTATGAACTTAACGGGTAGGTACTACCCGAATTAAAACTTATAAAACGCTAATATGAAGAAAAATCTTTTATAAATAAGTTCATATTATGCTACGAAATACTATTGACTACTCTTAATATTCTATATGATTAACTTGATTCTTTTGACTATTTTTGAAGGAAATGACACCGACGACTCGTCAGAACTTGAACATGAGCGAGGAAGATTTCCGTGTTTTCCTTGCAGCAAACATAGCCGCAGTAGACGTGACAACCCGGAAATTTCCGACCAAATTTAAACTTAATCTTTATATGTTTCCGACACGATAAGCAAAGTCTGTAATGTGGAAATCTCAAAAACTTTGAACTGTGTTCATGTATTCATTTACCCTTCGACTGCTCTCGATGATTCACGAACAATTATATATATATATATATATATATATATATATATATATATATATATATATATGAATATTAATTTGAGAAATATTAATAAAACATTAAATGGTTTGATTGATATGAAGATAAGTTATGAAGTCTATTATATGACTTGAGAACGTTAACAAAGTATTAGATGTAATATACTTTACATGAAATATTTTTATCGACGGAAGTAAAAGATAATATTAAATGATCGAATTATCAGATACATTGAGATATGATTAGAGGTCTCAATTGTGAGGTCCACGTTGAGTTGAGAAATCGTTTCTTTTTAACGGTATTCGGAATTAGTGGAAAAGTGATTTACAAGTGAGAACAAAATGACAGATAACGATAGTTAGACAAAAGTTAGTGGAGAACTAAAGTTCATAATATTCAATTGAATTAGTTTCAAAAGTGCGGAAACATTTTTCGATTCAATAGAATTTAATTATTAAAATGCTTTGTTTAAATAACATAATTTGAATACATACAATGTGTTGGAAGATCTACTATTAGAACTAAATATATAAATAACTCGCAACGTGTATTTAAAACACGTTTATAAATATTGATTATATATATGATTTCAAAATTAGTTAAGTAAGCGATAGTAACACTTGTTTATTGATTCGACTGATAATTTAATATATTAATTAGAACGTTTGAGAAATTAAAATAAACATTTGCGCATAAAGAAATTTTATAAATTTAAGCTTTAAAGTGTAAACGTGACGTGTTATAATAATTGATGTTACTTAAATGATTTTAAATAAACTTTGAAATATAATCGATTTTGAAAAACTAAATATTATTAAATAAATATTTCAATTATATATGTACAAATTTATTTCTAAATGAAAATATATTCATATTTTACAAAGTGATAAAATATAATATTAACTTAGTCATAAAACGTTTGATTTAAAATAATATATTTTGATAAACAACGAGACATTTATTTATAAAAGAAAATGACCACAACACTCAAGTGTAAAGGTTATACTTTGGGTAATATAGTCTATCGATAATTAAGTCCAATTATTGATAAAGGTACACGTCGCATAACGTAAAGTGCAAGTTTTCTTAGCGTACGAAAACACTTTTGAAAAACTGGAACCAGGACATAAGTCGAGTGACAACGTACGAGTCATTGGAACTAAATTTACAAGATAACTATGCACATAAATATAATATAATATATATAATTAATTAGATTATATATAAATATATAATATTAATTAAAATAAGTGTCGGCAGAAGAAGTTAATCGATTATGGGCAGGCAAAAGTGAGTCATGCGATCGCATGACTAAATAACTTCATCCCCATGCGATCGCATGAGGACTAAGTTCAGAAAATGTGTATAAAGGTTCGACGAGTTCGGTTTAATCATTCACACACATATTCATATATCACACTCACTGTAATCTTATTTTTATTATATTATTATTTATACTATTATTATTATTATTAAGATTAATATTATTATTAATCTTATTATTATTATTAGTATTAATATTATTATTACATAAAATACTACGACGAGGTCATGAGAGCATTATTTTCAAAACGGGTTTTACGAGCGGGGCAGAGCTAAGGAAATTATGGGTTATAGCTATGGAGGTTATGGGTATAGTTCGGGGGTATGCTCGTGAGATTAATCTAGTGTTTATCATCTCCGTCGCGTCTACGTACTTTTCTGCAATATTGAATCACAATATTGATATGTGAGCATTCATAACTTAACTTTTATATATTAATAGTGTATTCCTGACTAGTGCTCGAGTATATAGGATTATGTATGCTTGTATGTTTAATTTAGTCGTCAGATAGTTTTGATGAATCATGAGTTTGATACATATGCTACTGAGATAAGGTATAGGATATGCATGTCGTTGGAAAGGTGATGAAAAATTAATAACTTTTCATTTAGAAAGCGTATAGTTTCGATGAACGGATTAAAAGATATAGCCAATTGAATTATCATTAATTTTAGTATTATTACTAAAACGATTATTGTTATTATCATCGTTATTATTATTATTATTATTATTATTATTATTATTATTATTATTATTATTATTATTATTATTATTATCGTTATCGTTATCGTTATAAGTATTGTTATTAAAAACTGTCATTTTTATTAGTGTTACTACCGTTATTATCATTAAGATTATTATTAACATTATCATTATTATTACTACTACTACTATTATTATTATTATTATTATTATTATTATTATTATTATTATTATTATTATTATTATTATTATTATTATTATTATTATTATTATTATTATTATTATTATTATTATTATTATTATTATTATAAGTATTAGTATTATCATTAATATTATTATAATACTTATAAAATTATTGTCATAAAAACTAATATTAGTATCATCTAACTATTATGAATGATAATTATCATTATTATGAATGCGATATAAAGAGAACTAAAGGCTATTAAACAATCAATTAGAAAATAATGAGTATGAGTATCATGATGAAATTAAAATATTGTAAGATATTGATTAAGAGAAAAATATCGATTTCATTATTTTTATTATTATTATTAAAAGTATTACTAATATTAAAACTATCATTGTTATTAAAAATATCTTTTTAATAGAAATATCATTGTTATTATAAAATATTATTATTATTATCATTTTAGTATTATTAATAAAATTATTATTATTATTATTATCGATAATATTAAAAAGTGTTGTTATTATTAAGATTATCATTGTTAGAAAATGTATTCATTAAAAATTATCGTTTTATGAATAATATTAATATTAATATTAATAATAACAATAATATTATTATCACTGTTATTATCATTAATATGCTTATAATAATATTATTTATTATTAAAATTATTATTATCATTAATAAACATAAATAATGTTATTATTATTATTATTGTTATTATTTGTATCTTTGCTATTATGAAAATAATTAATATTATTATTATTACAAAATAATACAACTTTTGGTCATTATTATTATTATCAATATTATTTTATCAAATAAATATGTGATACAAAGATATTTTTACCACACGTAATATAATTACATTAATAATACATACCACTATATTTTATGATATTAAGTGAACTTTATAAATTTTACTACTTAAGATATATAAAAGTATATTTCTATCATATATAAATTTTAATATAAATTTTTATTTATTAATAAATGACTTGTATTATTTACTCTAATAAAATATGATATATATATATATATATATATATATATATATATATATATATATATATATATATATATATATATATATATATATATATATATATGTAAATATATAAAACGACTACATTTAATTTACATAATAATCATGTATAGATTTTGAAAATCATTGTAGGACAAATTGACTTTTGTTGACTTTTGCATATCAGTCTCGAGCATTAGGATGGTGATACACTACGACCTGACCTAAATTGTTAGACAGATATTGACCAACATATAAATATATATACTTATTATAGGTTCGTGAATCCGAGGCCAATCTTGCACTTGTTCAATGACGTCATATGTATTTTTACTACGAAATACAATATTGTGAGTTTCATTACTCCCTTTTTAAATGCTTTTGCAATATATATTTTTGGAACTGAGAATACATGCGCTTTTATAAATGTTTGACGAAATAGACACAAGTAATCGAAACTACATTATATGGTTGAATGGATCGAAACCGAATATGCCCCTTTTAACCTGGTAATCTAAGAATTAGGGAACTGGCCCCTAATTGACGTGAATCCTAAAGATAGATCTATTGGGCCCAACAAGCCCCATCCATTATTGCGGATGCTTTAGTACATCGAAATTTATCATGTCCGAAGGGAGTCCCGAAATGATGGGGATATTCTATATGCATCTTGTTAATGTCGATTATCAGGTGTTCAATCCATATGAATGATTTTTATCTCTATGTATGGGATGTTTATTTATGAGAAATGGAAATGAAAATCTTGTGGTATATTAAAATGATGGAAATGAATATTGATGATAAACTAATGAACTCACCAACATTTTGGTTGACACTTTTAAATATGTTTATTCTCAGGTTTGAAAGAAATCTTCCGCTGTGCATTTACTCATTTTAAAGATATTACTTGGAGTCATTCATGGAATATTTCAAAAGACGTTGCATTCAAGTCGTTGAGTTCAATGGAGATTATTATTAAGTAAATGACAGATTAGGTCATTTATAAGTTGGATATTATGAAATGGTATGCATGCCTGTCAACTTTCAATGTAATGAAAGTTTGTCTTTAAAAACGAATGCAATGTTTGTAAAATGTATCATATAGAGGTCAAATACCTCGCAATGTAACCATATGTTATAGTATTCGTCCTTATGGATTAGGACGGGTCTTCATAGTACAGGCTGCGATGCAAAACAACAATAACTCTGAATCCAGCCATGGAAATAATGCCACAAGAACTCGTGTAGGATGCTCCTACAAAGAATTCACTGCCTGCAAACCTCTGGAATTCTATGGAACCGAGGGTCCAATCAGATTAAAACGGTGGACCGAGAAGGTCGAATCGGTGTTTGCCATAAGTAAATGTACCGAAGAAGATAGGGTGAAGTACGATACGCCTACCTTCACAGGTACTGCGTTAACATGGTGGAACACCTATCTCGAGCAGGTGGGACAAGATAATGCTTATGCACTACCGTGGTCAACATTCAAACACATGATGACTGAGCAGTACCATCCCAGAAACGAGGTCAATAAGCTCAAAGTAGAGCTTAGAGGATTACGAGTGCAAGGATTCGATATTACCACATACGAACGACAATTCACAGAATTGTACCTATTGTGTCCAAGAGTTTTCGAAGATGAAGAAGAGAAAATCGACGCATTTGTAAAAGGGTTACCAGAAAGGATTCAGGAGGATGTGAGTTCAAACGAGCTCACCTCCATACAAAAGGCAAGTCGAATGGCTCACAAACTAATAAACCAGATTGAGGGAAGGATTAAAGAGCAACCGGCCGAAGAGGCCAACATGAAACAAGTCAAGAGAAAGTGGGAAGAAAATAGTGACACGAATCACTAATACAACAACAACAACAACCGCAACATTAATCACAACAACAACAATCACAATCCCAACAAAAACTACAATAACCACCATAACAACTACAATAAACGTCCTAAAAACAACAACTACAACAATCATCCCAACAACAATAACAACCGCAACAACAACAATTCCTATAACAACAAGAATCAGAAACAGCCATGCCAAAGGTGTGAGGAGTACCACCAGAATGGGTTCTGCACGACATTTTGCACCAAGTGTAAAATAAATGGCCATGGTGTGACGAAGTGTGAGGTCTACGGCCTAATGAATAATAGAATTAAAAGAACAGATAATGTCGGAACAAATAATGCCGACGTAGTTTGTTTTGGATATGGAATACCGGGCCATTTTAGTAGAAATTGCCCGAATCAGGGGAATACTAATGGGCAGGGCCGCGGAAGAGTTTTTTCAATATTAATACTACAGAAGCGCAGGAAGACCCGGAGCTTGTTACGGGTACGTTTCTTATTGACAATAAATCTGCTTATATTTTATTTGATTCGGGGACGGATAGAAGCTATATGAGTAGAGATTTTTGTGCTAAATTAAGTTGTCCACTGACGCCTTTGGATAATAAATTTTTACTCGAATTAGCAAACGGTAAATTAATTACAGCAGATAATATATGTCGGAATCGAGAAATTAAACTAGTTAGTGAAACATTTAAGATTGATTTGATAGTAGTATATTTAGGAAGTTTTGATGTGATAATCGGCATGGATTGGTTGAAAGAGGTGAAAGCAGAAATTGTTTGTTACAAAAATGCGATTCGCATTATGCGCGAAAAGAGAAAACCCTTAATGGTGTACGGAGAGAAGAGCAACGCGAAGCTAAATCTTATTAGTAATTTAAAGGCGCAAAAGCTAATAAGAAAAGGTTGCTATGCCGTTCTAGCACACGTTGAGAAAGTACATACTGAAGAAAAGAACATCAATGATGTTCCCGTCGCAAAAGAATTTCCCGATGTATTTCCGAAAGAATTGTCGGGACTACCACCACACCGACCCGTTGAATTTCAAATAGACCTTGTACGAGGAGCTGCACCAATAGCTCGAGCACCATACAGACTCGTACCCATCGAAATGAAGGAACTACAAAGTCAATTACAAGAACTTTTGGAACGTGGTTTCATTAGACCAAGTACATCACCGTGGGGAGCTCCTGTTTTGTTTGTCAAAAAGAAAGATGGTACATTCAGATTGTGTATCGACTACAGAGAGTTGAACAAACTTACCATCAAGAATCGTTATCCACTACCGAGAATCGACGACTTATTTGATCAACTACAAGGCTCGTCGGTTTATTCGAAGATCGATTTACGTTCTGGGTATCATCAAATGCGGGTGAAGGAGGATGATATTCCAAAGACTGCTTTAAGATGCGTTACGGTCATTATGAGTTTATGGTTATGCCATTTGGATTGACTAATGCACCAGCTGTGTTCATGGACCTCATGAACCGAGTGTGTGGACCATATCTTGACAAGTTTATCATTGTTTTTATCGATGACATACATATTTACTCAAAGAATGATCAAGAGTACGAAGAACATTTGAGAAAAGTGCTAGAATTGTTGAGGAAGGAAAAACTGTACGCTAAGTTTTCAAAGTGTGCATTTTGGTTAGAAGAAGTTCAATTCCTCGGTCACGTAGTGAACAAAGAAGGTATACAGGTTGATCCGGCAAAGATTGAAACCGTTGAAAACTGGGAAACCCCGAAAACTCCGAAGCATATACATCAATTTTTAGATTGGCTGGTTACTACAGAAGATTCATCCAAGATTTTTCCAAAATAGTAAAACCCTCAACTGCATTAACTCATAAAGGGAAGAAATTTGAATGGAAGGATGAACAAGAGAAAGCGTTTCGGTTATTGAAGAAAAAGCTAACTACGGCACCTATATTGTCATTGCCTGAAGGGAATGATGATTTTGTGATACATTGTGATGCCTCAAAGCAAGGTCTCGGTTGTGTATTAATGCAACGAACGAAGGTAATTGCTTATGCGTCCAGACAATTGAAGATTCACGAGAAAAATTATACGACTCACGATTTGGAATTGGGCGCTGTTGTTTTTGCATTAAAGACTTGGAGGCACTACTTATATGGGGTCAAAAGTATTATCTATACCGACTACAAAAGTCTCCAACATATATTTGATCAGAAACAACTGAACATGAGGCAGCGTAGACGGATTGAATTGTTGAATGATTACGACTTTGAGATTCGTTACCACCCGAAGAAGGCAAATGTGGTAGCTGACGCCTTGAGCAGAAAGGATAGGGAACCTATTCGAGTAAAAGCTATGAATATAATTGTTCATACCAACCTTACTACTCAAATAAAGGCGGCGCAACAGGGAGTTTTAAAAGAGGGAAATTTGAAGAATGAAATACCCAAAGGATCGGAGAAACATCTTAATATTCGGGAAGACGGAACCTGATATAGGGCTGAAAGAATTTGGGTACCAAAGTTTGGAGATGTGAGAGAAATGGTACTTAGGGAGGCACATAAAACCAGATATTCAATACATCCCGGAGCGGAAAAGATGTACCAAGATCTCAAGAAACACTTTTGGTGGCCGGGTATAAAAGCCGATATTGCTAACTACATAGGAGAATGTTTGACATGTTCTAAGGTCAAATTTGAACATCAGAAACCATCAGGTCCACTTCAACAACCTGAAATATCGGAATGGAAATGGGAAAACATTACCATTGATTTCATTACTAAATTGCCAAGGACTGCAAGTGGTTATGATACTTTTTGGGTAATAGTAGATCGTCTCACCAAGTCAGCACACTTTCTGCCAATGAGAGAAGATGACAAGATGGAGAAGTTAGCACGACTATACTTGAAGGAAGTCGTCTCCAAACATGAAATACCAGTCTCTATTATCTCTGAAAGGGATGGCAGATTTGTTTCAAGATTTTGGCAGACGTTACAACAAGCATTGGTGACTCGTCTAGACATGAGTACTGCCTAACATCCACAAACTGATGGGCAGAGTGAAAGGATGATACAGACACTTGAAGACATACTACAAGCACGTGTTATTGATTTTGGAAACAGTTGGGATCGACATCTACTGTTAGCAGAATTTTTCTACAACAACAGTTACCACTCAAGTATTGAAATGGCACTGTTCGAGGCACTTTATGGTAGTCCGATTTGTTGGAGTGAAGTGGGAGATAGACAAATCACGGGTCCAGAGATAATCCAAGAAACTACCAAGAAAATCATCCAAATTCAACAACGGCTGAAAACCGCCCAGAGTCGACAAAAGAGCTACACATACCTTAAAAGAAAAGATATAGAATTTGAAATTGAAGATATGGTCATGCTTAAGGTTTTGCCTTGGAAAGGCATTGTTTGATTTGGTAAATGGGGGAAACTAAATCCAAGGTACATTGGACCATTCAAGATTATAGATCGTGTCGGACCAGTTGTCTACCGACTTGAATTACCTCAACAACTCGCCAATGTACATAATACTTTTCACGTCTCGAATCTGAAGAAATGCTTAGCCAAAAAAGATCTCACTATTCTTTTAGACAAAATTAAAATCAATGAAAAACTACAGTTCGTTGAAGAACCAGTCAGGATAATGGATCGTAAGGTTAAAAGACTCAAACAAAACAAGATACCGATTGTTAAAGTTCGATGGAATGCTCGTAGAGGACCTGAGTTCACCTGGGAACGTGAAGATCAGATTAAGCTGAAATACCCACATCTATTTCCAGAAGATGCGTCAACACCTTCAACTGCTTAAAATTTCGGGACGAAATTTATTTAACGGGTAGGTACTATAGTGACCCGAACTTTTCCATGTTTATATATATTAAATGAAATTGATATTTACATGATTAAATGTTTCCAACATATTAAGAAATCAAACTTGTTAAGACTTGATTAACTGAAATGAGTTTCATGTAGACAATTGACCACCCAAGATTGACAGGCGATTCACGAACGTTAAAACTTGTAAAAACGACATGATATATATATATATATATATATATATATATATATATATATATATATATATATATAATATTATGATAAGTAAATATCTCACAAAGTATATTAACAAAGAGTTATATGCATAAAAAGAAACTACTGAATTAGAGAAACTCAAAACGATATATAGATAACGATTATCGTTATAACGACATTTTAATTAAAATAGATAATAGATACATATGTATTATATTAGGATATTAATACACTATGTTTAACATGATAAAATGATAATTAAATATATCATTGAGTGTATTAACAATGAACTACACGGGTATGACAAGATTACTAACTTAAGGATTTCGAAACAATATATATATGTAACGATTATCGTTGTAATAACATTTAACATATATATATATATATATATATATGATATTAAGATATATTAATACACCATGTTATCATGTTAGCATAAAAATTTAACATCTCATTAGATATAATAAACAATGGATTAACTACATTAAATGAGATCGTTAACTTAAAGGTTTCAAAACAACACTTACATGTAACGACTAACGATGACTTAACGACTCAGTTAAAATGTATATACTTGTAGTGTATTAAGATGTATTAATACACTTTTGGAAGACTTCAAGACACATATCAAAACATTAATACTTATCAAAGTTGGTCACAATTACATTCTCATTCGTTTTCATCAACAATTTTACTCGTATCCATCCGTATTCGTACTCGTACAATACTCAGCTTCTAGATGTATTTACTATTGGTATATACACTTCAATGATTAGCTCTTAGTAGCCCTTGTGAGTCACCAAGACATGTGAGAACCATCATATAACATCTATCATGAAATATCTCACAAAATTACAAACTAATGGAGCCTATATGGAAGGCCAAGTTTCACGTGAATGAGCATCACCACCAACACTTTCATTTTCCAATTTTTATGCATAAAATTACTCTCTCTCAAATCCTCTCTTATTGTTCTAAGTGTTCTTCATCATTTCCTTCATAATCTAGCTCAATCTAGCTAACCTAGATTAACTTACAAAATAACTACTCAAGAACACATCAAGAACACTTTCAAGTTTGCAAGTCCACTTCCAAGCTTTCTAATCCATTCCAAGCAATCATCTAGGATCAAGAAAACTTTGTTATTTACAGTAGGTTATCTCTTTAATTCAAGGTAATACTCATATTCAAACTTTGATTCAATTTCTATAACTATAATAATCTTAATTAGAATAGAAATCTTACTTGAACTTGTTTTCGTGTCATGATTCTACTTCAAGAACTTTCAAGCCATCCAAGAATCCTTTGAAGCTAGATTATTTCTTGTCACTTCCATAAGGTTTACCTACTAAACTTGAGGTAGTAATGATGTTCATAACATCATTCAATTCATATATATATATATATATATATATATATATATATATATATATATATATATATTAAAGATTTAAACTTGTAATCACTAGAACATAGTTTAATTAATTCTAAACTTGTTCGCAAACAAAGTTAATCCTTCTAACTTAACTTTTAAAATCAATTAAATACATGTTCTATATCTATATGATATGCTAACTTAATTATTTAAAATCTGGAAACACGAAGAACACGGTAAAACAGGACATACGTCGTCGTAGTAAAACCGGGGGCTGTTTTGGGTTAGATAATTAAAAACTATGATAAACTTTGATTTAAGAGTTGTTATTTTGTGAAAATGATTTTTCTTATGAACATGAAACTATATCCAAAATTATGGTTAAACTCAAAGTGGAAGTATGTTTTTCAAAATGGTCATCTAGACGTCGTTCTTTCGACTGAAATGACTACCTCTTACCAAAATGACTTATAACCTGTAATTCTGACTATAAACCATCACTTTTTCTGTTTAGTTTCATAAATTGAAGTTCGATACGAAGCCATAGCAATTGGATTCACTCAAAACGGATTTAAAACAAAGAAATGATGGGTAAAACAAAATTGGTAAAAATTACTAGTTTTAGCTACGTGAAACTTTGTAACAAATCTATACTAACCATAACTTAACTAACTTATATTATATTGTACATGTATTCTAACATATATTATGTAATCTTGATAGACCATAGACACGTATATAATGTTTTGACATATCATATCGACGTCATCTATATATATTATTTGCAACAACCATAGACACTCTATATGCGGTAATGATCGAGTTAGCTATACAGGGTTGAGGTTGATTCCAAAATAATATATGTACTTTGAGTTGTGATCGAGTCTGAGACTTGTATACACTGGGTCGTGGATTGATTCGAGAAATTATATTGATTTATTTATGTACTACTAACTGTGGACTACTAATTGTGGATTACTAACGTTGGACTGTTAACTTAACAAACTTAAATCGTTCAAACGTAGTAAAATATGTTGTGAATATATTTCGATCATACTTTGATATATATATATATATATATATATATATATATATATATATATATATATATATATATATATATATATATATATATATATATATATATATATATGTTTGTTATAGGTTCGTGAATCGACCCGTGGCCAAACCTTATTTTTCAACGAAGTAAAAATATGTGAAAGTGAGTTATAGTCCCACTTTTAAAATCTAATATTTTTGGGATGAGAATACATGCAGTTTTATAAATGTTTTACAAAATAGACACAAGTACGTGAAACTACATTTTATGGTTGAATGATCGAAGCCGAATATGCCCCTTTTAGCTTGGTAGCCTAAGAATTAGGGAACTGGCCCCTAATTGATGCGAATCCTAAAGATAGATCTATTGGGCCCAACAAGCCCCATCCGTTGTTACGGATGCTTTAGTACTTCGAAACTATCATGTCCGAAGGATGTCCCGGAATGATGGGGATATTCTATATGCATCTTGTTAATGTCGGTTACCAGGTATTCACCATATGAATGAATTGTTTATGCAGATTGCTATTATGCATGCATGTTGTTATTGAGAAATGGAAATATGAAATCTTGTGGTCTATTAATACGTTTTGATAAATATATTGGTTAAACCTATAACTCACCAATATTTTTGTTGACGTTTTAAGCATATTTATTCTCAGGTGATTGTTAAGAGCTTTCGCTGTTGCATACTAAATTAAGGACAAGATTTGGAGTCTATGCTTGTATGATATTGTTTAAAAACTGCATTCAAGAATTTATTTTTTTGTAACATATTATTATTGTAAACCATTAGGTAATGGTCGTGTGTAAATGATATATTGTAGATTATCACTACTTGATAATCTACGTAATGCTTTTAAACCTTTATTGATAAAATAAATGTTATGGTTTGTTTTAAAATCGAATGCAATCTTTGAAAAACGTCTCATATAGAGGCCAAAACCTCGCAAAGAAATTAATTAATATGAAACGTTTATAATCGATATGAATGGGACATTTCACTTTAGAGGTGGAGTTAGCGTATGGTAAAATTATGCTAGTGGTCGGGGTTTATAAGGGTTGTAATATTCAATTCGGGTCGGTGAGCTTGAAGATCAATTTGATACCCATTACTTTGGTGAATTTGATATTGTTATTGGCATGGATTAGCTTAGGTGGTGTTTGTTTTTCTTATTAAAGACCTTATTATGTCTTTTGTCTGCGGGCGGGCAGACGTTTTTTTTCCAGACCGTTTGTTTTCTTGAAGACATAAGACAAAATAATTTCATAAAATGTCTGCTAACCTACAGCTCTAGGATATAGCTTCCAATTTTGGAAGACCTTTTATCCAAACTCTTTCATAACCTTATCCCATTCACTTCCAACCTTCCCCACCTACCTATACCATCTCCGGCTGCACACCACCACCTCCGTCGGCCCCACCACCACCACCTCCAGTGACGGGCACCATCACCTCTGGTTGACCTACCACCTCAAAATCGGTATTTTTCAGCATATTTCAACTTTTTTAAGGTTGTTTCGGGTTTGATTTCTTCTTAGGGATGGCCATCTCTCCTTATGTTTATGTTTTGATGTAGCCATCTTCGATCTTTTGAGATTAATTGTTATACTTGAGTTTGGATTTGGCTCACTGATGAAAGTGATGATCAAAAGAGATTGACATTTGAAAACCTTGCGTAGCTATGAAGCTGAAGACTGGTCTGTGATCAATTTATGTTACATTGATATGCTAATTTTGTAATTTGTGATGAAGACTTTGACTTGAAATTTGGCTAGTAAAATAATTATGTGGTTGTGCTTTGAACACATGATTCCACTTCCATTATACTTTGGTCCTTTTTTATTACGTAGTAGTGTGTGAAAATACGATTTTTAATTTTCTATGTTAGTACATAAATTTATTTATGGTTATACTGATTTTAATATTTTGAGCAAAATTAAAAATTAAAATATTTTAGGATTTTAAACAGTATCTGCAGACATAAAAACAAACAGTCTTTAATGTTCAGCTAACAGACCTTCAGACTACATCTTCTTTACAGATGTGGTTCGCAGATCTTCAGACAAAAACATCTTAAAAAACAAACAGCACCTTAGTCCTCAAAAAGCCGATATTCTATGTCTAGACAAGATTGTAAAGGTGAAGACTCCTAGTGGGGGAGTTATAGTTATTCACGACGAAATGTAAAGGCGACATATCCCGTTTGTACGTATGCTCGGGAACGTCATTTTGGTAACTAGTGGATGTTTGGCCATCTTAGCACATATTGTCTATATACAAAATGAAGCACAATCCATTAGTGATATTCTAGTGTTACGTGAGTTTGAAGATGTGTTTCCGGATGAATTGGCGGGTGTTCCACCGGAAAGACAAGTTAAGTTCCCCATTGAGTTGATTCTGAGGCTTGCCCCCATTGCTAAGACGTCTTATTGTCTAGCACTGACCGAGATGCGGGAGATGATGAATCGAATTAAAGAAATTTTAAAGAAGAGTTTTATCCTACCGAGTAGCTCGCCTTGGGGTGCTCCGGTATCGTTTGTGAAAAAGACGGATGGTAGTATGCGAATGTGAATTGACTACCGTAAATAAAGTGACAATCAAGAACCATTATTTGTTGCCTCAAATGGGAGATTTATTTGATCAACTTCAAGGAGCAAGTCATTTCTCAAAAATTAACTTGCGGTCCGATATCATCAAGTGAGGATCCGAGAAGAAGAAATTGAGAAGACGGTGTTTGATACTCGATACGGACATTATGAGTTTGTGGTGATGCCCCTTGGTCTCATGAATGCATTGGCGCCATTTATGGACCTAAAGAATCGAGTGTACTGACCCATGTTAGACCGGTCGATTATTGTGTTCATCGATGATATTCTCATCTATTCTCGTAATGAGGTGGAGCACGAGAAATATTTACGGAAAATATAAGAGACTTTACGCACGGATAAACTCTGTACAATGTTTTCCAAGTGTGAATGATGTGCGAGCGGAGGTGTACGAAATAATATTATTTTTAATACGAAATACGGTATAATTTACACAAGTTTTAATTATTTATATAGATTGGATATACCTAAACCTTGCTACAGCACTATAGGCAGTGTACCTAATTGTAGAGTAGTATAGTTTTTAGTAAGTTCGGTTCGTTCCACACGGAGCTAGTGATTACGTACTATATTTTTATAAAACTATATTTATACAATATATATATAATTTTATAGGTAGTAATATTATAAAAGGGGGTTTACCGTTTAATGACCGGTTTGTCGATTTTATATTTTAAGCGTAAAGATAAATGACGATAATTAAAGTGCGTAAAATAAATAACAATATTAAAATGACAATAAAATGATAGTAAATAAAAGTACGATGAGAAATACAATAAAAGAATTATGCTTATTTAAACTTCCGTAATCATGATGTTTGACGTTTTGATTTTAATTTATTACCCTAGGTTTATTGTCCTTTGTCCTGGATTATTTGAAACCCATCTGGTTTTTGCCCATAATAGTCCATCGGTCATAATTATAAAATACTCGTCAAATTAACCTTATACCCGAAGTCAAATATTCCAACTAATTAGGGATTTAGACTGTAACAATGTTTTAATACTTTGTTAATTACACCAGGTTATCGACTGTATGTAATTCAAGGTTTTAATACTTTGTTAACAATTACACCAATTACCCTTGTATGTAATCCACCCCTGTTTTAATTAGTCCATGATATATTAATTTATTCATTTGGTCAAAATGAATAATAAATTACCCAATCCAATTGATTAAATAAATGATTGTAAAAGATGTTGTATAAATGTCACTAAATAGGACATTCATAATCATTTAATAATTATTAGATTAAATAATTTGAGAATGGGTTTAACATATTCCAATTAGTTGTCATTCAATTAGACAATTACCCCCATCCATTAATAGTCCATAGTCCAATGTCCACAAGTGTCGGTCTTTTGGCCAAACCCTAATTATGGTCCAAAGCCCAATAACCCCATCTTAATATTTAGTCCAACATCACGATTACTTTGGATCAAATAAGCATAATAATAACTTAATTACGAGACATTAATTTAAAAGGAAGAACATAGCTTACAGTGATTATTAATCGCGTAGCGTTACACGAACAAAGTTTCGACTTTAAAACCCGTAAAACATTTCTTACAATATACCAATTATTATTAATCTTATATTAAACTTAATATTATAAATATAAATATAAATATAAATATAGATTATAGAAAGAAAGAGAGAAAATAAGAGTTGAAGGTGTGTGTAACTCGTTCGAAAAAGTGCTCAATTTATAGACTTGGTCAGGGATTTGGGGCCATGCGATCGCATGGCTTTGATGCCTTATTCCCATGCGATCGCATGGAAGGCTACTCCAGCTCACCTTGTTGATTTAAACGTGGGCGGCTACTGATTAAATTAACATATAATATAATATATATATAATTATATATAATTATATATATATATTATATTATGTTCTTGTGCATAGTAGACTTGTAATTTTAGCTCCGTTGAGTCGTACATTGATAGTTAATTCATGTCTCGGTTTCGGATTTTCGAACGTCTTTTCGTACGCGTAGATATCTTGTACTTTGCGTTTCGAGACTTGTACTCTTGTCAATATTTAGATGTTAATCATCAATATATTGAACCACTTGGATTGTATCTTGTACATTTGAGCTTTTTGGTCATTTTGGTCTTCAAATCTTCATTTTCGTCTTTCGTCTTCGCACTTATTTATTTAAACGAATATTACTTGGGATTAGAACAACTGCAACTAAAAACTTTACATATTGGAAGGATATTGCGCCTAAATATATGTTCATTTAGAGCACTATCAAATATTCCCACACTTGAACATTGCTTGTCCTCAAACAATACAGAACTTGAAATATAACATCACTAGAATCACTTCTTTATTTTCACACTTTATACATAAGTGATTTTGATACAGCGTTATAAACAATGATCGTAACGATATGTTTTACAGTCCCACATGACTATGAAAATTTAGATCCTTTAAGGAAATTGGATATTTATGAAAATATTTGATCTTTTGAAAATTCATTCTAGCTTTTACCCTAGATAAGTTTTCCGGAATAACCCTTCACCGATGTTTGCAAAATGTTTTTGTGGGTTGTGTGGGTTTCAGATTTTAAAATTTTAGCTCAAAACTTATGGTTTTGTGTCACCCACTTGCTAACCTTGTATTAGGAAAGCAACACGTCCAGTATACTTGCCCCGTATATTACCTTTCGGTAAACTACCGTCCGGTTGTAAAGGAAAGTGTTGAACAAGCAACTGTTAAGGCAATGTCTTAATGACATGCAGATGATCATGGTCCACAACGTGTCGGATGCAATTACTATCCTTTGTAGGAGAAATAGTAAAGATCACCCTATAATTTTTTGTTCTGGCACAAGGTCATGTCTTCGACCATGCTATGCAACCACCGTTCTTACGGTTGACACCCGATTTGGTTCAGGTGACCTAATGAATTCTGATGAATTCTTAGGATTTTACGTTCAACAGTAATGAACGCATTGAAAATGGGTTTTCAGAAAATAAATCGGTTTGTAATTTTGATCAAACTATTTTCTCGTTCAAGCTAGAGTTTAGATATCATTGAATTCTATGAGTTTGAATTCTCAATCTTTAAGGTCAATCTCAAGGATTGAGTAATATCAGGCTTAAATGCTGATTTTTGATCTTTTAAAGAGATTATCCTTTCTGGGGATCCGATTAATTAGTCTTATCAAGCTAATTTGCACGGCGCCCTCCCCATTTTGCGAGACAGATCCTCTCATGGTTAGGATAAGTCTGACCACTTGGCAACCCTGTTTGATGCCGAGCCCCATGGATTTCCAGCTGATTTTCGAGATGACTTTTCTAGTTTTTTCGTCAACCTACAGCTGGTCTGGATGACAACTTCCTGACCTAAATCAAGAAGCGCATGTCTTTTTCGGAAGACTTTACTTCCTTTTAATGATGGAATTGATTCATCGTGTAGATCCATCTTTCTTTCAAATATATTACAGTAAATTGGGTAAAACTGATTAGTTTAGTCCAAAGCAAAAGTACCTGCAATAATCTGTACAAAAATATGTGATATATGTTTTAAATAACTTGGTAAATTCTTTCCACACTTAGCTTTTATTTATGTTTTTTCTTTGCCTTTTTATTCTCTTCTATTCTATTTTAAATGAATTCAAGCGTTTTGGGTTGTTTCTCAATTTATGTCCTTTTCGAGGTAACAATAATATCTGTATTATCATCTAGTTTTATCGTTCATAGATATGTATAAACATGATTTTGAATTCATTTAGTTAAAATTTTTTCAAATTTTCACAAAATTTGACAATTAAACCATTTACAAAATTTGGCAATTAAACCAAGTGTAAACCTGAGAGAATTTATAACCCTTCCCCACACTTGAGATCTTGCAATGCCCTCATTTGCAAGAAATCAGTGAAAATTTAAATTCATGAGGGTGATTAGCGTAGAAAAATGATTAAACATACCGAGTTTTCAAACATATTGTTTTATATCACATTTGATATTTTACGTCTTGTCGTTAAAATTAGTAGCTTTTGCTGAACTTAATGACAGTCTTTAAAAGTGCACTATTTTACCCTGTTTTATATATAACATAAAATACAAACATATATATACATATTTTTGAAGTTTGGTATATAACCCCACGTTCATATAATATTTTTGGCATACTTTAGATCAATAATATTAAAATAATGATAACAAAATTTTTTACCCCGTCCTTGGGTAAAGAAATTTCGGTTCTATAACCTAGTGTTTAACTCACGACGAATTTTAGAAATTATTTTTTAAACTTAATGAAGTAAAGTAAATTTTGTTTTTAAATTCACACAAAACTTGAATTTAGAAAGCATATTAATTTCATACAAAACCTACAAAACAAAAAAATTCAGAATGGGGGGAGAAAACTAGTTCTTTAGTGTCTGCTAGTGGAAAAGACCAATCAGATTCCATTCTCGGAACTACACGAGAACAGAACAACTAACTCTAGACATCATTTTCTTTTTAGAACATTTGAATCTCCCTACACTTAGGTAGATGTGGTGTCGAAATTGTGATTAACTTCATCGTCAATTTCTTTTGGACCATAATCAACTTGCATATCTGTGACTTTTGCTTTAAGCCACTGGTCGGATTCCTATGTAATATCCACAAATTTAACTAGTTTCGCCTTTCCTTTAGGCAATAGATAGGATACTAACCGGTTACATAACTTAAAGTTCCCCTTGGTTCTAGCATCGCGAATCCGTTTAATAAGTATCTTCATTGAACTGTTAACAACGGGGTCATTTAATTTCGTATCAACAACGGGGTTCTTTGTTATCAGGTCATCATTAGTTGTTACTTCATCTTCCCCACACTTAGGCGTTTTATTATTGTTAAGCACTATCGTTGGAGTTGGTAAAACAATATGGTTTTTACCAATCGTTTTTATTGGTTCAACGGTTTTAGTTGGTGGAGATTTAGACTTTCGAATCACAAAGGTGATCGATTTTTCACCATTACTAAGTGTCATTCTACCCTCTTTTACATCAATTAACGTCTCAGTGGATGCTAAGAATGGTCGACCTAAAATTAGAGGAATGTTTGAGTCCTCATCTATGTCAATGACAATGAATTCGACTAAAAAGGTTAAATTACCCACTTGAACGGGTAGGTTGTCAGCAATTCCAACTGGGTGCTTAATGGTTTGATCAAAGAGTTGAACACTCATTTCCGTGGGACTTAACTCACCTACACGTTGTAAAGACCCGTCCTAATCCTTAAGGACGAATTACATTGCGAGGTATTTGACCTCTATATGATACATTTTACAAACATTGCATTCGTTTTAAAAGACAATCTTTCTTTACATCGAAAGTTGACAGTCATGCATACCATTTCATAATATTCAAACTATAAATGACCTAATTTGTCATATACTTAATAATAATCTTTATTGATCTCAACGACTTGAATGCAACGTCTTTTGAAATATGCCATGAATGACTCCAAGTAATATCTTCAAAATAAGTAAACGCACAGCAGAAGATTTCTTTCAATCATGAGAATAAACATGCTTAAAAGTTTCAACCAAAAGGTTGGTGAGTTCATTAGTTTATCATAATCAATCATTTCCATAATTTTAATAGACCACAAGATTTCATATTTCCATTTCTCATAAACATCATGCATGCAATAGCAATCTGCATAAAAATCATTCATATAGACTGAACACCTGGTAACCGACATTAACCTTAATGCATAGAATATCCCCAAGCAGAACCTCTCGTATGTATAATAATAATGTCGAAGTACTAAAGCCATCCATAAACATGAATGGGGGTTGTTAGGCCCAATAGATCTATCTTTAGGATTCGCGTCAATTAGGGGCCATTTCCCTAATTCTTAGGTTACCAGACTTGAAGGACGATATTCGATTTTGATAATCCAACCATATAATGTAGTTTTCGATTACTTGTGTCTATTTCGTCAAACATTTATAAAAGCGCATATATTCTCAGTCCCAAAAATATACATTGCAAAAGCATTTAAAAAGGGAGTAATGAAACTCACAATACTGTATTTCGTAGTAAAAATACATATGACGTCATTGAACAAGTGCAAGGTTGGCCTCGGATTCACGAACCTATATTAATTATATATATTTATATGTTGGTCAATATCTGTCTAACAATTTAGGTCAGGTCATAGTGTATCATAATCCTAATGCTCGAGATTATCATGCAAGAGTCAACAAAAGTCAACTTGTTCCAAAATGACTTCCAAAATCTATACATGTTTATTATATAACTTAAATATAGCCGTTTTATATATTTAAATATATTTATCAGATTTTATTAGAGTAAATAATACAAGTCATTTATTAATAAATAAAAATTTATATAAAAATTTATATATGATAAAAATATATGTTTATATATCTCAAATAATAAAATTTATAAAGTTCACTTGATATCATAAAAATATAGTGGTATGTATTATTAATGTAATTATATTACGTGTGGTAAAAATATCTTTGTATCACATATTTATTTGATAAAATAATATTGAAATTAATAATAATGAACAAAAGTTGTATTATTTTGTTAAAATAATAATATTAATTATTTTGATAATAATAATAATAATACTAATAATAATAATAAGAATAATAATAATAACATTATTTATGTTTATTAATGATAATAATAATTTTAATAATAAATAATATTATTATAATCATGTTAATGATAATAACAGTGATAATACTATTGTTGTTATTAATAATACTAATAATATCCATAAAATGATAATTTTAATGAATATATTTTCTAACAATTTATGATAATCTTAATAATAACGATACTTTTTAATATTATCGATAATAATAATAATAATCATTTTATTAATAATACTAAAATGATAATAATAATGATATTTTATAATAACAATGATATTTCTATTTAAATGATAATTTTAGTAAAAATGATAGTTTTAATATTAACAATACTTTTAATAATAATATTGATAAAAATAATGAAAACGATATTTTTATCTAAATCAATATCTTACAATATTTTAATTTCATCATGATACTTATACTCATTATTTTCTAATCAATTTGTTTAATAGCTTTTAGTCATCTTTTATATCGCATTCAAAGTAATGATAATTATAGTAATCATAATAATTAGATGATACTAATATTAGTTTTAATGATAATGATACTAATAATAATAATTATAATAATACTAATGATAATACTAATAATAATAATAATAATAATAATAATAATAATAATAATAATAATAATAAAAATATAATGATAATAATATTAATAATATCCTTAATGTTAATAATGGTAGTAATAATAATAACAATAACAATTTTTAATGATAATACTTATAACGATAATGATAATGATAATAATAATAATAATAATAATAATAATAATAATAATAATAATAATAATAATAATAATAATAATAATAATTAGATAATAATAATAACGACGAAAATAATGATGATAGTAATAATAATAATAATTTTAATTATAATTCAGTTGACTATACCTTTTAATCTGTTCATCGAAACCATACGCTTTCTAAATGAAAAGTTATTAATTTTTTGTCAGCTTTCCAACGACATGCATATCATATACCTTATCTCAGTAGCATATGTATCTAATTTGTGATTTATCATAAACTATCTAACAACAAAATTAAGCATACAAGCATGCATAATCCTATATACTCGAGCACTAGTCAGGGATACACTATTTAATATATAAAAGATAAGATATGAATGCTCACGTATCAATATTGTGATTCAATATTGCAGGAAAGTATGTAGACGTAACGGAAATGATAAACACTAGATTGACCTCACGAGCATACCCCCGAATAATACCTATCACCTCCATAGCTATAACCCATAATTTCCTTAGTTCTATCCCGCTCGAAAAATCCATTTGAAATAACTCGCTCATGACCTCGTCGTAGTATTTTATGTATAATACTAATAATAATAATAAGATTAATAATAATATTAATCTTAATAATAATAATAATAATAATAATAATAATAATAATAATAATAATAATTATTATTATATTATATATATTTATATAAAGAGAGATTGAAACGAGAGAAGTAAATGGATGAATGAATTCAGCTCGAACCAAAATCGCATTTTAAAGGAAGTTGAGCTCACCTAACCCCCCATGTGATCGCATGGGGTTTGAATGGTATAGCCATGCGATCGTATGGCTAGGTAAAACTGGCCACATTCAAATTATTTAACCTGCCGACACTATATATTATTATTATATATATATTATATTTAATTTATATAATTATTTATATATTATATTAAATTCACGTACATAGTTAATTTGTAAATTTAGTTCCAATGAATTGTACGTTGTCACTCGACTTATGTTTCGGTTTCAGTTTCTCGAACATCCTTTCGTACGTTGAGAAAACTTGTTCTTTACGTTTCACGACGTGTACCTTTATCAATAATTAAACTTAAATCCCCAATAACTATATCACTCGAAGTGTAACTTATTCAATTAAGTGTTTTGGTCATTTGCTTCTATAATTCATCGTTTTGCTATATATACATATATATAAAATAGTATTTTTAAATCAAAACGTTTTATATCTAGTTAATATTATATTTAATCATTTAGTAAAAAATATAGAAGTGTGTATATATGTATATATATATATACATATATATATATATATGTATATATATATATACATATATATATATATATATATATATATATATATATATATATATATATATATATATATATATATATATATATATATATATATATATATATATATATATATATATATAGTATGAATCATTTATATACTAGTGTTTACTCTAACTTGTCAAATATTCTAATTACTAATCGAATACTAATATCATTTACTAAATAATTCAAAATGTATAAACACGTTTTTAATCACACGTTGCAAGTTATTTATTTATATTAAATTAAATCACGGACCGTTTTTATTTATAACTTGTCAAAAGGTTTCTAGAAAGATTCTAAATTTTATGATCTCGTTAAAACCTTTATCCTTATTATAATGGCTCGGTAACAATTTATCAAAAGTGGTTCCAGATATTTATAAAGTTATATTCTTTTTAAAGAAGACGTGATACTTAAATCCTTTTATACAATTTCTAAAATTCATAATAATAAAAGATAATGATAATAACCTTAACAATCTATTTCTTGACATTTATATTTTTATCTCTTCATATATATATATATATATATATATATATATATATATATATAACGAGAAAATTAATATTGTTTCCTTTTATATATTCAAAACGTTTTTGGTAACAAAGTTCTTCAAGATAGAAAAATGTTTTCATACGCTTGAAACTAAATCGAGTAAATATAAATTTGGTTTTTCCAGAATCAGTTATATTCCAAATCATTCTTTAAAAAGGTTTTATCTATATCGTAAAACGTTGTCAATATTATGAAAATTAATTTTACTTATCAAGAGGTATGAGACAATCATTGCAAAGCATGCATTGAAAGTTAAGCAGGAATTTCCACTAACTTTTGTCTAGTTCTCGTTAATTGATACTTTGTTCCCATTTGTAGGTTACTTTACCAATTATTTCGAATACCGTTAAAAAGGAACGATTTCTCAAATCAATGTGGACCTCATAACAGAGACCCGTAACAATGTCATAATCCTTAAGAGACTTGATAAATATCTTTTAATTCAATTGTTTGACATTATCTTTTAACTTTGATATTTCAATATATCAAATAGATATGGAAACCAATAAGTTTAACGTATGGTATCATACACATAATACTTTGTTAATGTTTTCAATTAATATTTATATACATTTAATTATATATGCACATCAAGTTAAATATAATTGTTCGTGAATCGTCGAGAACAGTCAAAGGATAATTGAATACATGAACACAGTTTAAAGTTTTTGAGATTTCAACATTACAGACTTTGCTTATCGTGTCGGAAACATTAAATCATTTAAAGATTAAGTTTAAATTTGATCAGAAATTTCCGGGTTGTCACAGTACCTACCCGTTAAAGAAATTTCGTCCCGAAATTTGAATGGGATGGTCATGGCTGACAATAAGTATGTTTTCATGACGCATACGAGCTAAAAATTAGAGTTTTATCATCAGCTAGTAATTTGGATAAAACAATTTGTTTATGCGAAGCATACGAGTGAAGTTATCACAAAAGTGTGAAATGAGTAAATGCAGGTTTGTCATAACCGGTGACATAGTCACGGTTGATTTCCGGAATTCAAGGGATTTAGAGAAAATCTTTGTAATAAGATTTGATTCTTCGGTAATTAAGGAAATTAGGATCCTCTTTGATTAAATGCTATAATCTGTCTCGATTGCTCTGTCGGATTTTTCACTATAAATCCACTCCTTTCGTTTTCTTATTTCCACAGCTCACACCTTCTATTCTTTCTCCCTCAACTCATACTTTAAAGCATTCGTCAATATGCTACATCCAGTTCTGCTTCTTGATATACTCCTAACTTTCATATCTGTCATTCTTCTTTTTCATCTGTCGCCAAAAGAATCTATTTACTTCTACTATACTCTTGGTTTTATAGTGTTTTTAGTTCTCCCGTGTCTTTATATTGCTATGTGCATCGATATACACGGTTTGTAATTTCTGGGTTGTTGTTGGGTTTTATATCTTCCCTTATATTTCGATGTTCCTGCTTCTGTCTTTTATAATCATTGTCATCCACAGTTAATACTCTCTCCTATTTGCTGCGATTTATACTTCCATTTTTATTTCGGAGCTTCATTCTTTTGTTTTCTTCCCGACTTTAAGTCAAGCGAATAATGGTCCAAAATCCGTAGATATGAATTTCGGAATGAACATAGCTAATGTTCTAAGAAAGAAATGGTAATAGCACAATCTGACTGGTCAAATTACCAGAATTCAAGGGAAAGATAGAACTATCAAGAAAATATTTTCTTGATATGTTTATAGATTAGATAGAATGTAAGAGTCGTGTAACATGGCACATGATGACGTTATAGTCTATGAATCATCATGTTTCATTAGAAACTCGGCATGACTTACTGTAATATAATCACGTTGATCAAGTATCATTATATTATACTAACTCATGCTTCAGTTCCCAACACTACTTCAAAAACATTCATAATTTAAACTCGAAGGTTTACTGAATATAGAAACTAACATATTCCTTTATGATGTAACACTGATAGGGCGAAGGGATAAATGATTTTAGATAAGAATAGTTCTGAAAATATCTTCAAAAGTATCTAGGATATTTATAATGAAAGATACGATGATATCTTAGAATTTCTAATGTTGATGGATGATGAATAAGATTTGTCCGTAAAGGTTTAGAGTCAGGAGTAATGTATTCGCTAAAGACTTCAGCAGACACTGAATCATTTGGATTCTTTGAAGCCAGGTTTAATCTTTGTGATTTGTCCACATTCTCCTTCAAGGTTTGCTCAATCCGTTTTTCAGTACCAAATTTTCTATCGAGCGTTCCCAACATTCTATTCTTTATTATCAAACTTTTGGCCATTTAGACCATCTAAAATTTTGTTGTTTCCTCTGCATTTAATGCTACCATATCTGAATCATCGGTTATCAATCCGAGGTGGTTTCAAGAGAATTGTGTTTTTAGATGATTAAACGCTGATTGTAATCGTCAAGATACAAAGGATGTTTAAGATGAAATCAAGTGGCAAACTTGAAGAAATGTTTAGTTGTAGAAGATGTAGCTTATTAACGATCTTTTAAACCAAAATGTGTAATAATTTATATTTCCTACTCTTTTAATACTTTTTAATTTTTCAAGGTTAGTAGTCCAATGTTAGTAGTCCAATAGTCCAATATATAATCTCAGAATTTAAAATATTTAAGATTAGAAGATGATGAAGAAATTTTATGTAGTTAATTAATTGGTTACTAATCAATTTTATTTTATTCATTATTTTTTTCATTATGCCACTTGTCAAATCTTGACTTGGAATGTGATCGGCAGAAACTCGCATATGAAATTGAATTGGAATGAAAATGGTTATTCTTTGGTGAACGAAAACGTATATCTGTGGTTGTATGCAGAATAGTAAATGACTGTTGATTCGGATTTGAAGAATGTACAGTGTAACATGTTAATGTGAGATCTAAATATTTCTAGGGTATTACCTACCCATTAAAATATTCTCATCATCAATAGTTTGTACAAGAGAACTTTTAATTACCATCTTTATGAAAATATATGTACATATATACTTTTTCAAATGTAATCATGGATCTAATGAGTTAATATGATATTAAACTCATCTGACTTACGGTTAGAACTAGAGTACATAATCTCTAAAACATTAGAGATTATATAATCGCCATGTCGAACGAAGATAAATGAGGTAGAATGATACGTAGAATGAAAATTAATCGATGTAGAACAAAGATTATGCTCGAGGTATAGATTGTGACATTGGGGCATATGATACGGATGTTGTTGTTGGTGGTACATTTACTGATGCTGGTGGTACTTATGGTGCCGATGATGCTGCTGGTGCTTGTACGTTTGTTCACCATATTCTCTAAAGCCATTACTCGAGCGCGAAGCTCGTTGACTTCTTCTACTACTCTGGGATGATTGGCGGTTGAAACGAGCGGGTGAATAAGGTTTAGAATTGTAGATATTACGTAATTGTTGCGAGATATCCTGGAAATGAGAGTGAAAATGGTGGTTCGAACAGGTTCGCCGGTAAAAGCTTCAAGTTCTTTGCCAATAGGGCAATATGGTTGGTGGAAGGGATCAACTTCTTCACATCTCCATTGATTAAGTTTACTTCGGACCTATTTTCAATTCATCCAGAATTGATGATGGCTGATTGGTTGATCCATTCCGGTTGCACCGCTTTCGAAGCTCGAGTGGAAATCCATATCGGAATAGTTGTTGAAATCCAAGGAACTTGAATTGGTTGTAGAATTCATCTTGCACGGTTAGATAAAGGATTTTCGATATGAAATGATTTTAGGATATCGGATGATATTCTATTTACATAGAATATCCAATATCTTTATATAGTACAGAGTATCCCGTAGATTACGGAGGAAATTAAGGAAACGTGTCAGACAAGGTCTAATGTGATGGGATATGAATTTGTCTGTACACCATCTATGCAATAATTGCAATAAGACGTGTCGAGACTGAAAATGATAGGTAGATATTTTTCGACAAAGAATGATATGCAAACTTTTGACATGCAAACAAAGGTCCAAGTCTAGACTCATTAATGTATCCTAATAACTACTAGGTCGAAGTCCAGACTCATTAATGCATCCTAACAACTACCAGTTAGACACACTAATGCAAGACCTGGTTCGCTAAGACCACCGCTCTGATACCACATGTAAAGACCCGTCCTAATCCTTAAGGACGAATACAATAACATATGGTTATATTGCGAGGTATTTGACCTCTATATTATACATTTTACAAACATTGCATTCGTTTTAACAAACTTTCTTTACATCAAAAGTTGACAGGCATGCATACCATTTCATAATATTCAAACTATAAATGACCTAATTTGTCATATACTTAATAATAATCTTTATTGATCTCAACGACTTGAATACAACGTCTTTTGAAATATGCCATGAATGACTCCAAGTAATATCTTTAAAATGAGCAAATGCATAGCAGAAGATTTCTTTCAATCCTGAGAATAAACATGGTTAAAAGTGTCAACAAAAGGTTGGTGAGTTCATTAGTTTATCGTAATCAATCATTTCTATAATTTTAATAGACCACAAGATTTCATATTTCCATTTCTCATAAACATCATGCATGCATATATCAATCTGCATAAAAATTATTCATATGGATTGAACACCTGGTAACCGATATTAATCTTAATGCATAGAATATCCCCAAACAGAACCTCTCGTCTGTATAATAATAATCTCGAAGTACTAAAGACATCCATAAACATGAATGGGGTTGTTAGGCCAATAGATCTATCTTTAGGATTCACATCAATTAGGGGCCATTTCCCTAATTCTTAGGTTATCAGACTTGAAGGGAGATATTCGATTTCGATAATCCAACCATATAATGTAGTTTTCGATTACTTGTGTCTATTTCAACAAACATTTATAAAAGCGCATGTATTCTCAGTCCCAAAAATATATATTGCAAAAGCATTTAAAAAGGGAGTAATGAAACTCACAATACTGTATTTCGTAGTAAATATACATATGACGTCATTGAACAAGTGCAAGGTTGGCCTCGGATTTACGAACCTATATTAATTATATATATTTATATGTTGCTCAATATCTGTCTAACAATTTATGTCAGGTCATGGTGTATCATAATCCTAATGCTCGAGATTATCATGCAAGAGTCAACAAAAGTCTACTTATTTCAAAATGACTTCCAAAATCTATACGTGTTTATTATATAACTTAAATATAGTCGTTTAATATATTTAAATATATTTATCAGATTTTATTAGAGTAAATAATACAAGTCATTTATTAATAAATAAAAATTTATATATGATAAAAATATACGTTTATATATCTCAAGTAATAAAGTTCACTTGATGTCATAAAAATATAGTGGTATGTATTATTAATGTAATTATATTACGTGTGGTAAAAATATCTTTGTATCACATATTTATTTGATAAAATAATATTGATATTAATAATAATGAACAAAAGTTGTATTATTTTGTAATAATAATAATATTAATTATTTTGATAATAACAATAATAATACTAATACTAATAATAATAATAACAACATTATTTATGTTTATTAATGATAATAATAATTTTAATAATAAATAATATTATTATAATCATGTTAATAATAATAACAGTGATAATACTATTGTTGTTATTAATAATACTAATAATATTCATAAAATGATAATTTTAATGAATATATTTTCTAACAATTTATGATAATATTAATAATAACGATACTTTTTAATATTATCTGAAATGTCCCGTTCTTATTGATTAAAAACGTTCCATATTAATTGATTTCGTTGCGAGGTTTTGACCTCTATATGAGACGTTTTTCAAAGACTGCATTCATTTTTAAAACAAACCATAACCTTTATTTCATAAATAAAGGTTTAAAAAGCTTTACGTAGATTATCAAATAATGATAATCTAAAATATCCTGTTTACACACGACCATTACATAATGGTTTACAATACAAATATGTTACATCGAAATCAGTTTCTTGAATGCAGTTTTTACACAATATCATACAAACATGGACTCCAAATCTTGTCCTTATTTTAGTATGCAACAGCGGAAGCTCTTAATATTCACCTGAGAATAAACATGCTTTAAACGTCAACAAAAATGTTGGTGAGTTATAGGTTTAACCTATATATATCAAATCGTAACAATAGACCACAAGATTTCATATTTCAATACACATCCCATACATAGAGATAAAAATCATTCATATGGTGAACACCTGGTAACCGACAATAACAAGATGCATATATAAGAATATCCCCATCATTCCGGGACACCCTTCGGATATGATATAAATTTCGAAGTACTAAAGCATCCGGTACTTTGGATGGGGTTTGTTAGGCCCAATAGATCTATCTTTAGGATTCGCGTCAATTAGGGTGTCTGTTCCCTAATTCTTAGATTACCAGACTTAATAAAAAGGGGCATATTCGATTTCGATAATTCAACCATAGAATGTAGTTTCACGTACTTGTGTCTATTTTGTAAATCATTTATAAAACCTGCATGTATTCTCATCCCAAAAATATTAGATTTTAAAAGTGGGACTATAACTCACTTTCACAGATTTTTACTTCGTCGGGAAGTAAGACTTGGCCACTGGTTGATTCACGAACCTATAACAATATATACATATATATCAAAGTATGTTCAAAATATATTTACAACACTTTTAATATATTTTGATGTTTTAAGTTTATTAAGTCAGCTGTCCTCGTTAGTAACCTACAACTAGTTGTCCACAGTTAGATGTACAGAAATAAATCGATAAATATTATCTTGAATCAATCCACGACCCAGTGTATACGTATCTCAGTATTGATCACAACTCAAACTATATATATTTTGGAATCAACCTCAACCCTGTATAGCTAACTCCAACATTCACATATAGAGTGTCTATGGTTGTTCCGAAATATATATAGATGTGTCGACATGATAGGTCGAAACATTGTATACGTGTCTATGGTATCTCAAGATTACATAATATACAATACAAGTTGATTAAGTTATGGTTGGAATAGATTTGTTACCAATTTTCACGTAGCTAAAATGAGAAAAATTATCCAATCTTGTTTTACCCATAACTTCTTCATTTTAAATCCGTTTTGAGTGAATCAAATTGCTATGGTTTCATATTGAACTCTATTTTATGAATCTAAACAGAAAAGTATAGGTTTATAGTCGGAAAAAATAAGTTACAAGTCGTTTTTGTAAAGGTAGTCATTTCAGTCGAAAGAACGACGTCTAGATGACCATTTTAGAAAACATACTTCCACTTTGAGTTTAACCATAATTTTTGGATATAGTTTCATGTTCATAATAAAAATCATTTTCTCTGAATAACAACTTTTAAATCAAAGTTTATCATAGTTTTTAATTAACTAACCCAAAACAGCCCGCGGTGTTACTACGACGGCGTAAATCCGGTTTTACGGTGTTTTTCGTGTTTCCAGGTTTTAAATCATTAAGTTAGCATATCATATAGATATAGAACATGTGTTTAGTTGATTTTAAAAGTCAAGTTAGAAGGATTAACTTTTGTTTGCGAACAAGTTTAGAATTAACTAAACTATGTTCTAGTGATTATAAGTTTAAACCTTCGAATAAGATAGCTTTATATGTATGAATCGAATGATGTTATGAACATCATTACTACCTTAATTTCCTTGGATAAACCTACTGGAAAATAGAAAAATGGATCTAGCTTCAATGGATCCTTGGATGGCTCGAAGTTCTTGAAGCAGAATCATGACACGAAAACAAGTTCAAGTAAGATCATCACTTGAAATAAGATTGTTATAGTTATAGAAATTGAACCAAAGTTTGAATATGATTATTACCTTGTATTAGAATGATAACCTACTGTAAGAAACAAAGATTTCTTGAGGTTGGATGATCACCTTACAAGATTGGAAGTGAGCTAGCAAACTTGAAAGTATTCTTGATTTTATGAAACTAGAACTTTTGGAATTTATGAAGAACACTTAGAACTTGAAGATAGAACTTGAGAGAGATCAATTAGATGAAGAAAATTGAAGAATGAAAGTGTTTGTAGGTGTTTTTGGTCGTTGGTGTATGGATTAGATATAAAGGATATGTAATTTTGTTTTCATGTAAATAAGTCATGAATGATTACTCATATTTTTGTAATTTTATGAGATATTTCATGCTAGTTGCCAAATGATGGTTCCCACATGTGTTAGGTGACTCACATGGGCTGCTAAGAGCTGATCATTGGAGTGTATATACCAATAGTACATACATCTAAAAGCTGTGTATTGTACGAGTACGAATACGGGTGCATACGAGTAGAATTGTTGATGAAACTGAACGAGGATGTAATTGTAAGCATTTTTGTTAAGTAGAAGTATTTTGATAAGTGTATTGAAGTCTTTCAAAAGTGTATAAATACATATTAAAACACTGCATGTATATACATTTTAACTGAGTCGTTAAGTCATCGTTAGTCGTTACATGTAAGTGTTGTTTTGAAACCTTTAGGTTAACGATCTTGTTAAATGTTGTTAACCCAATGTTTATAATATCAAATGAGATTTTAAATTATTATATTATCATGATATTATCATGTATGAATATCTCTTAATATGATATATATACATTAAATGTCTTTACAACGATAATCGTTACATATATGTCTCGTTTAAAAATCATTAAGTTAGTAGTCTTGTTTTTACATATGTAGTTCATTGTTAATATACTTTATGATATGTTTTCTTATCATAGTATCATGTTAACTATATATATATATCCATATATATGTCATCATATAGTTTTTACAAGTTTTAACGTTCGTGAATCACCGATCAACTTGGGTGGTCAATTGTCTATATGAAACATATTTCAATTAATCAAGTCTTAACAAGTTTGATTGCTTAACATGTTGGAAACATTTAATCATGTAAATATCAATCTCAATTAATATATATAAACATGGAAAAGTTCGGGTCACTACAGTACCTACTCGTTAAATAAATTTCGTCCCGAAATTTTAAGCTGTTGAAGGTGTTGACGAATCTTCTGGAAATAGATGCGGGTATTTCTTCTTCATCTGATCTTCAAGCTCCCAGGTGAACTCGGGTCCTCTACGAGCATTCCATCGAAACTTAACAATTGGTATCTTGTTTTGCTTAAGTCTTTTAACCTCACGATCCATTATTTCGACGGGTTCTTCGATGAATTGAAGTTTTTCGTTGATTTGGATTTCATCTAACGGAATAGTGAGATATTCTTTAGCAAAACATTTCTTTAAATTCGAGACGTGGAAAGTGTTATGTACAGCCGCGAGTTGTTGAGGTAACTCTAGTCGGTAAGCTACTGGTCCGACACGATCAATAATCTTGAATGGTCCAATATACCTTGGATTTAATTTCCCTCGTTTACCAAATCGAACAACGCCTTTCCAAGGTGCAACTTTAAGCATGACCATCTCTCCAATTTCAAATTCTATATCTTTTCTTTTAATGTCAGCGTAGCTCTTTTGTCGACTTTGGGCGGTTTTCAACCGTTGTTGAATTTGGATGATCTTCTCGGTAGTTTCTTGTATAATCTCCGGACCCGTAATCTGTCTATCCCCCACTTCACTCCAACAAATCGGTGACCTGCACTTTCTACCATAAAGTGCTTCAAACGGCGCCATCTCAATGCTTGAATGGTAGCTGTTGTTGTAGGAAAATTCTGCTAACGGTAGATGTCGATCCCAACTGTTTCCGAAATCAATAACACATGCTCGTAGCATGTCTTCAAGCGTTTGTATCGTCCTTTTGCTCTGCCCATCAGTTTGTGGATGATAGGTAGTACTCATGTCTAGACGAGTTCCTAATGCTTGCTGTAATGTCTGCCAGAATCTTGAAATAAATCTGCCATCCCTATAAGAGATAATAGAGATTGGTATTCCATGTCTGGAGATGACTTCCTTCAAATACAGTCGTGCTAACTTCTCCATCTTGTCATCTTCTCTTATTGGCAGGAAGTGTGCTGATTTGGTGAGACGATCAACTATTACCCAAATAGTATCAAAACCACTTGCAGTCCTTGGCAATTTAGTGATGAAATCCATGGTAATGTTTTCCCATTTCCATTCTGGGATTTCGGGTTGTTGAAGTAGACCTGATGGGTTCTGATGCTCAGCTTTGACCTTAGAACACGTCAAACATTCTCCTACGTATTTAGCAACATCGGCTTTCATACCCGGCCACCAAAAATGTTTCTTGAGATCCTTGTACATCTTCCCCGTTCCAGGATGTATTGAGTATCTGGTTTTATGAGCTTCTCTAAGTACCATTTCTCTCATATCTCCAAATTTTGGTACCCAAATCCTTTCAGCCCTATACCGGGTTCCGTCTTCCCGAATATTAAGATGCTTCTCCGATCCTTTGGGTATTTCATCCTTTAAATTTCCCTCTTTTAAAACTCCTTGTTGCGCCTCCTTTATTTGAGTAGTAAGGTTATTATGAATCATTATATTCATAGATTTTACTCGAATGGGTTCTCTGTCCTTCCTGCTCAAGGCATCGGCTACCACATTTGCCTTCCCCGGGTGGTAACGAATCTCAAAGTCGTAATCATTCAATAATTCAATCCACCTACGCTGCCTCATATTCAGTTGTTTCTGGTTAAATATGTGTTGAAGACTTTTGTGGTCGGTATATATAATACTTTTGACCCCATATAAGTAGTGTCTCCAAGTCTTTAATGCAAAAATAACCGCGCCTAATTCCAAATCATGCGTCGTATAATTTTGTTCGTGAATCTTCAATTGTCTAGACGCATAAGCAATCACCTTCGTTCGTTGCATTAATACACAACCGAGACCTTGCTTTGATGCATCACAATAAATCACAAAATCATCATTCCCTTCAGGCAATGACAATATAGGTGCCGTAGTTAGCTTTTTCTTCAATAACTGAAACGCTTTCTCTTGTTCATCATTCCATTCAAATTTCTTCCCTTTATGCGTTAATGCAGTCAAGGGTTTTGCTATTCTGGAAAAGTCTTGGATGAACCTTCTGTAGTAACCAGCTAGTCCTAAAAACTGGCGTATGTGTTTCGGAGTTTTCGGGGTTTCCCACTTTTCAACAGTTTCTATCTTTGCCGGATCCACCTTAATACCTTCTTTGTTCACTATGTGACCGAGGAATTGAACTTCTTCCAACCAAAATGCACACTTTGAAAACTTAGCGTACAATTTTTCCTTCCTCAATACTTCTAACACCTTTCTCAAATGTTCACCGTGTTCTTGGTCATTCTTTGAGTAAATAAGTATGTCATCAATGAAAACAATGACAAACTTGTCAAGGTATGGTCCACACACTCGGTTCATAAGGTCCATGAACACAGCTGGTGCATTAGTTAAACCAAACGGCATGACCATAAACTCGTAATGACCGTAACGTGTTCTGAAAGCAGTCTTTGGAATATCATCTTCTTTCACCCGCATTTGATGATACCCAGAACGTAAGTCAATCTTTGAATAAACAGACGAGCCTTGTAGTTGATCAAATAAGTCATCGATTCTCGGTAGTGGGTAGCGGTTCTTGATGGTAAGTTTGTTCAACTCTCGGTAGTCGATACACAACCTGAATGTACCATCTTTCTTCTTGACAAACAAAACAGGAGCTCCCCATGGTGATGTGCTTGGTCGAATGAAACCACGCTCTAAAAGTTCTTGTAATTGGCTTTGCAGTTCTTTCATCTCGCTGGGTGCGAGTCTGTAAGGAGCACGAGCTATTGGTGCAGCTCCTGGTACAAGATCTATTTGAAATTCAACGGATCGATGTGGGGGTAATCCCGGTAATTCTTTCGGAAATACATCGGGAAATTCTTTTGCGACGGGAACATCATTGATGCTCTTTTCTTCAGTTTGTACTTTCTCGACGTGTGCTAGAACAGCATAGCAACCTTTTCTTATTAGTTTTTGTGCCTTCAAATTACTAATAAGATGTAGCTTCGTGTTGCCCTTTTCTCCGTACACCATTAAGGGTTTTCCTTTTTCTCGTATAATGCGAATTGCATTTTTGTAACAAACGATCTCTGCTTTCACTTCTTTCAACCAGTCCATACCGATTATCACATCAAAACTCCCTAACTCTACTGGTATCAAGTCAATCTTAAATGTTTCGCTAACCAGTTTAATTTCTCGATTCGGACATATATTATCTGCTGAAATTAATTTACCATTTGCTAATTCGAGTAAAAATTTACTATCCAAAGGCGTCAATGGACAACTTAATTTAGCACAAAAATCTCTACTCATATAGCTTCTATCCGCACCTGAATCAAATAAAACGTAAGCAGGTTTATTGTCAATAAGAAACGTACCCGTAATAAGCTCCGGGTCTTCCTGTGCCTCTACCGCATTAATATTGAAAACTCTTCCACGGCCTTGTCCATTCGTGTTCTCCTGGTTCGGGCAATTTCTAATAATGTGGCCTGGTTTTCCACATTTATAACAAACTACATTGGCATAACTTGCTCCGACACTACTTGCTCCGCCATTACTCGTTCCGACACCATTTGTTCCTTTCGTTCTATTAACCCCTGGTCCGTAGACCTCACACTTCGCCGCGCTATGACCATTTATTTTACACTTGTTGCAAAATTTGGTGCAGAACCCCGAGTGATACTTTTCACACCTTTGGCATAGCTGCTTCTGATTGTTGTTGTTGTTGCGGTTATTATTGTTGTTGGGATGATTGTTGTAGTTGCTGTTGCTGTTGTTGTTGTTGTTGTTATTGTTGGGCCGTTTGTTGTAGTTGCGATTGATGTTGCGATTGTTGGGATAATTGTTGCGATTATTGTTGTAATTGCTGTTGTTGTTGTATTGGTGATTCTTATCACCGTTTTCCTCCCACTTTCTTTTGACTTGCTTCACATTGGCCTCTTCAGCAGTCTGTTCTTTAATTCTTTCTTCAATCTGGTTCACTAGTTTGTGAGCCATTCTACATGCCTGTTGTATAGAGGCGGGCTCGTGTGAACTTATATCTTCTTGGATTCTTTCCGGTAATCCTTTCACAAATGCGTCGATCTTCTCTTCCTTATCTTCGAATGCTCCCGGACACAATAGGCACAATTCTGTGAATCGTCTTTCGTACGTGGTAATATCAAATCCTTGGGTTCGTAACCCTCTAAGTTCTGTCTTGAGCTTATTGACCTCGGTTCTGGGACGGTACTTCTCGTTCATCAAGTGCTTGAATGCTGACCACGGTAGTGCGTACGCATCGTCTTGTCCCACTTGCTCTAGATAGGTATTCCACCATGTTAACGCAGAACCTATGAAGGTATGCGTAGCGTACTTCACTTTGTCCTCTTCAGTACACTTACTTATGGCAAACACCGATTCGACCTTCTCGGTCCACCGTTTCAATCCGATCGGTCCTTCGGTTCCATCAAATTCCAAAGGTTTGCCGGCAGTGAATTCTTTGTAGGTGCATCCTACACGATTTCCTGTACTGCTAGATCCAAGGTTATTGTTGGTATGTAGCGCAGCCTGTACTGCGGCTATGTTTGAAGCTAGAAAAGTACGGAATTCCTCTTCATTCATATTCACGGTGTGTCGAGTAGTCGGTGCCATTTCCTTCAAAATTGTCAAATGGAACAAGTTAATCATACAGAATATTAAGAGTAGTTAATAGTATTTCGTAGCATAATATGAACTCATTTATAAAAGCTTTTTCTTCATATTAGCGTTTTATAAGTTTAAATTCGGGTAGTACCTACCCGTTAAGTTCATACTTAGTAGCTAATATACAATTCAACTACTACAATTCTATATGAAAAACTGATTATAATAATATTTCGCGTTCAAACTTTTATACAATATTTTACAAACTTACAATACCGCTTATTTTACATAAAGCATGAAATATAGCACACAATAACTTTGATACAAGATAGTTGTGAAGACAATTCTAGCTAGTACACAAGTCGTTCAGCAAAGGCAATAAAGACACGTAATTCATACGTCCAGAAACAAGTCATGCATTCTGGTTTTACTAGGACTACTTCCCATCCTTGGTCTTGTGCAACATAACCGTTATGGCCGTTGATAAGACAGCGTGTTGTAACGTCATCAAAGGGACGAGGGTTACGTAATGTCCAACAGTCCCGTAATAATCTAAAAACCTCATTTCTTACCCCAATTACCGACTCCGTCACTTGTGGAAACGTTTTGTTTAATAGTTGTAGCCCGATGTTCTTGTTCTCACTTTGGTGAGAAGCGAACATTACTAATCCGTAAGCATAACATGCTTCTTTATGTTGCATGTTAGCCGCTTTTTCTAAATCACGAAGTCCAATATTCGGATATATTGAGTCAAAATAATTTCTTAACCCGTTGCGTAAAATAGCATTTGGGTTCCCCGCAATATATGCCTCAAAGTAAACACATCGTAACTTATGGGTTTCCCAATGTGATATCCCCCATCTTTCAAACGAAAGTCTCTTATAAACCAAGACATTCTTGGAACGTTCTTCGAATGTCTTACAAACTGATCTCGCCTTAAATAGTTGTGCCGAAGAATTCTGGCCGACTCTAGACAAGATTTCATCAATCATGTCTCCGGGTAGGTCTCTTAAAATATTGGGTTGTCTATCCATTTTGTGTTTTTAAACTGTAAAATAGCCAAGAGTTAGATTCATAAAAAAATACTTATTAATACAAGCAATTTTTACATATATCATAAAGCATAAGAACACTATATTACATATATTACACCACACGAATACAACTATCTTATTCCGACTCGCTCGTTTCTTCTTCTTCGGTTTTGGTTCGTTTTGCCAAGTTTCTAGGGATATATGATGTTCCCCTAATACGAGCCGTCGTTGTCCACATTGGTTTAGAAAAACCTGGTGGTTTAGAGGTTCCCGGGTCATTGTTACAACTTAAGGACTTCGGGGGTTGACGATACATATAAAGTTCATCGGGGTTAGAATTAGATTTCTCTATTTTTATGCCCTTTCCCTTATTATTTTCTTTTGCCTTTTTAAATTCAGTTGGGGTAATTTCTATAACATCATCGGAATTCTCGTCGGAATCCGATTCATCGGAGAATTGGTAATCCTCCCAATATTTTGCTTCCTTGGCGGAAACACCATTGACCATAATTAACTTTGGTCGGTTGGTTGAGGATTTTCTTTTACTTAACCGTTTTATTATTTCCCCCACAGGTTCTATTTCTTCATCCGGTTCCGATTCTTCTTCCGGTTCCGATTCTTCTTCCGGTTCCGACTCTTCTTCCGGTTCCTCTTCGGGAACTTGTGAATCAGTCCACAAATCATTCCAATTTACATTTGACTCTTCATTATTATTAGGTGAGTCAATGGGACTTGTTCTAGAGGTAGACATCTATCACATAATATCAAACACGTTAAGAGATTAATATATCACATAATATTCATATGTTAAAAATATATAGTTTCCAACAAAAATGTTAAGCAATCATTTTTAAAGAAAACACGGTCGAAGTCCAGACTCACTAATGCATCCTAACAAACTCGATAAGACACACTAATGCAAATTTTCTGGTTCTCTAAGACCAACGCTCGGATACCAACTGAAATGTCCCGTTCTTATTGATTAAAAACGTTCCATATTAATTGATTTCGTTGCGAGGTTTTGACCTCTATATGAGACGTTTTTCAAAGACTGCATTCATTTTTAAAACAAACCATAACCTTTATTTCATAAATAAAGGTTTAAAAAGCTTTACGTAGATTATCAAATAATGATAATCTAAAATATCCTGTTTACACACGACCATTACATAATGGTTTACAATACAAATATGTTACATCGAAATCAGTTTCTTGAATGCAGTTTTTACACAATATCATACAAACATGGACTCCAAATCTTGTCCTTATTTTAGTATGCAACAGCGGAAGCTCTTAATATTCACCTGAGAATAAACATGCTTTAAACGTCAACAAAAATGTTGGTGAGTTATAGGTTTAACCTATATATATCAAATCGTAACAATAGACCACAAGATTTCATATTTCAATACACATCCCATACATAGAGATAAAAATCATTCATATGGTGAACACCTGGTAACCGACAATAACAAGATGCATATATAAGAATATCCCCATCATTCCGGGACACCCTTCGGATATGATATAAATTTCGAAGTACTAAAGCATCCGGTACTTTGGATGGGGTTTGTTAGGCCCAATAGATCTATCTTTAGGATTCGCGTCAATTAGGGTGTCTGTTCGCTAATTCTTAGATTACCAGACTTAATAAAAAGGGGCATATTCGATTTCGATAATTCAACCATAGAATGTAGTTTCACGTACTTGTGTCTATTTTGTAAATCATTTATAAAACCTGCATGTATTCTCATCCCAAAAATATTAGATTTTAAAAGTGGGACTATAACTCACTTTCACAGATTTTTACTTCGTCGGGAAGTAAGACTTGGCCACTGGTTGATTCACGAACCTATAACAATATATACATATATATCAAAGTATGTTCAAAATATATTTACAACACTTTTAATATATTTTGATGTTTTAAGTTTATTAAGTCAGCTGTCCTCGTTAGTAACCTACAACTAGTTGTCCACAGTTAGATGTACAGAAATAAATCGATAAATATTATCTTGAATCAATCCACGACCCAGTGTATACGTATCTCAGTATTGATCACAACTCAAACTATATATATTTTGGAATCAACCTCAACCCTGTATAGCTAACTCCAACATTCACATATAGAGTGTCTATGGTTGTTCCGAAATATATATAGATGTGTCGACATGATAGGTCGAAACATTGTATACGTGTCTATGGTATCTCAAGATTACATAATATACAATACAAGTTGATTAAGTTATGGTTGGAATAGATTTGTTACCAATTTTCACGTAGCTAAAATGAGAAAAATTATCCAATCTTGTTTTACCCATAACTTCTTCATTTTAAATCCGTTTTGAGTGAATCAAATTGCTATGGTTTCATATTGAACTCTATTTTATGAATCTAAACAGAAAAGTATAGGTTTATAGTCGGAAAAAATAAGTTACAAGTCGTTTTTGTAAAGGTAGTCATTTCAGTCGAAAGAACGACGTCTAGATGACCATTTTAGAAAACATACTTCCACTTTGAGTTTAACCATAATTTTTGGATATAGTTTCATGTTCATAATAAAAATCATTTTCTCTGAATAACAACTTTTAAATCAAAGTTTATCATAGTTTTTAATTAACTAACCCAAAACAGCCCGCGGTGTTACTACGACGGCGTAAATCCGGTTTTACGGTGTTTTTCGTGTTTCCAGGTTTTAAATCATTAAGTTAGCATATCATATAGATATAGAACATGTGTTTAGTTGATTTTAAAAGTCAAGTTAGAAGGATTAACTTTTGTTTGCGAACAAGTTTAGAATTAACTAAACTATGTTCTAGTGATTATAAGTTTAAACCTTCGAATAAGATAGCTTTATATGTATGAATCGAATGATGTTATGAACATCATTACTACCTTAATTTCCTTGGATAAACCTACTGGAAAAGAGAAAAATGGATCTAGCTTCAATGGATCCTTGGATGGCTCGAAGTTCTTGAAGCAGAATCATGACACCAAAACAAGTTCAAGTAAGATCATCACTTGAAATAAGATTGTTATAGTTATAGAAATTGAACCAAAGTTTGAATATGATTATTACCTTGTATTAGAATGATAACCTACTGTAAGAAACAAAGATTTCTTGAGGTTGGATGATCACCTTACAAGATTGGAAGTGAGCTAGCAAACTTGAAAGTATTCTTGATTTTATGAAACTAGAACTTTTGGAATTTATGAAGAACACTTAGAACTTGAAGATAGAACTTGAGAGAGATCAATTAGATGAAGAAAATTGAAGAATGAAAGTGTTTGTAGGTGTTTTTGGTCGTTGGTGTATGGATTAGATATAAAGGATATGTAATTTTGTTTTCATGTAAATAAGTCATGAATGATTACTCATATTTTTGTAATTTTATGAGATATTTCATGCTAGTTGCCAAATGATGGTTCCCACATGTGTTAGGTGACTCACATGGGCTGCTAAGAGCTGATCATTGGAGTGTATATACCAATAGTACATACATCTAAAAGCTGTGTATTGTACGAGTACGAATACGGGTGCATACGAGTAGAATTGTTGATGAAACTGAACGAGGATGTAATTGTAAGCATTTTTGTTAAGTAGAAGTATTTTGATAAGTGTATTGAAGTCTTTCAAAAGTGTATAAATACATATTAAAACACTACATGTATATACATTTTAACTGAGTCGTTAAGTCATCGTTAGTCGTTACATGTAAGTGTTGTTTTGAAACCTTTAGGTTAACGATCTTGTTAAATGTTGTTAACCCAATGTTTATAATATCAAATGAGATTTTAAATTATTATATTATCATGATATTATCATGTATGAATATCTCTTAATATGATATATATACATTAAATGTCTTTACAACGATAATCGTTACATATATGTCTCGTTTAAAAATCATTAAGTTAGTAGTCTTGTTTTTACATATGTAGTTCATTGTTAATATACTTTATGATATGTTTTCTTATCATAGTATCATGTTAACTATATATATATATCCATATATATGTCATCATATAGTTTTTACAAGTTTTAACGTTCGTGAATCACCGATCAACTTGGGTGGTCAATTGTCTATATGAAACATATTTCAATTAATCAAGTCTTAACAAGTTTGATTGCTTAACATGTTGGAAACATTTAATCATGTAAATATCAATCTCAATTAATATATATAAACATGGAAAAGTTCGGGTCACTACATTATCGATAATAATAATAATAATCATTTTATTAATAATACTAAAATGATAATAATAATGATATTTTATAATAACAATGATATTTCTATTAAAATGATAATTTTAGTATTAACAATACTTTTAATAATAATATTGATAAAAATAATAAAAACGATATTTTTACCTAAATCAATATCTTATAATATTTTAATTTCATCATGATACTTATACTGATTATTTCCTAATCAATTTGTTTAATAGCTTTTAGTCCTCTTTTATATCGCATTCAAAGTAATGATAATTATAGTAATCATAATAATTAGTTGATACTAATATTAGTTTTAATGATAATGATATTAATAATAATAATTATAATAATAATAATACTAATGATAATACTAATAATAATAATAATAATAATAATAATAATAATAATAATAATAATAATAATAATAATAATAATAATAATAATAAGATAATGATAATAATATTAATAATATCCTTAATGTTAATAATGGTAGTAATAATAATAACAATAACAATTTTTAATGATAATACTTATAACGATAATGATAATAATAATAATAATAATAATAATAATAATAATAATAATAATAATAATAATAATAATAATAATAATTATTATTATTATTATTATTATTATTATTAGATAATAATAATAACGACGATAATAACGACGATAGTAAAAATAACAATCATTTTAATTATAATTCAGTTGACTATATCTTTTAATCCGTTCATCGAAACATACGCTTTCTAAATGAAGAGTTATTAATTTTTCGTCAGCTTTCCAACGACATGCATATCATATACATTATCTCAGTAGCATATGTATCTAATTTGTGATTTATCATAAACTATCTAATGGTGAAATTAAGCATACAAGCATGCATAATCCTATATACTCGAGCACTTGTCAGGGATACACTATTTAATATATAAAAGATAAGATATGAATGCTCACGTATCAATATTGTGATTCAATATTGCAGGAAAATACGTAGTCATAACGGAAATGATAAACACTAGATTGATCTCACGAGCATACCCTCGAATAATACTCATCACCTCCATAGCTATAACCCATAATTTCCTTAGTTCTATCCCGCTCGAAAAACCCGTTTGAAATAACTCGCTCATGACCTCGTCGTAGTATTTTATGTATAATACTACTAATAATAATAAGATTAATAATAATATTAATCTTAATAATAATAATAATAATAATAATATATATATTTATATAAAGAGATATTGAGACGAGAGAAGTAAATGGATGAATGAATTCAGCTCGAAGCAAAATCGCGTTTTAAAGGAAGTTAAGCTCACCTAACCCCCCATGCGATCACATAGGGTTTGAATGGTATAGCCATGCGATCGCATGGCTAAGTGAAAATGGCCACATTCAAATTATTTAACCTGCCGACACTTTATATTATTTTAATATATATATATTATATTTAATTTATAGAATTATTTATATATTATATTAAATTCACGTACATAGTTAATTTGTAAATTTAGTTCCAATGAATTGTACGTTGTCACTCGACTTATGTTTCGGTTTTGATTTCTCGAACGTCCTTTCGTACGCTGAAAAAACCTGTTCTTTACATTTCACGATGTGTACCTTTAACAATAATTAAACTTAATTCACCAATAACTATATCACTCTAAGTGTAACTTATTCAATTAAGTGTTTTGGTCATTTGCTTCTATAAATCATCGTTTCGCTACATATACATATATATATAATAGTATTTTTAAATCAAAATGTTTTATATCTAGTTAATATTATATTTAATCATTTAGTAAAATATATAAAATATATATATATATATATATATATATATATATATATATATATATATATATATATATATATATATATATATGGTATGAATCATTTATATACTAGCGTTTACTCTAACTTGTCAAATATTCTAATTACTAATCGAATACTAATATCATTTACTAAATAATTCAAAATGTATAAACACATTTTTAATCACATGTTGCAAGTTATTTATTTATATTCAATTAAATCACTGACCGTTTTTATTTATAACTTGTCAAAAGGTTTCTAGAAAGATTATAAATTTTATGATCACGTTAAAACATTTATCTTTATTAAAATGGCTCGGTAACAATTTATCAAAAGTGGTTCCAGATATTTATAAAGTTATATTCTTTTTAAAGAAGACGTTACACTTAAATCCTTTTATACAATTTCTAAAATTCATAATAATAAAAGATAATGATAATAACCTTAACAATCTATTTCTTGACATTTATATTTTTAGATCTTCATATATATATATATATATATATATATATATATATATATATATATATATATATATATATATATATATATATATGTATATGTATATATATATATACATATATATATGTATATATATATATGTATATATATATCCATATATATATATATATATATATATATATATATATATATATATATATATATATATTACGAGAAAATTAATATTGTTTCCTTTTATATATTCAAAACGTTTTTGGTAACAAAGTTCTTCAAGATAGAAAAACATTTTCATACGCTTGAAACTAAATCGAGTAATTATAAATTTAGTTTTTCCAGAATCAGTTATATTCCAAATCATTCTTTAAAAAGGTTTTATCTATATCGTAAAACGTTGTCAATATTATGAAAATTAATTCAACTTATCAAGAGGTATGAGACAATCATTGTAAAGCATGTATTGAAAGTTAAGCAGGAATTTCCACTAACTTTTGTCTATTTCTCGTTAATTGACACTTTGTTCCCATTTGTAGTTTACTTTACCAATTATTCTGAATACCATTAAAAAGAAACGATTTCTCAAATCAACGTGGACCTCATCACAGAGACCCGTAACAATATCATAATCCTTAAGAGACTTGATAAATATCTTTTAATTCAATCGCTTGACATTATTTTTTAACTTTGATATTTCAATATATTAAATAGATATGGAAACCAATAAGTTTAACGTATGGTATCATACACGTAATACTTTGTTAATGTTTTCAATTAATATTTATATACATATAATTATATATGCACATCAAGTTAAATATAATTGTTCGTGAATCGTCGAGAATAGTCAAAGGATAATTGAATACATGAACACAGTTCAAAGTTTTTGAGATTTCAACATTACAGACTCTGCTTATCGTGTCAGAAACATTAAATCATTTAAAGATTATATTTAAATTTGATCGGAAATTTCTGGGTTGTCACACACGTAATCTCTTATATAATGAAAGAGGCATAACACTCACACTCGCACCTAAATCTGATAGTGCATCATACATGACACAATCACTAAGTTGACAAGGAACAATAAATTCACCCGGATCACCCAACTTGGGTGGAAGTTTTGGTGGAACTGTCCTCACCGGATTTATTTTTAAGGTTTTTGTTTCTTGCAATTTCTTATTCTTCTTCTTCATTCCAAAGGTATCACAAACTTTATTACCTATCACTTACTCATACTCAACTCCTTTTCTTGAAAACGGGATAGGTGGTCTGTATGGTGCCACCACTGGCTTTACATACTCAGATGGTGGTGGTATTGTAACTTCTTCATTGTTACTCATATCTAAAACCTTCCCATCTTCCGGTGCTGGTTTTTCAGAATTTGTTGACACCATATTAACATTCTCATTCTGAGGATTTACTTCAGTATTACTCGGTAGCTTTCCTTGTTCCCTCTCACTCATCATGCTAGTAAGAGTACCTATGTGTTTTTCTAGATTCAAAATGGAAGCTTGTTGAGTTCTAAATGACTGATCAAACCTCTCATTCGTTTGGGTTTGAGTTGTAATAAATTGTGTTTGAGATTCAACTAGCTTTTGTACCATTTCTTCCAGATTTGACTTTTTCTCTTCGGTTTGTTGTGGTGGTTTATACAAGCTAGGTCTTTGTTGATTGAAAGTGTTGTTTTGAGTTGGTTGGTTATTCGGACCTTGTTGTTGTACGAGTTATTGTTGGGTCCATATGGATTGTAAAGAATTTTTTGATTTCGATTGAAGTTTGGCCTTGGAAGTTGATAATTATTTTGATAATTATTTCCCGGCCTTTGGTTCATGTAGGAAACATTCTCACGTTGTTTCATCTTTTGCTCAATGTGACAATCTTTCGTTAAGTGCGGTCTACCGCATTGCTCTCAACTGATTCGTATTGCGTGAATATCGTTAGTCATCTTTTCCATTCATCTCTCGAAAGCATCTATTTTTGCGGAAACAGAATCAAAGTCATGGCTAGAATCGGCTCTAGCCACTTTAGATGAATTAAAGATATCTTTTTCCTGATGCCATTCATGTGAGTGGGAAGCTGTATTATCAATTATTTTGTGAGCTTCGGTAGCGGTTTTCTTCATAATGGAACCACCAGCTGCTGTGTCGATGTCTTTTCGTGTGGTGACGTCAACGCCTTTATAGAATATTTGCACTATTTGAAAAGTATCTAGACCGTGTTGAGGACATCCTCTCAACATCCTTCTGAATCTTGTCCACGCCTCATATAGCGTTTCCTTTGGCTTTTGCACAAACGTGGAAATTTCTCCTTGAAGTCTCACGGCTTTAGATGCCGGAAAGAATCTTTTAAGAAATTTCTCAACTAAAACATCCCATGTGTCAATCTCTCCTTCAGGTAACGATCCTAACCAATCTTTGGCTTCTCCCTTTAAAGTCCAGGGGAACAACATAAGATAAATAGTTTCATCCTTAGCTTCTCGGATTTAAATAGATTACAAATCCTATTAAAGGTTCGAAGATGTTCGTTTGGATCTTCTTTTGTTGTACCACTAGTGACCATGTGTAGGATTTTTCCTTTGATTTCAAAATCTGGCGTATTAACATCCGACTGAATAATGGCGTGACCTTGGCCCATGCGTGTGGCTCTCATTCGGTCTTCCATACTTTGAGGTTCCGTTATTTCCATATTTGAATTTGTTGAATTTAAATCATTAGAAGATTCTGATTTAACGGTTTGTAGTTCAGGAGGAATTATTAGTGGTTTAAGATCTTGGAATTGTCCTTGAATATCCTCCAGGTTTTCAATTGTGAAGTCGGGTTCAAAAAATGGATTATCGAAAATTTAAGTTGGAGATCTTGTTTGACTAGATGATGATTATAAAGAAAAATCAATGACGGCAATATTAGCTAGATGTCTTGATCGAGTTACAGGTGGTGAATGTATGAAAGGTGGTGAACGTTTTGCTCGGTACATTCACTGAATATCCTATTAGTTATAAAAATAAAAATTATATAAGTTATCAAATTAATAGACTTTTCTGATTTTGCCCACGTTTCGAATAGCCAATAGATGCAGCAGGTAGCTAGGACCCTTTAAATCGGAAGCTCACAACTCGCCACTAACAAATCCAACTATTACTACGAACCAGAAATTTGGTGTCTATCGATTTAATCGCTTTTTATAATTTTTCGTCGAAATTTAAAGAAGATAAAAATCTATGTCCTAAAAACTAGAGCGTAGAAATAAAAAAGAAAAAGCGCATCGAAAAACGTCGAAAATAAAAAAATTAAAAAAGAAAAACGTCGAAACTTAAAAGTCTAAAAATTAAATCTAAAAAGTTGCGCCTAAAGGTATTAAGGCTTAAAAGGAATTCTATTTTGAAAACGAAAATAAACTTAATTTAGGCACTAAAATATATAAACGGCGTCGCAAAATTCTAAAGCGCCTAAATCTTAATTCTAAAGAAAAAGCACTTAAGGAATTTTACGGCAAAATCTAAAAACAAGAAATATAAAAATAACTACGGAAAAATACTAAACTTAAAACTATATAACGAACGATAAATATACAAATTAGGAATAAAAAGCTACAAAATATAAAAAGGAACTAAATTTATAAAAATACAATAAAAATATTATTTTTATATTATTTATATAAAAGGATTAAATTTTTTTAATTAATAAAACTAATAAAACTTAAATTACAAATTAAAACTAAAAACTAAACTAATTAATATTTTAATTAAACCATAATTAAAATTAATTAATAATAATTATTTATAAAAACCCTACCGTATTAATTAGTCCGAGGATCAGACTTGTCCAGTCACACCATGCGATCGCATGGCCCAGCAAACTAGAAATGATTTCGGGCTTAAATCAGTTTCGGCCCAACTTTAATATTTATTTGTTTTTTTGATTTTCAAAAATATATATTTAGAATATTTATAAAATAAAATAAACTTATATTTTACAATCTAAAAATAAAAATACTAATTAATTTTATAAATTATGAACAAAATCTTTAAGAATATGCTTTTTTTAAACACTTATATAAAATGTTTTTATGAAATAAGAAATAATATATTTTTACAAAAAAATATAGTTTTAATAAAATATAGCATTTTTCACTGCGTCCCTGGCAGCGGCGCCAAAAACTTGATGTGCGAGCGGAGGTGTACGAAATACTATTATTTTTAATATGAAATACGGTACAATTTACACAAGTTTTAATTATTTATATAGATGGGATATACCTAAACCTTGCTACAACACTATAGGCAGTGTACCTAATCGTAGAGTAGTGAAGTTTTAGTAAGTCCGGTTCGTTCCATAGGGAGCTAGTCATTACATACTATATTTTTATAAAACTATATTTATACAAAATATATATAATTATATATAGGTAGTAATATTATAAAAGGGGTTTACCGTTTAATGACCGGTTTGTCGATTTTATATTTTAAGTGTAAAGATAAATGACGACAATTAAAGTGCGTAAAATAAATAACAATATTAAAATGACAATAAAATGACAGTAAATAAAAGTACGATGAGAAATACAATAAAAGAATTATGCTCATTTAAAATTCCGTAATCATGATGTTTGACGTTTTGATTTTATTTTATTACCCTGGGTTTATTATCCTTTGTCCTGGATTTATTTCAAACCCATATGGTTTTTGTCCATAATAGTCCATCGGTCATAATTATAAAATGCTCGTCAAATTAACCTTATACCCGGAGTCAAATATTCCAACTAATTAGGGATTTAGACTGTAACAAGGTTTTAATACTTTGTTAATTACACACCAGGTTATCGACTGTATGTAATCCATGGTTTTAATACTTTGTTAACAATTACACCAATTACCCTTATATGTAATCCACCCCTGTTTTAATTAGTCCATGATATATTAATTTATTCATTTGGCCAAAATGAATAATAAATTACCCAATCCAATTGATTAATTAAATGATTGTAAAAGATGTCGTATAAATGTCACTAAATAGGACATTCATAATCATTTAATAATTATTAGATTAAATAATTTGAGAATGGGTTTAACATATTCCAATTAGTTGTCATTCTATTAGACGATTACCCCCATCCATTAATAGTCCATAGTCCAATGTCCACAAGTGTCGGTCTTTTGGCTAAACCCTAATTATGGTCCAAAGCCCAATAACCCCATGTTAATATTTAGTCCAACATCACGATTACTTCGGCTCAAATAAGCATAATAATAACTTAGTTACGAGACATTAATGTTTTATAGTGATTATTATTAAAAGGAAGAGCATAGCTTACAGTGATTATTAATCGCGTAGCGTTACACGGACAGAGTTTTGACTTTAAAACCCGTAAAACATTTCTTACAATATCCCAATTATTATTAATCTTATACTAAACTTAATATTTTAAATATAAATATAGATTACAGAAAGAAAGAGAGAAAATAAGAGTTGAAGGTGTGTGTAACTCGTCTGAAAAATTTCTCAATTTATAGACTTGGCCAGGGATTTGGGGCCATGCGATCGCATGGCTTTGATGCCTTATTCCCATGCGATCGCATGAAAGGCTGCTCCAGCTCACCTTGTTGATTTAAACGTGGGAGGCTACTGATTAAATTAATATATATATATATATATATATATATATATATATATATATATATATATATATATATATATATAATTATATATATATTATATTATATTCTTGTGCATAGTAGACTTGTAATTTTAGCTCCGTTGAGTCGTACGTTGATAGTTGATTCATGTCTCGGTTCCGGATTTTCGAACGTCTTTTCGTACGCGTAGATATCTTGTACTTTGCGTTCTGTGACTTGTACTCTTGTCAATATTTAGACGTTAATCATCAATAAATTGAACCACTTGGATTGTATCTTGTATATTTGAGCTTTTTGGTCATTTTGGTCTTCAAATCTTCATTTTCGTCTTTCGTCTTCGCACTTATTTATTTAAACGAATATTACTTGGAATTAGAACAATTTGCAACTAAAAACTTTACATATTGGAATGATATTACCCTAAATATATGTTCATTTGGAGCACTATCAGTGAATTTTGGCTTCGAAGGGTTCAATTTCTCGTCGATATTGTGTCATCCGTAGGAATTCAAGTGGACCCCGAGAAGATTTTGACAATCGAGAAATGGGATTGTCCGACTAAACTGACGAAAATTCGTAGTTTCCTAGGTTTGGCCGGATATTATCTAAGGTTTAACCAAGACTTCTTCAAGATTACTTCCCCTTTTGACTAAGCTGACTCTGCGAAGTTTCTTTGGGGAAGTGATCAATAGATGGCGTTTCGGATTTTGAAAGAGAAGTTGTGTAGTGCTCCACTGTTGGTGTTACCAGAAGGAGTCGAGGATATGTCAGTGTAGTACGATGTGCCTTTAAATGGTTTGGAGTGTGTCCTTATGCAACGTGGGCAAGTTAGAGCCTACGCATCGAGACAACTAAATGATTATGAAAAGAACTACCCCACTCACGATCTTGAATTGGTGGCGGTGATGCATGCATTGTAAATTTGGCACCATTACTTGTATGGTGAAAAGTGTAAAATCAATACCGACCATAAGAGTTTGAAATATTTCTTCTATCAAAGAGACTTGAATAATCACCAGCGTAGATGGTTAGATCTCTTAAAGGAATATGATTGTGAGATACTTTACCACAAGGGTAAACCTAATGTGGTGGCGGATGCTTTGAGTCGGAAGGATAGTACTCCGAGTATTCGAGTTGAATCATTGCGGTTGATAATCAAAAACAGTATGATTCGTAAGATTTGGGAAGCGTAAGCACAAGCCTTTAGATCGGGTGAATCTAGAAAGGATGAAGGTATGAAAGGTAAAGGTGTATTTCTTGAAGAAAATGAAAATAGGTTATTAACTATGCACGGTAGAGTTTGGATTCCGCGGGGAAGTGAAATTAAGCAACTGTTCACTGTTGCTTGATGAAGCTCATAAGCCTAATTATTCTATTTATCCCGTCACTACTAAAATGTATCATGATTTTAAGGAGGAGTATTGGTGGCCCGGTCTAAAGCGGGATATTGGGAATTATGTGGAGAAGTGCCTTACTTGTTTGCAAGTGAAGGCCGAGCATCAAAAGTCATATGGTTGTTGCAACCATTGGAGATTCCTAAATGAAAATGTGAGAACATTACCATGGATTTTATCATGAAGTTGCCAAAGACGCTGAAAACCCAATTTGATACTATATGGTTGTGATACCGGCCAAAAAGTCACGTTTTCAACTCGGTATTAAGGCCCAAAAACAATAAAGTTCCAAACCTTATCGCCAAAATACCCGCTTCGTCGGTTAAAATTAAAGAACAAGTGATTACGAAACGGAGCAAAAATAATCAAGAGAATTGGAGCTAAAATGAAGATTCTAGAGTGAAAATGATGAAAGACATGAAATCAAGTTACGGTCCAGTGAATTCAGCAAACTAGGGCAGGCCAAACGGCTTACCAAATGGCCTGCCCGACCAAGGCAAACGGGCACAAGAAACGGGCCACCTTGCAAACGGCCCTTGCAAACGGCCTGCTAAACGTCCTGCCAGCCGTTTGCAGGCAAATTTCAAGTCTATTTAAAGGGGTCTTTGTCATCCATTTTCACACACACTTCAATTCACTTCTTTCTCTATTTTTCTACAATATTAGTCATACTTTCAAGGTCTTCGACTCTATGTGGGAAACCTAGTACCCGGAAAAGAACACCGAAGATTGTATTAGGAGTGGTCTGGAGTTTGAAGTTGTCACTTTTGTATTCGGAACTCGTTTAATCTGACGGTACTTCTATCCTTTGTCTTTAATTAATGTTTTTCATTGTTATGCTTTGTGATATTGTTGCCATGATTAGCGAGTAGTTATCTTTAGTGTATGCTATGATGTAGTCATTCATAATGCCGAAATAATATTATGGCTTGTGTATATTGTCAAGATCCTTTCCGATTATGCATTAAACTCAATCGCTTTTCCAACTAATAGAACATAGTTATTAGCTCTATTATTGGGAAGTCGCGAATCCCAATTCAGAGTACGCTATCTGTGTTACTCCTTGGTAAGAGAAGTCTATCGGATACAACGTAAGTTTGACCGAGGCACACCGGTTGTAGTAAGTCAACCAAGCTTTGGATTCCGACTGAGGACTCTTTCGTAGTGAAACATCTAACTAGACCCCAAGTACATTGTCGGTCCAAGACCATGCTAGTGTAGTCACAAGGCATATAAACTTCGTACGTGCACGTTGAAGCACAACGGTTATTGTAAGCTGTACCTCTGCTAAGTAAGGCCATGGAACCCGGTCAGTGCTGATTAGTACACTTCACCATAACGCGGTCTCAAGCATTGCATCCCACTTGAGGGATTCTTGGTTAATTAAGGAACTATTTGTTTAAATACATAAAGGATTGGACCTTTAGTATAATCGAACGAGTTCATGGAAGTCAAAACCCGACTTAGCCATGGTGTTCTTATGGTTGAATTCTTTTAAGGGCCTAACTATCTTTTAAACCCAATCACTAACGAAAGTATCGAAACACATCACGTCTCTTGGATATGGCAAACCCTGTATTCTATTATGCTTAAGGAAGTTTAGACCTTTGTGGAATGTTAACATGTCACCCAACCGAGTCGCTCAATTTGATGAGCTGTCTGAACGTATATGCCTGTAGTCAGACTGCACGTACATCGAGGGTAAGGGACGTTGCTGTCTATTCGGAATCTTCAAGCCTATCGCATTACCCAGTGACATGTCTTATGACTGGGGCATTTATCACTAGTGTAATGAATACAAGGTCACTACCTATTCATGAGCTAGCATTCCAAAATCTCTGCAAAGTAACTGATGAAATCATAGCATGTGCTTGTTTTAACCTTATCTGAATTACAAATTTTATCGTATTTACTTTATTTCATCTTATAAACTAGAAAACCCAAAATTATGCAACAAACCACTACTCCTTCACGTTAGGATTATCTTAAGCTTACTTATAGGTTCGATTCTACTGATATCTTAAAAATACGACCTTAGGTCATACTTCCCTTACTCATAATAAGGAGTAGTAAGATTTAGGCCCCGCTAAATATAAATTTAAAACTATTGATCGCTACCTTGATTAGCCGATTATGACGCTGTGCGACCTGACGACACCGCATAAATAAAACCGTCTTTTCGACCGTATCATTGTCGCCATATCAGTAAGTTTTTGGCGTCGCTGCCGGGGAACTGGTATCAGACAATACTTCTTTTATCAAACTCATTCACAAGCATTTAGTGGTGTCTAAGAAGGACAATTATACACAGAATTGGTTGTTGGATTTTTCGAACAGTCTCCAATTATATTAGAACCAAACGGATCCTGCCTCTCTTTGGTAGTCGGTCTAGCCACTTAGTTTGTTGAATACTTCGTGCGAAGCTCTATTATTGAAATACCAGGGAATAAGTAGCAAGAACCAAAAACATATTTAAACTTAGGATAATTAGATTCGATTACCTTAAAATTATCTTAGATTACTTTAGATTAAGGCACCTTGGATTACTTTAGAATATTTTAGAATAACCTTAGATTAGACTAAATTAGGAACTTAGCTTATCTGCTCAAAAATTAAAAACAAAAAGGCATACCCAGTGTATGACCCAAACCCGATCTAGACCAGGGCCGTTGTTATTCGTACCTGATCCAGACGCAATAATCTCTAAAGCACGCAAGGAAGAACGAATCAGAAATCGAATGGCGTTACGCATTACTTTAGCAGAAAACACCAAACCCTCGATTGAAGGTCGAGGAGGACCGATCAGATTCCCAGAGATTCAAGGATACTCTTTCGAATTGAAATATCACATTATACAGCTCATCCAAAATGGCTGTCAATTTCATGGATTACCGAATGATGATCCTAACTCTCACCTTGATAAATTCATATCTCTTTCGAACTCCTATAAACAGACAGGGATAGGACAAGATATAGTCCGGCTATACTTGTTCCCCTATTCTCTCACTCATCATGCACAAACATGGTTTGAAGGATTGGAAAAAGATTCCATCACGTCATGGACGGAGATGGCTACTAAATTTCTGACCAAATATTTCCCTCCTTCTAAACAAATCAAACTTAAGAATGGCATCATTAACTTTAAATAAAGTTATGATGAATCTCTTTACACTGCATGAGAGTGATTTAAAACCCTGCTGAAGAAATGCCCTAATCACCAGTTAGAACGGTCAGCCCAAATCTGTACCTTCTACAATGGTCTTACGTTAAATCATAGGACGACTATTAATGCAGCAGCTCAAGGAAATCTGATGAACCAAACCGCAGACGAAGCATGGGAATTGCTCGAGAACATGACAATGCATCATCATGACTGGAAAAGTGGTGAAACAACTTCATCATCTGCACCACTCTTCGCACTTAATAATCAAACGGAGGCCATCAAATCTCTCACAGAAAAGATGGAATCTCTTTCCAAACAACTCGGAGAATTGAAGACGCAACCACCGCAAGTTAACCAGGTCCAGGCCTGTGTTAATAGTACTAACCCGCAACCCACTGAAGAATATCAAGTTGAGTACGAGAATCCTGACGGTTCAGTCTGTTACATTCAATACCCAGCTCGTCAATCAATTCCCGGATTCAATTAACAACCTAGGGTTAACCAATTCCAAAGAAACAACCAGCCTTTTTGCTATCGTTACCCACCTTATCCACCCCAAAAATCTCAATTAACCTACGAACAATGACTTCCACTCACTGGTCCACCAGCTGAGGAAAATTCCCCAACCACCCAAATAACAAAAGTAACCAACCCTGCTCTCGGTACTGATGATCAGTTGACTCAGTTCATCCAAGGACAACAATAGTTGAATCAGAAAACTGCATCTAGACAAGACCAGATGGAGATACTAATGATAAATCAATTGGCTCTGCTCAAAAGTCTAGAAACGCGGCTCGAACAGTTATCATAATGCCTTGAAACCCGACCACAAGGAAGGTTACCTAGTAATACTATCCAAAATCCCCACATAGAGGAAGCTAAGAAAATGGATTCCATAATCTCGGATGAAGAACCACGAAGAATGTCAGCTAGGCTCAAGAACAAATCAACATATACTCAGAAGCTATCCACTGCAACTCTAGTTTGTGTACCTTACCCTGGAAGGCTATAGGAGGAACATGTAGTGACCCGAACTTTTCCATGTTTATATATATTAAATGAAATTGATATTTACATGATTAAGTGTTTCCAACATGTTAAGCAATCAAACTTGTTAAGACTTGATTAATTGAAATAGGTTTCATATAGACAATCGACCACCCAAGTTGACCGGTGATTCACGAACGTTAAAACTTGTAAAAAATATTTGATGACATATATATGATTATATATATAGTTAACATGATATTATGATAAGTAAGTATCTCATTAGGTATTTTAACAATGAGTTATATACATAAAATTTAGTTTATTGAATTAAGAAACTCGAAACGATATATATAACGATTATCGTTATAACAACGTCTTACTAAATACATATGAATCGTATTAAGATATTGATACACTATGTTTAATCATGATAAATGATAAGTAAACATGTCATTATGTATATTAACAATGAACTACATATGTAAAAACAAGACTACTAACTTAAGGTTTTCGAAACGAGACATATATGTAACGATTATCGTTGTAACGACATTTAAATATATATATATATCATATTAAGATATAGTAATGTATCATAATATCATGATAATATAATAATTTAACATCTCATTAGATATAATAAACATTGGGTTAACAACATTTAACAAGATCGTTAACTTAAAGGTTTCAAATCAACATTTACATGTAACGACTAACGATGACTTAACGACTCAGTTAAAATGTATATACATGTAGTGTTTTAATATGTATTCATACACTTTTGAAAGACTTCAAGACACTTATCAAAATACTTCTACTTAACAAAAATGCTTACAATTACATCCTCGTTCAGTTTCATCAACAATTCTACTCGTACCGTATTCGTACTCGTACAATACACAGCTTTTCGATGTATGTACTACTGTTATATACAAACCAATGATCAGCTGTTAGCAGCCCATGTGAGTTACCTAACACATGTGGGAACCATCATTTGGCAACTAGCATGAAATATCTCATAAAATTACAAAAATATGAGTAATCATTCATGACTTATTTGCATGAAAACAAAATTACACATCCTTTATATCTAATCCATATACCAACGACCAAAAACACCTACAAACACTTTCATTCTTCAATTTTCTTCATCTAAGTGATCTCTCTCAAGTTCTATCTTCAAGTTCTAAGTGTTCTTCATAAATTCTATAAGTTCTAGTTTCATAAAATCAAGAATACTTCCAAGTTTGCTAGCTTACTTCCAATCTTGTAAAGTGATCATCCAACTTCAAGAAATCTTTCTTATTTACAGTAAGATATCTTTATAATATAAGGTAATACTCATATTCAAACTTTGATTCAATTTCTATAACTATAACAATCTTATTTCGAGTGGAAATCTTACTTGAACTTGTTTTCGTGTCATGATTCTGCTTCAAGAACTTTCAAGCCATCCAAGGATCTTTTGAAGCTAGATCTATTTTTTTCATTTCCAGTAGGTTTATCCACAAAACCTGAGGTAGTAATGATGTTCATAACATCATTCGATTCATATATATAAAACTACCTTATTCGAAGGTTTAAACTTGAAATCACTAGAACATAGTTTAGTTAATTCTAAACTTGTTCGCAAATAAAAGTTAATCCTTCTAACTTGAATTTTAAAACCGGAAAACACGAAAAACACCGTAAAACCGGATATACGCCGTTGTAGTAACACCGCGGGCTGTTTTGGGTTAGTTAATTAAAAACTATGATAAACTTTGATTTAAAAGTTGTTCTTCTGGGAAAATGATTTTTCTTATGAACATGAAACTATATCCAAAAATCATGGTTAAACTCAAAGTGGAAGTATGTTTTCCAAAATGGTCATCTAGACGTCGTTCTTTCGACTGAAATGACTACCTTTACAAAAACGACTTGTAACCTATAATTTTGACTATAAACTTATACTTTTTCTATATAGATTCATAAACTTAAGTTCAATATGAAACCATAGCAATTGGATTCACTCAAAACGGATTTAAAACAAAGAAGTTATGGGTAAAACAAGATTGGTTATTTTTGCTTGTTGTAGCTACGTGAAAATTGGTAACAAATCTATATTAATCATATCCTAGCTATTTTATATTGTATTATACATGTATTCTAATATATTATGTAATCTTGGGATACCATAGACACGTATGCAAATGTTTTGACATATCATATCGAGCCATATATATATATTATTTGAAACAACCATACACACTCTATATGCAGTAATGTTGGAGTTAGCTATACATGGTTGAGGTTGATTCCAAAAATATATATAGTTTGAGTTATGATCTAGCCTGAGACGTGTATACACTGGGTCTTGGATTGATTCAAGATAATATATATCTATTTATTTCTGTACATCTAATTATGGCAACTAGTTGTAGGTTACTAACAAGGACAACTGACTTAATAAACTTAAAACAGTAAAACGTATTAAAAATGTTGTAAATATATTTTGAACATACTTTGATATATATGTACATATTTGTTATAGGTTCGTGAATCGACCAGTGGCCAAGTCTTACTTCCCGACGAAGTAAAAATCTGTGAAAGTGAGTTATAGTCCCACTTTTAAAATCTAATATTTTGGGATGAGAATACATGCAGTTTTATAAATGTTTTACGAAATAGACACAAGTAAATGAAACTATATTATATGGGTGAATGATCGAAGCCGAATATGCCCCTTTTGCTTGGTAGCCTAAGAATTAGTAAACCGATCTACTAATTGACGCGAATCCTAAAGATAGATCTATTAGGCCTAACGAACCCCATCCAAAGTACCGGATGCTTTCGTATTTCGAATTCGTTTTTATCATGTCCGAAGGATTTCCCGGAATGATAGGGGATATTTTTATATGCATCTTGTTAATGTCGGTTACCATGTGTTCACCATATGAATGTTTTTTATCTCTATGTATGGGATGTATATTGAAATATGAAATCTTGTGGTCTATTATTATGATTTGATAATATATAGGTTAAACCTATAACTCACCAACATTTTTGTTGACATTTTAAGCATGTTTATTCTCAGGTAATTATTAAGAGCTTCCGCTGTTACATACTAAAATAAGGACAAGATTTGGAGTCCCTGCTTGTATGATATTATGTAAAAACTGCATTCAAGAAACTTATTTTTGATGTAATTTATTCTTATTGTAAACCATTATGTAATGGTCGTGAGTAAACGGTATATTTTAGATTATCATTATTTGATAATCTACGTAATGCTTTTTAAACCTTTATAGATAAAATAAAGGTTATGGTTGTTTTAAAAATAAATGCAGTCTTTGAAAAACGTCTCATATAGAGGTCAAAACCTCGCGACGAAATCAATTAATATGGAACGTTTATAATCAATATGAACGGGACATTTCAGTTGGTATCCGAGCATTGGTCTTAGAGAACCAGAAAATTGCATTAGTGTGTCTTACCAAGTTTGTTAGGATGCATTAGTGAGTCTGGACTTCGACCGTGTTTTTCTTCAAAAACGATTTCTTAACATTTTTTTTGTTGGAAACTATATATTATTAACATGTAAATATTATGTGATATATTAATCTCTTAACGTGTTTGATATTGTGTGATAGATGTCTACCTCTAGTACAAATCCCATTGATTCAACTAATAATAATAAAGAGTCGAATATATTTTGGGAAGATTCACAAATTCCCGAAGAGGAACAGGAAGAGGAGGAACCGGAAGAGGAGGAACCAGAATAAGAGGAACCAGAAGAGGATGAATCGGAAGAGGAGAAACCAGAAGACGAAGAGGTTTCGGAAGAAGAAATATTGATACCATAGTAAATCGATTAAATAAAAGAAAATTCTCAATCAACGGACCAAAGTTAATAATGGTCAATGGTGTTTCTGCCGAGGAAGCAAAATATTGGGAAGATTACCAATTTTCCGATGAATCGGATCCCGATGAGGATTCCGATGATGTTATAGAAATTACCTCGACCCAATTTAATAAAGCGAAAGAAAATAATAAGGGAAAAGGTATAAAAATAGAGAAACCCGATTCCAACCCCGATGAACTTTATATGTAACGACGGCTCGTATTAGAGGAACACCATATATTCCTAGAAAATTAGGAAAATGAACCAAGTCCGAAGAAGAAGAAACCAGTGATTCAGATTAGAGGGTTGTAATCATGTTGTATATTATATGTATTGTAGTGTGCTTGTACTTTTATGTTCTATGTAAAAATTGCTTGTATTGTTTGTTAATTATCTTTTATGAATCTAATCCTTGTCTATTTTACAGTATAAAAACAAAATGGACGTTAAGGGTAGACAACCAAATATTTTAGAAGAACTACCAGAGGATATGATTGAGGAAATCTTGTCTAGAATCAGTCAGAATTCATCAGCACATTTAGTTATGGCGAAATTAACTTGTCAAACATTTGAAAGACTTTCCAGAAATGCCTTAGTTTATAAAAGGCTTTCCTTTGATAGGTGGGGTATATCACACTGGGAGACCGTAAGTTACGCCGTGTTTTCTTTAAAGCATTAAATGCGGGGAACCCAAATGCAATTTTACGCTACGGGTTAAGAACCTATTTTGACTCAACATATCCCAACATAGGATTTCGTGAATTAGAAAGAGCTTCTAACATGCAACATAAAGAAGCATGTTATGCTTATGGGTTAGTGATGTTCGCTTCTTAGCAAAGTGAGAAAAAGAACACCGGATTGCAACTTTTAAATAAGACCTTCCCACAAGTGACGGATTCAGTAGTTGGGGTGAGAAACAAGGTTTTTAGATTATTACGGGGCTGTTGGACATTACGAAACCCTCGTCCTTTTGACGACATTACAACATGCTGCCTAGCCAATGGTCATAACGGTTATTTTCCACAAGACTAAGGATAGGAAGTCGTCTTAGTAAAACCAAAATGCATGACTTGTTTCTGGACTTATGAATTACGTGTCTTTATTTCCTTTGCTGAACAACTTGCGTATTAACTAGATTTATCTTCAAAACTGTCCTGTATCAAAGTGTACTATATTTCATGTTATATGTAATATAGCGAAGTTGTAAGTTTGAAGAATATTTGTATGTGATATATTATTATAATCAGTTTTTCATATAAAATTTTAGTAGTTGAATTGTATATTAGCTACTAAGTATGAACTTAACGGGTAGGTAGTACCCGAATTTAAACTTATAAAACGCTAATATGAAGAAAAAACTTTTATAAATGAGTTCATATTATGCTACGAAATACTATTGACTACTCTTAATATTATGTATGATTAACTCTATTCAGTTGGCTATTTTGAAGGAAATGGCACCGACTACTCGACACACCATGAATATGAGCGAAGAGGAATTTCGTACTTTTCTTGCTGCAAACATAGCTGCAGTACAGGCTGCGCTACATACCAACAATAACTCTGAATCTAGCAATGCAGCTAACGGCGCAAGAAATCGTGTAGGATGCACCTACAAAGAATTCACTGCGTACAAACCTTTGGAATTTGATGGAACCGAAGGACCAATTGGATTGAAAAGGTGGACCGAGAAAGTCGAATCGGTGTTTGCCATAAGTAAGTGTACTGAAGAGGACAAAGTTAAGTACGCTACGCATACCTTCACAGGTACTGCGTTAACATGGTGGAACACCTATTTTGAACAGGTAGGACAAAATGCTGCTTACGCACTAACGTTGTCGGCATTCAAACAATTGATGAACGAGCAGTACCGTCCTAGAAACGAAGTCAATAAACTCAAGGCAGAACTTAGAGAGTTACGAACACAAGGGTTTGACGTTACCACATATGAACGCCGATTCACAGAGTTGTGCCTATTGTGTCCGGGAGCATTCGAAGATGAAGAAGAGAAGATCAACGCGTTTGTAAAAGGGTTACCAGTAAGGATTCAAGAATATGTAAGTTCACACGAGCCTGCTTCTATACAGAAGGCAAGTCGAATGGCTCATAAACTCATAAATCAGATTGAGGGAAGAATTAAAGAGCAGGCAGCAGAAGAAACCAACACGAAACAACTCAAGAGGAAGTGGGAGGAAAACGGTGACAAGAGTCACCAGTACAACAACAACAACAATTACAACCACAATCGCAACAACTATCCCAACAACCACAACAACAATCGCAACAATAACCGCAATCCTAACAATAACTACAACAAACATCCCAACAACAACAACAACAACTACAACAATCATTTTAACAACAATAACAATCCCAACAATAACCTCAATAACAACAACGGCAACAAAAATCAAAAACAGCCATGTCATAGGTGTGAAGAAAATCATCAGAGGTTTTGCATGACATTTTGCAACAGGTGTAAAAGAAATGGTCATAGCGCGACAAAGTACGAGGTCTATGGACCAAAGTTTAACAGAACTAAAGGAACAAATAATGTCAGAACAAGTAATGCCGAAACGAATAGTGTCGGAGCAAGTAATACCAACGCTGTTTGTTATAAATGTGGAAAACCAGGCCACATTATTAGAAATTGTCCGAATCAGGGGAATACTAATGGGCAGGGCCGTGGAAGAGTTTTAAATATTAATGCGGCAGAAGCACAGGAAGACCCGGAGCTTGTTACGGGTACGTTTCTTATTGACGATAAATCTGCTTATGTTTTATTTGATTCGGGTGCGGATAGAAGCTATATGAGTAGAGAATTTTGTGCTAAATTAAGTTGCCCATTGACGCCTTTGTATAGTAAATTTTTACTCGAATTAGCAAACGGTAAATTAATTTCAGCAGATAATATATGTCGGGAGAGAGAAATTAAATTGGGGGATGAAATGTTTAAAATTGATTTAATACCAGTTGAGTTAGGGAGTTTTGATTTAACAATTGGCATGGACTGGTTGAAAAAGGTGAGAGCAGAGGTCGTTTATTACAAAAATGCGATTCGCATTATGCGTGAAAAAGGAAAACCTTTAATGGTGTACGGAGAAAAGAACAACGCGAAATTAAATCTTATTAGTAGTTTGAAGGCGTAAAATCTAATAAGAAAAGGTTGTTACGTCATTCTAGCACACATCAAGGAAGTTAAACCTGAAGAAAAGAACATCAGTGATGTTCCCGTCGCAAAAGAATTTCCCGATGTATTTCCCAAAGAATTACCGGGATTACCCCCACATCGATCCGTTGAATTTCAAATAGACCTTGTACCAGGAGCTGCACCAATAGCTCGTGGTCCATACAGACTCGCACCCAGTGAAATGAAAGAATTACAAAGTCAGTTACAGGAACTTTTAGAGCGTGGTTTCATTCGACCAAGCACATCACCATGGGGAGCTCCTGTTTTGTTTGTCAAGAAGAAAGATGGTACATTCAGGTTGTGTATCGACTACCGAGAGTTAAACAAACTTACCATCAAGAACTGCTACCCACTACCGAGAATCGATGACTTATTTAATCAACTACAAGGCTCGTCTGTTTATTCGAAGATCGATTTACGTTCTGGATATCATCAAATGCGGGTGAAGGAGGATGATATTCCAAAGACTGCTTTTAGGACGCGTTACGGTCATTACGAGTTTATGGTTATGCCGTTTGGATTAACTAACGCACCAGCTGTGTTCATGGACCTCATGAACCGAGTGTGTGGGCCATATCTTGACAAGTTTGTCATTGTTTTCATCGATGACATACTTATTTACTCGAAGAATGATCAAGAGCACGAAGAACATTTGAGAAAAGTGCTAGAGTTGCTGAGAAAAGAAAAACTGTACGCTAAGTTTTCAAAGTGTGCATTTTGGTTGGATCCAGCAAAGATTGAAACCGTTGAAAAGTGAGAAACCCCGAAAACTCCGAAACACATACGCCAATTTTTAGGACTAGCTAGTTACTACAGAAGGTTCATCCAAGACTTTTCCAGAATAGCAAAACCCTTGACTGCATTAACGCATAAAGGGAAGAAATTTGAATGGAAAGATGAACAAGAGAAAGTGTTTCAATTGTTAAAGAAAAAGTTAACTACGGCACCTATATTGTCATTACCTGAAGGGAATGATGATTTTGTGATATATTGTGATGCCTCAAAGCAAGGTCTCGGTTGTGTATTAATGCAACGAACGAAAGTAATTGCTTATGCATCTAGACAATTGAAGATTCACGAACAGAATTATACGACGCATGATTTGGAATTAGGCGCGGTTGTTTTTGCATTAAAGACTTGGAAGAACTACTTATATGGGGTCAAAAGTATTATATATACCAACCACAAAAGTCTTCAACACATATTTAATCAGAAACAACTGAATATGAGGCAGCTTAGGTGGATTGAATTATTAAATGATTATGACTTTGAGATTCGTTACCACCCGGGGAAGGCAAATGTGGTAGCCGACGCCTTGAGCAGAAAGGACAGAGAACCCATTCGAGTAAAAGCTATGAATATAATTATTTACACTAACCTTGCTACTCAAATATAGGAGGCGCAACAAGGAGGTTTAAAAGAGGGAAATTTAAAGGATGAAATACCCAAAGGATAGGAGAAGCATCTTAATAATCGGGAAGATGGAACCCGGTATAGGGCTGAAAGAATTTGGGTACCAAAATTTAGAGATATAAGAGAAATGGTACTTAGAGAAGCTCATAAAACCAGATACTCAATACATGCTGGAACGGGGAAGATGTACAAGGATCTCAAGAAACATTTTTGGTGGCCAGGTATGAAAGCCGATGTTGCTAAATACGTAGGGGAATGTTTGACGTGTTCTAAGGTCAAAGCGGAGCATCAAAAACCATCAGGTCTACTTCAACAACCCGAAATCCCGGAATGGAAATGGGAAAACATTACCATAGATTTCATCACTAAATTGCCAAGGACTGCAAGTTGTTTTGATACTATTTGAGTAATAGTTGATCGTCTCACCAAATCGGCACACTTCCTGCCAATAAGAGAAGATGACAAGATGGAGAAGTTAGCACGACTGTATTTGAAGGAAGTCGTCTCCAGACATGGAATACCAATCTCTATTATCTCTGATAGGGATGTCAGATTTATTTCAAGATTCTGGCAGACATTACAGCAAGCATTAGGAACTCGTCTAGACATGAGTACTACATATCATCCACAAACTGATGGGTAGAGCGAAAGGACGATACAAATACTTGAAGACATGCTACGAGCATGTGATTTTGATTTCGGAAACAGTTGGGATCGACATCTACCGTTAGCAGAATTTTCCTACAACAACGGCTACCATTCAAGCATTGAGATGGTGCCGTTTGAAGCACTTTATGGTAGAAAGTGCAGGTCTCCGATTTGTTGGAGTGAATTGGGGGATAGACAGATTACGGGTCCCGAGATAATACAAGAAACTACCCAGAAGATCATCTAAATTCAACAACGGTTGAAAACCGCCCAAAGTTGACAAAAGAGCTACGCCGACATTAAAAGAAAAGATATAGAATTTGAAATTGGAGAGATGGTCATGCTTAAGGTTGCACCTTGGAAAGGTGTGGTTTGATTTGGTAAACGAGGGAAATTAAATCCAAGGTATATTGGACCATTCAAGATTATTGATCGTGTCGGACCAGTAGCTTACCGACTTGAGTTACCTCAACAACTCGCGGCTGTACATAACACTTTCCACGCCTCGAATTTGAAGAAATGTTTTGCTAAAGAAGATCTCACTATTCCGTTAGATGAAATCCAAATCAACGAAAAACTTCAATTCATTGAAGAACCCGTCGAAATAATGGATCGTGAGGTTAAAAGACTTAAACAAAACAAGATACCAATTGTTAAGGTTCGATGGAATGCTCATAGAGGACCCGAGTTCACCTGGGAACGAGAAGATCAGATGAAGAAGAAATACCCGCACTTATTTCCAGAAGATACGTCAACACCTCCAACTGCTTAAAATTTCAGGACGAAATTTATTTAACGGGTAGGTACTGTAGTGACCCGAACTTTTCCATGTTTATATATATTAAATGAAATTGATATTTACATGATTAAGTGTTTCCAACATGTTAAGCAATCAAACTTGTTAAGACTTGATTAATTGAAATAGGTTTCATATAGACAATCGATCACCCAAGTTGACCGGTGATTCACGAACGTTAAAACTTGTAAAAACTATATGATTACATATATATGATTATATATATAGTTAACATGATATTATGATAAGTAAGTATCTCATTAGGTATTTTAACAATGAGTTATATACATAAAATTTAGTTTATTGAATTAAGAAACTCGAAACGATATATATAACGATTATCGTTATAACAACGTCTTCCTAAATACATATGAATCATATTAAGATATTGATACACTATGTTTAATCATGATAAATGATAAGTAAACATGTCATTATGTATATTAATAATGAACTACATATGTAAAAACAAGACTACTAACTTAAGGTTTTCGAAACGAGACATATATGTAACGATTATCGTTGTAACGACATTTAAATGTATATATATCATATTAATATATAGTAATATATCATAATATCATGATAATATAATAATTTAACATCTCATTGGATATAATAAACATTGGGTTAACAACATTTACAAGATCGTTAACTTAAAGGTTTCAAATCAACATTTACATGTAACGACTAACGATGACTTAACGACTCAGTTAAAATGTATATACATGTAGTGTTTTAATATGTATTCATACACCTTTTAAAGACTTCAAGACACTTATCAAAATACTTCTACTTAACAAAAATGCTTACAATTACATCATCGTTCAGTTTCATCAACAATTCTACTCGTATGCACCCGTATTCGTACTCGTACAATACACAGCTTTTAGATGTATGTACTATATGTATATACACTCCAATGATCAGCTCTTAGCAGACCATGTGAGTCACCTAACACATGTGGGAACCATCATTTGGCAACTAGCATGAAATATCTCATAAAATTACAAAAATATGAGTAATCATTCATGACTTATTTACATGAAAACAAAATTACACATCCTTTATATCTAATCCATATACCAACGACCAAAAACACCTACAAACACTTTCATTCTTCAATTTTCTTCATCTAAGTGATCTCTCTCAAGTTCTATCTTCAAGTTCTAAGTGTTCTTCATAAATTCTATAAGTTTTAGTTTCATAAAATCAAGAATACGTCCTAGTTTGCTAGCTTACTTCCAATCTTGTAAAGTGATCATCCAACTTCAAGAAATCTTTCTTATTTACAGTAAGATATCTTTATAATACAAGGTAATACTCATATTCAAACTTTGATTCAATTTCTATAACTATAACAATCTTATTTTGAGTGGAAATCTTACTTGAACTTGTTTTCGTGTCATGATTCTACTTCAAGAATTTTCAAGCCATCCAAGGATCCTTTGAAGCTAGATCTATTTTTCTCATTTCCAGTAGGTTTATCCACAAAACCTGAGGTAGTAATGATATTCAGAACATCATTCGATTCATATATATAAAACTACCTTATTCGAAGGTTTAAACTTGAAATCACTGGAACATAGTTTAGTTAATTCTAAACTTGTTCGCAAACACAAGTTAATCCTTCTAACTTGACTTTTAAAATCAACTAAATACATGTTCTATATCTATATGATATGTTAACTTAATGATTTAAAACCGGAAAACACGAAAAACACGAAAAACACCGTAAAACCGGATATACGCCGTTGTAGTAACACCTCGGGCTGTTTTGGGTTAGTTAATTAAAAACTATGATAGAATTTGATTTAAAAGTTGTTCTTCTGGGAAAATGATTTTTCTTATGAACATGAAACTATATCCAAAAATCATGGTTAAACTCAAAGTGGAAGTATGTTTTCCAAAATGGTCATCTAGACGTCGTTTTTTCGACTGAAATGACTACAATTATAAAAACGACTTGTAAACTATAATTCCGACTATAAACTTATAATTTTTTTGTATAGATTCATAAACTTAATTTCAATATGAAACCATAGCAATTGGATTCACTCAAAACGGATTTAAAACGAAGAAGTTATGGGTAAAACAAGATTGGTTATTTTTGCTTGTTGTAGCTACGTGAAAATTGGTAACAAATCTATATTAATCATATCCTAGCTAACTTATATTGTATTATACATGTATTCTAATATATTATGTAATCTTGGGATAACATAGACACGTATGCAAATGTTTTGACATATCATATCGACCCATCTATATATATTATTTGGAACAACCATACACAATCTATATGCAGCAATGTTGGAGTTAGGTATACAGGGTTGAGGTTGATTCTAAAAATATATATAGTTTGAGTTGTGATCTAGCCTGAGACGTGTATACACTGGGTCGTGGATTGATTCAAGATAATATATATCGATTTATTTCTGTACATCTAATTATGGACAACAAGTTGTAGGTTACTAACAAGGACAACAGACTTAATAAACTTAAAACAGTAAAACGTATTAAAAATGTTGTAAATATATTTTGAACATACTTTGATATATTTGTACATATTTGTTATAGGTTCGTGAATCGACCAGTGGCCAAGTCTTACTTCCCGATGAAGTAAAAATCTGTGAAAGTGAGTTATAGTCCCACTTTTAAAATCTAATATTTTGGAATGAGAATACATGCAGTTTTATAAATGTTTTATGAAATAGACACAAGTAAATGAAGCTATATTATATGGGTGAATGATCGAAGCCGAATATGACCCTTTTGCTTGGTAGCCTAAGAATTAGTAAACCGATCTACTAATTGACGCGAATCCTAAAGATAGATCTATTGGGCCTAAAGAACCCCATCCAAAGTACCAGATGCTTTAGTACTTCGAATTCGTTTTTATCTTGTCCGAAGGATTTCTCAGAATGATAGGGGATATTCTTATATGCATCTTGTTAATGTCGGTTACCAGGTGTTCACCATATGAATGATTTTTATCTCTATGTATGGGATGCATATTGAAATATGAAATCTTGTGGTCTATTATTATGATTTGATAATATATAGGTTAAACCTATAACTCACCAACATTTTTGTTGACGTTTTAAGCATGTTTATTCTCAGGTGATTATTAAGTGCTTCCGCTGTTGCATACTAAAATAAGGACAAGATTTGGAGTCCATGCTTGTATGATATTATGTAAAAACTGCATTCAAGAAACTTATTTTTGATGTAATATATTCTTATTGTAAACCATTATGTAATGGTCGTGTGTAAACGGTATATTTTAGATTATCATTATTTGATAATCTGCGTAATGCTTTTTAAACCTTTATAGATAAAATAAAGGTTATGGTTGTTTTAAAAATGAATGCAGTCTTTGAAAAACATCTCATATAGAGGTCAAAACCTCGCGAAGAAATCAATTAATATTTAACGTTTATAATCAATATGAACGGGAGATTTCAGAACCATCCAAGCTTGATTCCTTCAAACTCGATGGAAGATTCCTGGACACCATGTCCAAGGTCCCCAACTAGAAGAGATACATCCGAAGGCTTCTCTCTACGAAGGAAAGGATACCATATTCTAGCAAAATTCCACTGAGTGAAGAATGCTCGGTATTACTCAGAAACTCTCTACCGCAAAAGCTAGGAGATACAGGCCGATTCATTTTCCCGTGTTCAATATACCAATCTGGAACCATTCATGCGCTAGCAGATTTAGGAGCTAGTATCAACCTAATCCCTACTCCCTCTACAAGAGATTAGAGTTAGGAGACTTTTCACCAACTAAAATGACAATGCAACTTGCCGATCACACAATTCGATATCCTAAGGGCATAGTTGAGAACGTCTTGGTGAAAGGTGACAAATTCTTGTATCCTGCAGATTTTGTAGTGATGGACATTAAGGAAGACCTACACACACCAATAGTGTTAGAAAGACTTTTCATGAATACGGCTAGGACTTTCATTGATGTGTACAATCAAACCTTGATCTTACGATCACATGGGAGAGCGTTACCTTCAAAATTAACTGACATACTGATCTTTCTGGACAGGCAGAGATGTTTCCACCAGACGAATCACTTTCGATGATGAGTCTCCACCACCAGCTGATGATATCGAGATGTGTGTCGAATCACAGTCTGCTGACGACCCAGAAATGGAAAAAGAGGATCCCAGCGAAGAAATAAAGGAAGAGGATGAATCGGAAGAGGAAGAGGAAATGAGAGATGTAAAAGAAACTGCGATAATACCCTCTCTAAGCCTGTAATGTCACGAAGAATTAATGAGGCTTGAGACAGAAGATCACAGTTTAATCACTCGTTTCAAGAAGAAAACTAATAAGGTTGAGGTTAAGGATATAGAAATTGACCCTGCAAATGTCGAAGTGAAAAACCAGAATACTGAAGAAGCACGTTCATCAGACGTATCCTCAGAAGACTATTATACCGATGATGAGGAGGAATAAAAATATGAAGACATTCTGGATAACTCATATTCTCCATCCGAACTAGATCAGGAAGACCCGGACTCTTCTTCAGATCAAATTCTGGTCATATCTACTCATGCCGACATGATAACCTTCATCAATGACACCGATGAATTTGAAGATATTCTCGAAGCCATCCGTAAATCAACAATTGATTTCACGATACGCTTAGCAGAACGAATCACGACAATTAGAGATGAATACAACCTCTATCTACAAAGAGAAGACAATAATGTTGACATCCAAGAAGAGCGCATTCAAGACTTTATCAATACCCTTCACGATCATATCTACCGCGAAGAAAGGCAACGAGAGCATAACTCAGTGGTTTACACTATTTTAGAGACAAGATTTTGTCGAGATCATAAGATCATTTACTCTAAGGTTTAAAACACCTTAGCCAGATCTGTACTTCCGTTCTCAGCAAATCAACGAGTACTACTGACTCTCATCCAGAAACATATGGATCTCTCCACCAGACGCCCGACTTATCACTCTGATTTGCAAATGATCGAGGATATTCACAGCTTCTTCGCTTACTTGAAAAGAGATAATTTTGAAAACACACCAGAGAGGCTAGTGATTTATGTAACAATTGATCACCACCTTGATCTAATAATCAAAGAGTTACAAGACGTAGTGGCAGAAGAAGGAAGACGCAACAATCCATTCTCACATCTTAAACCAGATCGAGTCAACATTGCCACCTATGTTATGAAGCAGATAGCATGTATCTTCCATGAATCCACGGATCCTAGTTTCACATTCAAAGCTGGATGTGGGGAGATATACTCAAAGACGGTGACATTAATGCTTGGGTCAGGGCTGCTCTTCACTTCTTTTCAGCTTCGCCTCGTGACTAATCTGTGCAAGGCTACAGACTCCTACTGTGGAGACCACCGATCAGAAGATTTTGAGATACTGAAGATGCAATTTCTAACACTATTTAAAGATCTCCGAAATGAACATCTTATTAAAGAAGTAATCACCACCAGCACTGCCTCGATGATTCACATTCATGGATCAATCAGCAGAGCAGTGGATCATATTCTTATCGAACTTCAAGATTTGTCACGAGCCGAAACTGCACATTATCTCTCTTTCAGAAGATCTTCAAGAGAAGTACTAGATCTGCTACCACTTTTGATCCGACACTTTCTCAGGATTTATCCACCAAGACTCACATTCCTTAAAGAACACCAAGATCACAACTACCAGAGGGGAATGTCTCCCTTTTAGGTATCATTACGGTCAATCCAACGACCTTAAACAACAGTGCTTCTCAGGAGGCAACCCGTGCAATAAAGTAGAAAAGAAGAATAAAGGATGACAAATGAGCCGATCAACAAAGGACGAAACTTCCAAGATTGCGAAAACAACCTATCTTCATCCGCTAGGGGTACTCCTTTCTTCCCGTTACTAGCTCAAATTTTAAATTATCCCACATCCTAGCTTATAACTAAGTGTGGGATTCCAACCCAAATAAACACTAGAAAAATATTCCCAAATCTTTAACTAAAACACATAAGTGTGGGATACACTGGGAACATTGAGGACAATGTTCGTTTAAGTGTGGGATGTTGGTATAATCTTTTTATGCTATATTAAAATAACTCATTACAGAGATTCCGAGTTCTTAAGCCAAATTTCAAAATTTTTAACAAGAGAAATCCTTTTTGAAAAAGTATTTTTGAAAACCTGAAACGTTTGTAAATAAAATTAAGGCTTAAGTAAGATAGAAATCTTGTTGGGACGAACCAAATCTCTAACAGAGCATTGCATGACCAGGCATTATCGACCTAAATTGATTATGGTGAGGCACCCAAATACGACCAGCATTCATCTTTAATGCTTCGCTATTTTCCGTTGAGAGAGCCAATGTCTGTACTCAGAATCAGAACTTGCTCTAGATCTATATTTTTAAGTGACGAAATGTGATTCGATTATGATCAGAAGAGTTAGCCATTTGTCAAAAATAAGTCTTTCACTCCTCCACTACTTCTACCACACCAACTCATCCACATCATCTTTATTATCACTCGAAAAATTCAGAAAATAAATTCCTTTCAAAAACCCGATGTTATAAACCTCTCAAGTATCACGGCAAAGGTCTTGAAAAAGTTTACTGGAAAAAAGTTTCTCGAGATAAAATCTCAAAAAAAAAGTTCAAAATTCTGAAAAAAAATGAGTAGAACTTATAAAGAGAAACATCGAAGAAGAACTTGACCACAAATGCTTATCACTCCAAAGGAGAAAAGTTCAAAAGTGCTTCTCGAAAAAAATCGGCACTCCTATCTATCTTAAATTTTTCGGAATTCTGAATAAAAGTCTTTAAAGACTATATTACCTTTTCTCACCCCCTTAAAACAACTTCAATGCCACTCTAAAATTCCTTTCCATATTGACAAATGACCTAGAAGCTACGGTTACTACCGTTCTCACATTAGTAGTAAGGATTTGAGTCTTTATCAAGCCTATGACGATGGGTGCAACATGACTGGCTATGAGTGAATTTATTTCTTAGATCTATAGGGAACCCTAAACACTTGAGTGATTTGAGTGACCCGTGAAAGCTAGCCTAAGTCATGTAACCTCCTCGCATGCTTGCAGAGATAGTTTCAACGCTAACATAGATAACTTACCTTACCTTTCACTCTTATAATAAAAAGCAAACCGCTTAGGCTATTAGAAAAGAAACTTCAAAAATATTTCTTAAGGTAAAAACGAGAAGTTTGCTTCGAAACAATCAAAGTCTAAGTGTGGGATATTTGATATCGGCTAAAAAGTCACATTTTCACCACGGTATTAAGGCCCAAAAATATTATAGTTCCAAACTTTATTGCCAAAATACCTGCTTCGTCGGTAAAAATTGAAGAACAGGTGATTACGAAGACGGTGAAAAAGAATCAAGAGAATCGGAGCTAAAACGAAAATTCTAGAGCGAAAACGGTGAAAGACGAGAAATCAAGTTACGATCTAGTGAATTCAGCAAACCAGGGCAGGCTAAACGGCTTGCCAAATGGCCTGTCACTAGGGAAAATGGCTTGCCATACAGCCAAGGTAAACGGGCACAAGAAACGGGCCACCTTGCAAACGGCCCGTTAGGACCCCGAAGTTGTATAGTGTTAATGTGAATTAAGCTTAAATGAAGGTTCCTTAGAAGAGGGCTATATAAGGAACCTAAGTAGTCCTAATTAGATAGTCATTGCATTGTAAACGAGTTCTAGAAGCTGTGGAATGTAAATTGTACCGATTCTCTCTCATACCGAATCTCCTTCACACTTACCGAATCTCATTCTATCTTATCATTTCTCTCAATCTCAACATGATCTGACCTATCATTTGGTATCAGAGCTTCCAGGGAGTGATATTACATCACTAGATCGATTCAGAGATTGAAGATTACAGAATCTGAGCACTTTCGGTTTATTGAATCAGATTCGGTATTATCGAATCTGATAATCTGACGTTCAGATTCTTGTGATAAGTTCAGCGAAGGTGTATTAGGTTGATTAGAAAGAGTTTTAATCATCATCACAGCTTTTTAACATCAATTATGGAGAATCAAGTTGATTTTTAGAGTTTGTGGCTAAAACTCTCGGTATTCATCAATTCCAGCTTGATTCTGTAGTTAAGTAAAGGTTTGAGGTTTCAGTTGTGATCGTGAGGTGTTTAATCATATTTCTGACGG